>NC_136486.1:15810052-15845052 GCF_053919585.1 Euprymna scolopes
AGAAATCCAGCAGAGTGCTTAATTAAAAGGAAAATCCGAAGACATCAAAAAAATAAGAGTGTATTTATATTTTGTATTTTATGTACAGAAAGTTGTTAGATGAGATAAGTCATCGGTACCGTCGGTTTCAAGCCCGATATTTAGGATCGTTTTAGATATCCATATCAAGCTGTCTTCAGATGAGATGAGTATTGGCTGAAGAGAGCTTGATATGGATATCCAAAACGGTCCTAAATATCGGGCTTGACACCGACGGTACCAATGACTTATCTCATCTAACAACTTTCTGTACACAAAATACAATATATATGCATATATATATATGCACACACATATATATATAATCAAAATAAATATATAATAAACAATAATTAGAGTAAAAAGTATGTCAACCCTTTTAAGAAGGAGGTTCTTATTGTTGAGCACTCAAACTTGAATTTAAATCGGTCACTTTAGCTAATTTAATATTTGTTGCATGTTTTCATCTTCTAATCTACTTTTTCATCAATAGTATCTCACGATAACCGAAGACGTAATATAAAAAAAAAATAAATAAATGATATCGCTGTTGGGTCGTGCGTTTTTTTTTTCTTTTCTAATTTTATGTTTATTTTCTTAGTAAAACCGTATTATCCTGCATATAAATGACACAATTTCTCATAGAAAATTTGTTCTTAAAATTGCCATGCATGTAGTATATTTAATTAAAAATGATTATTATTGAAACAATGTCGACAATAATGTTTACTGCAGTTGCGGAAATTACACAGGTGTTTCTAGTCAGAATAATTCGAATAAATTAATTCTTGTTCTGAAATTCACGAAGATCAAGAGATCACAAAAAGCTATGCTACAACACAACAAAATGGTCAATAGAAAAGAGGGCAATGTAATTCTTTTTACTTTGTTCACAATCTCAACATTTAAGAAGGAAATGAGCAATTTATGGATTCCTTAAATATATATGATTCTAATGTAGAGATGAAGTGTTTCATCACAGAAAAGAGCACATCGATTTCTGAGAACTTCAACTGAAGAAAAATGAGACAATTCACAAACGTGTCTATGTTTATTGTAATGTAGTATTTAAAAAAAGTATATTATAATTTTACTTTTTATTTCTAGAGAAAATGAATATTAAATAAAAGTTGCTTTAAAGAAATGTTGGTAGGATTTTGTAGTAAGGAAGTTCTATGCTCTTTATAATAATAAAGCTTAATATAAAAAGATTTCAATATGCATATACATCCATATATGTATGATATATATATATATATATATATATATATATATATATATATATATATATAAAGTAAAATAAAGATTACAATGTAATTTACCAAAATGATCCAAGATAGTAAAATTAAAGGACATTATAAATATTAAAGAATTAATATTTATAAATTTATCTCAGCCAGATTTAAAAGCTCGAAAAATTCCAAATGGGAAATAGATCCTATAATACGAGCAAACAGTTAATAAAGCATGTTTAAAAAACACTTTGAAATGAGTTAAAACATATTTAATCTGAAAAGGAAACACTAGATAAGTAGATAGTCCTAATCTTATCTACGTATCTAGCGTTTCCTTTTCAGATTAAATATGTTTTTAACTCATTTCAAAGGGGGTTTAACATGTTTTATTAACTGTTTGCTCATATATATATATATATATATATATATATATATATATATATATATATATATCAAAATTAAGGAATTTAAAATTTGTGATTTGAAAAAGTTAAATTTAAAATATAGAAATTTTATTGCATGCAAGACACAGAATACAGTATAGTAAAATATATTTCCTTAATCCATGAGTTTTCGATGTTTATACATCTCCTCGGAGGAAAAATATTGGCAAATATTATAAAAGGTTTTCACCTGGGATACTCTTTTATAAATATTACATACAATAATATTTTGTAAGACCGATAAGAACTAGATTTGCCTACCAGTAAATTTCTTGTATTTTATTATTCTGAATTATATATATATATATATATATATATATATATATATATATATATATATATATATATATATATACATATAACTATTTCATCTAATCACGTCAATAAATATACAAAGATATAATTTTATGCGTAAATTTTCAGAATTTACTTCAACAGTGCTCGATACATACGTAGAGATATGTAGTATGTTATGAAAATATATATGGCAATAAGATACACAGAATATTCCGCGTTTCATTCTCGTTAGAATTCGTCAGGCTTATTCGAAAAGTTGTGATTAGCGGGGTTTTTTTTTCAAAGAAATGTTGGTACGATTCTAAAGTTTAAGTTTCTAGTAATAAAGGAAATTCAATGCTTCTTATAATAATAAACACAGCTTAATATAAAAAGATTTCACACATATATATATATATATATATATATATATATATATATAAATATACTCCTATAAATTCGTTTGTCTTTTGTGTGTATTAGTATTCATATTAAAAACCCCTCTTTCTACTTATTTAAAAAGGAAATATAATTTTCTTATATATGGGGTGTACAATTGCATCCATCTGCAGAAGATCTAGCTAATTTGCATATTAATTTAAAAATTCATTTTAATTAATTCTCTATTAGTTTTTTTTTTTCGGTTTTATTATGGGATGATCATTTTTAGTTAACTATCATGTGTAATTATATTCATGCAGATATTCTACATGATTTATCCTTGCATAATATTTACATAAAATGTTTACAGGAAACACACATTTTTTTCCATATATATTTATGCATACGTATATATTTTTGTTGCATAAATTTTGCCTACGAAACTCCTCCTAGAGTCTTTGGTCTACAGACATCAAACTTCATATATAAGGTATTTGAATCCATGCAAAACTTTATATTTGGGTTTTAGCCCGGAAAAATCCCGTGCAAAAGTGTGAAAATTAAAAAAAATGTCGAACGCCGGCATTACGAATGCATAATGTGGTAGCTATTGGTTCATGTTTTAATTTTTAGCCTTGCAGTAAACATGTTTTCATAGCCCAGTCATTTACGGTAGAGGCAAAATAAATCGGGAGCCGAACATTTTGGTTTCGATTCTCGCTGGTGGCGCATGAGTTCTTTTTTTATACTTTTTGAATTATTACTATATATTGCATCTAATCTATCTATCTATCTATATATCTATATCTATTAAAAGTGAAAATGTCCGTGCGTCTTTTCTCTATGGTAGTTAACGAAGACTATTATACAGAAATACATTACTTTACATATTCACACTTTTTAATACATACATATGCACATAATCTTACAACCTCACGGGCGGAACTGCTAGTATATATATATATATATATATATATATATATATATATATATATATATATATATATATATATATAATCGGAATCGGGAATTTAGCACGGAATAGGTAATTGTATCGGAATCGGGAAAAATATTGGAATCGTCTCATCACTAATATATATATGTATATAAATATATAATATATATATATATATATATATAAATACACACACACACACACACATATATATATATATATATATATATATATATATATATATATATAATGCGAGTGATAGATTGTAATAAAGAGGCCAGCTTGTGACGAAAAGGTTTGTCAGATAAAGCGACTGGATGTGCAAGTCGTACGCGAAGATCGAAGAATAACAACGCTAGAAAGAAAAGAACAACTCGGATATTATTCTCTTTTGTTGTTATTCCATCTAAAGCCTTCCATTATTTGGCGCGAACATCGTTATGAAGGGTCACGAGGTGACCAACTTAAGCAAATACGGAAATGATAAATAAAAATATACCGTGACAAAATGATCGTGCCTTTTGTTTGGTTTCTAAAAGATCTAGATTAATGAAAATAATAATATAAGTGTATTTTCAAAAAATATATAAAAATAGAAAGACACGCAATATATATATATATATATATATATATATATATATATATATAAAGTGTGTGTGTGTGTGTGTTTTGTGTTGTATAAGAATGTATGAAAAGATAATGGGAATAGTTTAAATATTTATATATTTTCTTTATTTTTTTATTAGGTGACGTATAGGAATACAAAATATCCTTAAAAAAATAAACTTATTTAAGAAAAACACATTCGATCATACCGCAGGTCTTCCTCGGTGTACACACACACACACACACACACACACACACACATACATATGCGTGTGTGTTTGTATAAGATTAGTGGACTAAAAATCAAAGCTAGTCTTAGGTTAATAATTTAATTTCTATGAAGTTTTAATTTCATTATTTCATGTATTAGATATATTTGATATATTTAATATATTTATATATTTGATGAATATGCTTATACTTTATTCTTTTGTTCTATAAATTATTTACAACAGGAAATGAAAATGGCTGTACTTTTTAGAAATGTTATATTTTTCAGAAGAGAAACGGCAGTGATTTATTAAGTATATAAGTATTATTTCATCAAAGATTCCCATCACCGCAGTCAGATTTACTTTAATTCAGTTAATTATGTATGAAGTTAGTAGGTATAATACTGTTATGAAGACTTGCCCATTTACTCGTTATAAACTCTTCTAATCTTAAAAAAAACAACTTAGTATAATACTCTCGTGGGCAATTATTGCGAGATTACAGACTGAGTTACTTTACGGCCAGACAATTCACTTTTTTTGCACGATATAATTTTTTTTGTTTATCTAAACCTGTGTTTCATTATAAAACTTTTCTAAAGCTAAAACAAATACGTATATAAACAGCGCAAGTATTCATATGTTGATGATTCCCTTGTTTTAAGCATCGCAGGACGAAGTTTCTTCATACTGAACTCGGTGAAATTCTTACCAATATTACTTGAAGATATAAGGATTTACATTTAATCATATTAAAAGTAGTACTACTACTAGTAGTAGTAGTAGTAGTAGTAAAATCCTAAATCCTCTATGACACATGGATTTATCGTGCGAAATTTCTTGCAGCTTTGAACAATAATTTTTAAGCCTAATTTTTTTTTTTTTTTACGTGGAAGTCACGACTTACCAATGCCACTCAAGGATAAAGGTCAGGTGGTATGTAGATGGTGAGACAGCTCTCAGCCACGGTGGAACGTGGATAGCACTAGATTATCTAAGTGGACGACTCAATAGGCATTTATTCACATTAGACTTGAAAATAACCACACTATAATCAAACAAACGAAAGTGAACAGACTCTGAGAATTTTTTTTTTTTTTTTACACAGTGATCACCACTTATCAAGGCCCAGAAGCCACTCAGGGATAAGGGTTATTGCAAGTACATTACGTTAGTGAGATTTGCTGAAATGTTTACTTAAGGGGGCGGTTCATTAGGAATTTGTTAACATTGGACTTGAAGACAACCAAGTTGTAGTCCGGAGGGAAGCAGGCAGACGGAACAGAGTTCCACAGGCGTGCAGTTCTAAGAAAGAAGCTTTGTTCATGGAATCCGCGTTTTGATTTAGGCACAGATATAGAGTGGGGGAGTTTACGTTCAGTTTTGTTACAGATAAAGCGAGAGGGAAAATGTTTACATTTGTTTCAGCTGGGCGAGCGTTTGTTGTGAACCAGTGGAGCTCAGGCGAGCCCCTACCATAAAAGTATCGATAGAGTAGAGATGGACTCGCAACGTTTCTTTTGCAAGAAAAGAGGGTGTAAGGAGGCGAGTCATCGCACACTAAAGTTCGAGCATGAGGTTTCACTTTGACAAGGCAAAGCTCCACCCCCAGATTTGAAAACAGTACCCCATTTTAGGCTGAAGTAGCTGTTATTCCCATTAGCAGTGTTAGTAATAGTTACAATAATAGGATTAGCATTTTTAATCATTGTATGACAAACCCTACCTCAAAAAGTGCTTCATAAAAAATGTAGCTCAATTCTGTAGAATAATTTTTAAGATTTTGTGTGTAACATATATAGTGAAGAATTATTAATTATAGAGTACTTAGATGTAATTAAATGTTAGTATTAATTTAAAAAAAATAAGCCACTACACGCACGTGCACATGTGTTTATATTTATTATTATTATTCTAATGCTTGTTTACAAAATTCCTAAAGAAAGGACACTCACGAGATTTATTGAACCTTCCCGTCCGTAAGAGAATTTCGTCCGAACATATGTTACAAGAAATCTGAGGCAGTTCTCTGCTGTAGGTGGATTTTTGCATTCCGTCGACCCTTTGATATTAGATCCGTCCTGCATAGAAAGCCAACACAACCTGCCCCACATCTCACTACAGGATTCGCACCAGAATCGACCGCCATAATTCATAGTGTTGACCCCCCCCATATCCCCGCCCTGGATTCTTGATAACAAAAGAAACACGGAGAAGATTTTACAACACATTTTATTTAAGGCAAACTTTCGATGCGAGGGGGGAGGACCATCTGTAAATATAAAAGAGTTTAGATAAAGAAATAAACTTAATAAATGCACAAAACATCTGTTGTCCATAAACCACTCGTCTTTCTTTTGAAAAATCTAATCAATTTCTCACTTTTAACGACTTGATATTTTATTTAACAAATGTAATTATCGGCGGAGCTATTCATGTACTGAAAAAAAAATGTATGATTGAATTTATTGTTTAATCACGATTAGACACCGGTGCCCGTTATATGACCGAAGTTAAGCAAGTTACTGTCAGAATTGTGGAATTCCAAGCGCTGCGTGTAGGAAAATCTCGACACCTTTTTTCTGTTTTTACAAGGTGATCACGACTTACCAAGGCCCGGAAGCCACTCAGGGATAACGGTTATTGTATGTACAGTACGTTAGTGTGGGGATTTAACAAAAGTCTCTACTTAAGGAGGCGGTTCATCAGGAATTTGTTTACGTTGGACTCGAAGACATCTAGGTTGCAGTCAGGTGGGAAGCAGGCAGACGGAACAGAGTTCCACAGGCGTGCAGTCCTAAGAAAGAAGCTTTGTTCATGGAATCTACGTTTGGATTTAGGCACAGATAAAGAGTGGGGAACATTTTTGACAGTTGTTTCAGCTAGACGGGTGTTTTTCGTAAAATATTGGGGAGGGGGACTATGGATTGGAGCTCAGACGAGCACCTGCCATGGAAATAACGATAAAACAAAGATAGGCTCGCAACATCTGTTCTGTGAGGAAAAGGTTGCAGGGAAGAGAAAAGGGTCTCCCCTACTAAGCCATGAAATATATTTTGTATTCTGTCAAGGCAGGATAGGCTGTTTTTAGCAGCTTCTGTCCAGATATGGCAGCAGTATTCCATCCTTGGGCGTACTTGGCTTTTATATAGATAGAGAATTGAATCAGTAGTGAGATATCTTCTGGAGCGGTAGAAGGATCCCACCATCATTCCATCATTGATGTAGATCAAGAAACGAGTTGGACCCAGGATGGACCCCTGAGGGACTCCAGCATTAATACTGCAGGCTTCTGATTTTTGTCCATCGACCACCACTCTTATAAGCCTATCAGAGACAAATGATTTAATGATAAAGAGAATATTTCCAGTTATACCGTAACAGGAAATCTTGTGAAGTATGCCTTTATGCCAACCTAGTCGAAGGCCTTTGATATGTCAAGAGCAATTGCCCTAGAAAAGAAGCCTTTGTTAAGAGATTCAGTAATCCTATGAGATATAACCGTTAGCACATCTGCGGTTGATCTTACAGAACGGAAACCATATTGTGTGTCACCAAGAAGGTTATTTCTGCTGAGGTGGTTTACTATTTCTCTATTTAATATGAATTCCAGCAACTTACTCATGACACACAGGAGACTTATTGGTCTTTACTGAGAGGGGGATGACTTACCACCCGAATTCTTAAATACAGGGTATACTGATGAGGTTTTCCAGGGTGTTGGAAAGCACTTCACCTTAAGGCAACGCTTAAACAGTTTCGTATGTATGGGAGCAAGTCCTGTGTGAAGCTTTTTTAACACTATAATTGGGATGCCGTCAGGGCCAGTTGCTTTACTGGAATCAAAGTTCTTGATTAGCTTGGCGACCTCATGCACAGATATTTGTATGTTACCTAGCTTGTTCTGTGTTATAGGAGGAAATATGGGGAGTTGATGGCCTTCATCGCATAGGGTAGAATTAGCTGCAAAGTTCTTGGCAAATAGTTTGGCCTTGTCTGATGCTGACGAGATGACCTCAGGTCCATCGATAATGTTTGGGATAGAACGCATACTTCTGTTCAGGATCCTATTTGTTATTTGCCAAAACTGGTTGGAACCAAGTCGCTGATCAGCTACTTTGGATTTAACGGACTGAGCATATAGCTCTCTTGCATTTTCTATTACTCTTTTACAGTGGTTTCTGGCGTTCCGGAAAGCAGCTTTAGTCTCAGTGCATCTATTACGTTGGTAGCTATTGAAAACGTGATTTCTGTGTGCGATGGCAGCAGCACATTCTGGGGAGAACCATGGCTGGCTGGCTGGTAGTTTATTGTTGTAATTTTTTAGATTGTATGAATCGGTTTATGCCTACAATTAGCCATTCGGTCAGGTCCTATACTATAGAGGACACATCCTTTTTAAACATGGAATGCAGAGGTAGATCAGAGAGGAATGTACGGAAGTATCGGTATACAGTACGGTGGAAGGGGTACGTCTGGGGACTTATTACATTTCATTTTTATCTTAACTGATACGTCGGAGTAGTCGGAGGATCCTAGAGGAGAAAAACGGAACATGAACTTAGCTCAGGGGAAGTGGAGAGAAAAAGGTCTAGAAGGCTTGCATACTGACCTGTAGTATCGGGCACACGGGAGGTCTCGCGAACAATCTGAGTGAGGTCATAAGCAATGGCAAAATCATGACAGAAGATCCCCTCATCGTCTGTCTTATTTGAATTGGTCAGCCATTCCACGTTATGGACGTTGAAATCACCACAGATGTGAATGTTTGCCGATGGATGTGCAGACAGGATGTGGTCTATTTTCTCAGATATACTCTTAAAGATAGTAACTTCGCTGTTATGGGGCCGATAGAAAGCAAATATAAATGCAGTGGTGTAAGCAAGTGCAACCCTGAAGCACATATAAGTTAAATTAGGATCTTCTCTAGAGATATCCCTGCCACATGGGAAGCCATCTTTAATGTAGGTACATATTCCATGCCCATGACAGTCTTGGGGGTCAGATTTAGATGTTGTTAGAGTATCCGTTAATTATGAACTCATCTAGGGAAGTGGTCGGCCCTATTCCAGTTTCGCTTAGAAAGAATATATCCAGGTTTGTCTCCTGTAGTTGGGTTTCAACCTCTGGAAGGTTGGAACGTAGACCCCTGATGTTGGAGAAGGAGACATGGTAGTAGGGGGTCTACGTTGGAAGATGGGGTTCTAGGTTTATTCGAGTTTTTTTCTGGAGATATTTGATGTTGAGGTTTTGGGATTTGTGGAACAGGTCGGCATACTTGGTTAGAGTAGGATAGAAAGGGAAAAGGACAGGATATTTTTATGTAGCAGATGAAAAGTTAAAGCCGTAAAAATTACCCACTAGTATGGCATCCAGAGGCCCCACCAGAGACTACTGCATGGTCCAGATCACAAAATGGCAATACAGCAGCCCCAGTACTTTGCACCTGCTGATAGGACAGCCTCCTTAGTGGTCAATCCAAGGTTCGGGTCCCTGACTATTTGGTGGATAACGTCAGACCAGACGAAACGTTTACCTCCAGCACCCTTACTAGTGACATGGCTATAAGGATAGACATAGAGACAGAAAAATTTCCGACATCTCAGACTACTGTTCACGAAGTACTACCGACCTGAGAAGCAGCCTTTTCTTCACCCTTTGTTAACAAAAAAACACTCATTGTAATGAGGGCTGAGGGACAAAAAAGAGAAGCGAGAGTTACTGGAGCTGCCGATAACACATCCACTGCATTATCTACTCTCCATTAAAAAAAGGGGGGGGGGAATAAGTACGAGGGACTTAATATCTACTTAATTGAGCACCGGACTTATACTATAAATTCAGGACGCTGTTTGAAGATAATCTCTCCTCCCATATTCATGTGGGGATGTTTTGGCGTTATCTATCTCGATATTGAATCATTCGAGCTTCACCTTATAATTAAAATCCAATAATGAATATTAATCAGTTTGTGAAGTATGCTTAATTTTTGGTAATTTACATTTGAGATTAGATAATACATTACGGTTTTAATTTCGAGGGTTCTCGTTTTCATGGGTGATTTTTTTTAATAATAATAATAATAATAATAATAATAATAATAATAATAATAATAATAAGAAGAAGAAGAAGAAGAAGAAGAAGCAGAAGAACAACAACAACAACAACAATAATAATAATAATAATAATAATAATAATAATAATAATAATCACGTTTTCTTTCTGGTTGTTGATATTGCTAATTTTATACTGATAGGCGGATCATAACAAGTGTACATAGTATGGTAAAACGTAGCGGGTAAATGAAGCCTGGGATTGGAATCCCAAGAACTAAATTATTTCCAACTTTGATCAAGCTTTCTCCAAATATCATCTTACAAACCCAGTATTAGAAGTGTAAAAATGTAGATATATTTTTAAGCATTTTCTTTTCTTAGTTTTCCAGTACTTTTCGCAAGATTCCTACGGTTCCCAACAAGGCAATCTTTTGAAGTACTCTGACATTGCAATGGATCACAATTTTCTCAATCCACGTGCCAAATCCTTTTCTGTTGCTCCCCAAAGTTCTCATCACAATAGGCACAGCTTCTACCTTTTTCAACTTCTACAATCTTTTCATCTCCCTTTTCAATTCTTGGTATTATTTTTTTTACTTTCTCCTTTTCTTTTGCCTCTACATTCACATTAGATGGCACTACTTTATATCAATGGTTATTGTTTTGTTTTCCTTTATTTTAACAAGACTTAATCTGGACTGCATTATCACATTGGATGTCTATTATAATATTAATCTGTCGATTTTTATAATAATTTGTCGATTTTTATAATAATTTGTCGATTTTTATAATAATTTTATCTGTCGATTTTTATAATAATTTTATCTGTCGATTTTTATAATAATTTTATAATTTTTACTTATCATTTTTACTTATCATTTTTACTTATAATTTTATAATAATTTTTAGTTATAATTTTTACTTATAATTTTATAATAATTTCATAATGATTTTTTATAATAATTTTGTAATAATTTTGTAATAATTTAATCTGTCGATTTTTATAATAACTTTGAAATGTTTTCAATGGTTCTTTTGCACAGTCGGTGCTTATAAAAATGATTGGCCAATCCATTCGTCTCATACCCCATTAGAAGTCAAAAACATTTTACAATTATTATTATTATTATTATTATTATTATTATTATTATTATTATTATTATAATTATTATTAATAATAATAATAATATTATTATTATCATTATTACCAAAGTCCATAAAATAAAAAATATCTCTCCTTGTTCGCGTCGTTTCCCTCATCAGACGCCATTTTACTTGCTGTATTGAAAACACTTTCGTTTTTTATAGATAAATAACATGGAAAACTAAGATAGAAGTAAAAGATAGAGGAAGAAAGAGAGGGAGAGAGGGAGAATAAGAAAGAGTGAGAAATATATATATATATATATATTGAGAGAGAGAGAGAAAGAGAAGGGGTTAGCTTAATTCCCTCGGGTCATTTTATTTATTAGATTTTATTTTCATTATTTTCCCGAGTGTTTTGATTGCATTAGCCAAGTCAATCAGGTTTGTTTGTAGAGAATTTTCGAGATAGAGGGCGGGAAAAAATGTAAATATTATTTTATAGAGAGGGGGTGGGAGAGGTAAATGAAAATAGCTTCGAAGAAAATCTTGTTTTGATTTTCCTTCTTTTTTTTTATACTTTTGATCCTCTAAACATCAATCGGGCCAAACAGTGAGATTAGCGTTTTAAATAAAGATCGAAGAATATTTTATTCTACCATCTTTCTGTTTTAGTATTATATATATATATATATATATATATATATATATATATATTACTTGTTTTACATAAACATTAAAATGTCGCTACATATTCATGAGCATGTTTCGGTCAGCCAGTTACAAGTAAAAAGAAACCTCTTCAGGCAATATTGCTTATACAAAAGCTTAGTCAGTGAAGAGGTTTTTAATTACTAGTTACTGGCTGACCGAAACATGCTCATACATGTGTAGTGACATACTAATGCTTATGTAAAAACAAATAAAATGTATATCTTGCCCTTATTCCGTATAGAACACTCTTGTATAAAACTCCTTAAAACTTCATAGGTAACATTACCTCTTGAAAATATTAACCTGGAATTATATATATATATATATATATATATATATATATATATATATATATATATATATATATATATATATATAAGAAACAAAATTAAAACTGTAATTTGAACTTTAAAATCAGAATTTATTGTCCGACTGAATACTCCAAAAAACAATGTACAAACGCCTTATTACGCAGTGTTTCAAAAATGCTATTCTTGTTATTCTTCTCATCAGAGGACAGAAAGAAATCAGCAAATCGCATTATCACATCTAATGTTCATTATAATATTAATCTGTCGCGGAATAAGAACTTTGTAAATTGATTTTGAGTATTCAGTCGAACAATAATTTTAATTGTAAAGTTCAACTTACAGTTTTAATTTTCTTTTACCTATAATAAACTCTCTTCCATATTGTGTATTGAGCTTTCTTATTCGGTTGGGATTAATTTATCTATTGCATTCAGGAAAGTCTGTTTTGCATTAGCAATAGACCAGAAATATTTTGATAGTAGCAACCAACAAAGACTATTTTGCCTTAGCAATCTACAAAAACAAGTTTGAATTAGAAATCAACAAAGGACTTTTTTACATTATCTATTGATAGAACATTGTATTGTATCAGCAATCCACAAAAACACTATTTAAATAGTCCATAAAACTTTACATTAGCAATCAACAAAACATTAATTGCATTAATAATCTTTTAAAAATCATATATTGTCCCACATTTCTAACGATTACTATTATATTGTCCCTAGACTACTGTACGCTCTTTAACTCTTATCCTCAAGTAGCTTCTGGACCTGGATAAGTGGTGATTCCTTTGTAAAAAAAAAAAAATTAAAAATTAAAAAATGTCTTTCACCAGAGTGCTCCATCCACAAGGGAAGCAGTCTTTTCGTATGCAGCTGTTTCGCCGTACCAGAACTTCAGAGTATAGCTTAAACGGGACAAGTGATTTTACGCTGGTATTCGAAATGAGATAATTTGATCAGTAGCAATGAATTATTCTGCAACATGTTGCAGATGAGTGCGTGGAAAATATCAGAAGCAGCTGTAAGAAAAAGAAAGGTATATACAACTTAGGAAACGTGCGCGAACTAGCGCCTGAAGAAAGAATAACAAATGACAGCACGTGCTCAGCAGAAGTAAAGTGCGAGTCGGAGTTTATGGACGCGTAAAGTCGAGGACGAAAACGGGCCGACTATGATATTCATGCAACCGGAGGAAGGAGAAATAAAAACCGGGTAAAATGAACATGTGACAGCGGGGGGGAGGGGTTAAATAATGGTAATAAAAAATTTGTTAAAGAAGAGAAAAATGCCGACGCGGATATTAATTTATTCATTTACAATTTTACTTTGATGAATTACTAAAGTAACGTGTAACAATCTGTTTAGTCATGAAAAAGAGATTATATCGTTTAAATATCTTTTGTTACACTTAATCATTACACGTTACACTATTATGTTACATAGAGTAACAATTCGACTTGCATTTAGCAAAAGGAGTTAAAATCTATTCTGATCGGATTTGTTTGACAATAAAAATAAGTAATTTGGATTGATTTACTATATTTGACTAAAAATTCGTTTAAACAATAATCCCTGAGTGGCTTCCGGACTTTGATAAGGGGTGATCACTGTGTAAAAACAAAAAAAAAAAGGCTAAAACTTAGTCTGAGCGGATGATTCCATGCATCCGTTGAATTTGTTTGGCTTTGATAGCATTACTAAACTGTTCAATTCGAAAAATGTGTATGGACCTGATTTGGGTTGGTTGGTTGGTTGTTTTTGTTTTACGGCGTATCAACCTTTTTCAGGTTATTTAATTCCGAATACAAAGATTTTGAAGAAAAATTTTTTATAGAATATATTTGCTATTTCCAAGTCAGTTTCTGTTTAACCCATAATTGGGACCCTAACAGGTACTACCACTCTAGGTCAGTGTGGACATGGGAGCAAAGGTAATTAAAGGGTGGATCCACACTCCCCAAAGCCCGCAAACTGGGGCCTCACCACTGGATATATTTTAAGGTCATATCCAAGACAAGGACCTGATTTTGACCAAGTATTTTTCTAATATATATATATATATATATATATATATATATATATATATATATATATATATATATATATATATATAATGGTTGTATAGTTTGGTTTCCTAGATGTAGATGCACTGAAACACCTGTAATTATTAAAGAGTGACCAATGGCAGAGAGAGCAGGTATATAGTATGTTGATTATATACACATTTTTGGTTATATATATATATATATATTAGCACAGAAATTAGGAACCCGGGATTTTTGGAAAATCTACAACAGCGTAGTTAATAATGGACAGTCAACTATTCCCCCACTAACAAACAATCATGAGGTTGCTTGCACGGCAACTGACAAGGCTAATCTGCTTGCCAGTCGGTTTGCCTATAACTCCACACTGAACTCGGTACACCACTCACTCCTTGATTTTCCTCTGCGAACAGACGCCACACTAGACGATTTGAAATCACCCCTTCTCAGGTACATGCTATTATAAAAAAACCTAGGCACCTCAAAAGCATGTGGACCAGATCTCATCCCGGCTGCGCTATTAAAAGAATGCTCTGCCGAGGTTGCTCCAGTTCTGTCCAAACTTTACAATAAATGCCTTAACGAATCTTGTTTTCCCGACTGCTGGAAAACCGCCTCTGTGGTACCAGTCTTCAAGAATTTTGGTGAAAGAACTGACCCACTAAATTATCGCCCCATTAGCCTCCTCCCGCTTTTCGCCAAAATATTTGAGTCCTTAGTTAATCAAGCCCTAGTCCACCACCTAACCGCTGCTAAACTCCTGACTGACAAACAATATGGATTCAGGCAACCCCGTTCAACAGCAGATATCTTAACTGTAGTTTCTGAACGTATATACCGTTCATTGGATAAAACAGGGGAGGGTAGAGCGGTGGCCCTTGATATATCTAAGGCTTTTGACAGGGTATGGCACGATGGTCTTCTAAAGAAAAGTAGACCATATGGAATCACTGGAAGAATTCATAATGTAATTAAATCCTTCTTAAGTAATAGAAAAATCCAAGTTGTCCTCGACGGTCGTACATCCAAACAATATGGCATAAATGTGGGAGAACCTCAGGGGTCTATCCTTGGACCTCTATTATTCCTGATATTAATAAATGACCTCCCTGATAAAATTGTTTCGGAGATGGGTATATTTGCCGATGACACCACTCTCTATAACAGATATGAGGGGAAAACAAATGAACACATATCCAAGGAAATGGCAGAAACACTAGAGGATGACCTCCAATCCATAGTGGAATGGGGACAAAAATGGTTGGTCACATTCAATGCTGCTAAGACTAAGCTTGTCTCCTTCAATAACTACAAGAAACCTTCTCTACCACCAATAGCAATGGCCAAGAACACATTGCCTGAAAGTACTTCTTTTAAACTCCTCAGCCTAGCGTTTACAGGAAATATGAACTGGAATAGATACATTGAGAGCATTGCCAAGGCTGCTGCAAGGAAGGTTGGCTCCCTCTACCGTGCTAGAAAACTACTTACGCCTGACAGTATCCTATACCTCTATAAGGCAACCATTCACCCATGTATGGAGTACTGTTGTCACGTCTGGGCTGGTGCATCTGCTGCTTGTCTCTCGCTCCTGGACAGGGTTCAAAAAAGAGTCGCCAACCTGATAGGTCCTGAACTGTCATCTAGGCTTCAGCCTCTGTCCCATCGACGAGATGTTGCATCCCTCTGCCTGTTCTACAAATACTTTAATGGTGAATGCTCTGACGAACTGCAAACACTTGTACCTCCCCGACGTAACTACCCCCGACAAACCCGACAAGCTACTAAGTCTCATCCCTTTACAGTAGAGATCCTTAGGTGCAAGAAAGCCTTTTACTCCAATAGTTTCTTCCCAAGAACTGCGGGTCTTTCGAACTCCCTTCCGGGATTCTGCTTCCCCACTGCAATGATATGCAGAAGTTCAAATGTAATGTTAACAAACCTCTTTCTACTCTTCTCCCTTCATAATGACCCCGCTAATTAAGTCCCTAATAGTAGCCCCCTGCTTCAAAGTGGCACTGTGGCTTGTTTGGGGTGAAAATTGAATAATATATATATATATATATATATATATATATATATATATATATATATATATATATATATATATATATATACATATATAATGTTTCCATGGAATCCTTGTTTAGAGAAACCCACCTCAACAGGTCTGTTGAGGTGGTCTCTCTAAATTGAGATTCGACTGAAATATGCATGCACATGTGTAACACATAATGTTAGTATAATAAACATCATATATATATATATATATATATATATATATATATATATATATATATATATATATATATGAGAAGAATAATCGGAAACGGAATAACGAATCAATGAAGTCTGAACGTTTGGAAGTATCGATATCGGTATCGCAATCCCAAATAAATTTGCAGACTTCGCCAAGCCAAAAACGATTCTTTTAATTGTCTTTTTTTTATTTTGTCTAAAGAAAAAACTTCTGTTGCTGATAGTCATAATGAAAGAATAAATATTTATTGATTTTAAGTTAAAACTAAAACTAAAATCGATAGATTGTTTCCCATGGGTGTATTTTAATGTTTGGGAAAATGTCTACATATCATAGTGTCATCAGGAAAAAATAATAACTCTATAGTTAAGTCCTTAGAAAATTACAAAGAATCGGAATTGGAATCGGTAATTTTATCGGAATAAGGAAAAAGATTTGTATCGTCCTATCACTAATATATATATATATATATATATATATATATATATATATACATATATATATATATATATTTGTGTGTGTGTATGTGAGTATATGGAAGTTTATATGTATTTACCTATTTGCAACATCTAAGCAGAGGCTGGAATCTCATTCGAGGATTCATAGTGGTAACATATATATATATATATGTATACATATATGTATATATATATGTATATATATATATATATATATATATATATATATATATATATATATATATATATATACCAATAAGCACACGGAATTAACTTGAGTAAAAAGTGTCGGTTTCATTTAAGCATATACTTCTCAAACGATGTACTTTCAACTGACATTTATCATAGTAATATCATTCGAATCATTTGCCTTTAAATTCTAATAATAATTCTCTGGTGGATATTAGTTCAAAGAAGATCAGAGTAGACGAATTTACTAAAGTGCACTCATTTTGATTCGCTATTTTTAAATCTTTCTCTTCTAATGTTTGTCTTCACACTCGTGTATTAAATTGGATATGTTCTTCTTCAGTCATCCATTTTCATCTGTAGACGTGGGGTCGAGGCCCTTCCTGATATGTTATAACGGATCACGTACTTATGAGTTCAAGGCGGACCAAATGAATATCTGAAGAAAGAATCCGTCTTATTTGGTTTAGATCTAAATAAAGAATCCAAAAGAAGAACGCGACACACTCACTGTTTTCTAATCCACCTATCGCGATTAAAGTTTACTTTGACTGAAAACAACAGAGGATAATTCTATAGTGTTTCTCAAATCCATTCTTATTTTCATGACAGGTGCTCGACTGAGCTTTAATCTATGGTTCTTGTAAAACATTCGAGAAAAGATCTTGCCTGCCCGTATTATCAAGATCCCCTTCTAATTATTTTCTCTCCTTGTCTCTCTATCTCTATCTATTAGTTTTAGGACGTTTAATAAGAATCGGAATCGTGAATTTAAAAAAATGGACCGTTTTTGAGGTATCGGAATTGCTATCGGAATTGGGAAAATTTGTGCTTATTTTCCGATGAAATAGACGATTCTTTTAATTGACTATTTTATTTGTTTTTTTAAAACAAAATCTTCCACCGTTGGTCCTAATGATACAATCATACATATTTATTGATTTGAAACTACAACTAAAACTAAAATGGATAGATCATCCACCACACGTTTATTTTTACGTTTCCGAAGATTTATGCACATTTGACATGTGTTTTACGTTAATCGAAGAAAATAACTTTTATAATTAAAGATGTAGAGATTTATGAAGCATCGGAAGCGGTAATTGTATTGGAATAGATAAAAATATTGAAATCATCCGATCAACACTATCGCTATGTCTAAAACTAAAAGAAACTGGAAACAATCCCACAAAGGTACTTCCAAGATGCTTACAACATTGTCGTATTCAAATGCAATTTACTAAATTCTTTTTGCGCTGTCCTTTTTAATATGTTTTTGCAAAACTTCGACGATCATTACCAATCATCAGTATAATATATATAATGATAAGAGTTTGTACTTTAATAAAAAAAAAAAGCTCTCGAAGGCGGAAACTGTATTTCTTATCGTTGAGTAGGTATTTTTTTTTTTTTTTGGCGAGCTTCTAAAAAATATACCAAACATAAAAGAGGCAAAATAATAAACGTACATTTTTAATTTTGTTTAATTTTCATATATGAAAATTAAACAAAACGTTTATTATTTTGCCCCATTTTATGGTTGATATAATTTATGTAACAGTGTCTTCCTGTATTAAGTGAAACTAATTAGAAATAAGACATCTTTATATGCGGCTTTATAAAATATAAATATCCGTACTCAAACATACTTACAATGAACGTCAAAAAATTATATCCCCAATACTTTGATTCCTCCGGAATGCATCACAGGGGGTTGAAAATTGCATTGTTATAACTTAATTAGTGAGTCATGATCTGAAAGTTTCATATCTTTGTTATTTATATTGACGGTGAAAGCAACCGCTGTCATGGACGTGTGAGTTACAAAATAGGAGACTTTAATTTTTGAACAACTTGAGTGTATTTGGTTGTCAGTCGTATGCGCTTGACTATCGGCCCACTCACTTCCTTCTTTTTTTCTAAAAAAGTAATCTCCTCTGAGACAAAAAATCTCGTTCTGAATGAGCACATTAAACGAAAAACTTAAGTACGTGATCTCTGTGATTTGCACAAAGGTGTGACAATATCGGTTAATTAACTTGGAAATTATCTTAGCGTAAAACTATCAGTTGGAACATAAGTACTCATCAGTTTTTGCACAGAGGGTTAGGGTGCATAAATCCTTCATAGATATAAGAGCCTCCCTCTGCTATCATTCCAATATGTCTGAGAAGCTTGCCGGAACGAACAAAGGGGGATAAAAATATGAAGAGAATAAAACGATAGAGAAATGAAAGAGGATACATTAAAGGTTGGGATAAAGTAGTGAAATATAAAATACATACGAAAGGTAGGATATGAGAAAGAAAGAGTGAGGTGTAAAATAAAGAGAGAGAGAAAGAGAGAGGGAGAAAGAGAAAGATAGAGCGGGTGGATAAAATTAACAGAAAGAGAGACGGAGAAGACCACAAAGAAAATACGGCGATAGAAATATATGCCGGTAGAGAGCTAAAGTATACTAGTGAGAGTAATATATATATATATATATATATATATATATATATATATATATATATATTGTTTTTTAAATATTATTATCCACTGCCACGTGTTTCGTCGTCTACGACTCATCAGAGAGGCTGAATCTAGCGAGATTAGAAATCGGGACCATTGATAAGAAGTCTAAATTCTTCCACAAAGCTATCTGGCACGACTACTAATGTATCGCGTTTTTACGTACATGTTTATGTGATTTTGTTAGCGATACTTTTTGAATGAATTCAATTATTTATACGAAAGTTCATTTTGAACTATCTGAAAAAAAAAACACGGTAGTAAAGAGACATCCGGAAGTCATGATGTGGATGTGGCCCACCCCCATAGAGTGTGAGGAGTTAAGGGTCGAAAAACTTGATTGAAGTGGGGGGGCCTCTAAGGATTCTCTCTACCGTTTAGCTCTCCATCCGAATTTCCTTCCATTCCACATACACACACACACACACACACACACACACACATACATATATATATATATATATATATATATATGCTATGAACTCGATGAGCCCGTTCAGTGTCAAAAGACAATGGACACACCTGTAAGAGTAACTGCGAGTGTAATTGTGAGACAGAAGTTGCGCAAACCCAATCGCATCTCTTCTGAATCGGCATTGCTTGGGTCCAATCGCAAATAGAGACCCAATTCTGACTGGAAACAAAGCCGAGATAAGCGGAGAGAACATACTACACCTGCACTTCTCAAATGATCACCAATTTTAGTACTGACCAGGCTCAACGTTGCTTAACTTCGGTAATCTGACGGAAACCGGTGTGTCAACTGAATTAATCTCTCTCTCTTTCTTTCTCTCTCTCTCTCTCTCTCTATATATATATATACATATATATATATATATATATATATATATATATATATATATATATATATATGCTATGAAGTAACACTTCGATATTAATCGGTAGCGTCGCCTCGATTCGTCCGAAATACACCAGACCGACGTAAGGGTGGGGTGAATGCCTGAGAAGGTACACCTTATTTCGCCCATAACCATACATCATTTTGACAAAGAATGTCAAGGACAAACCTCTTCTTGTATGACAAATGTGTTCTAAACACACGTTAAAGTTAAATAAAGACCTCCAATAAACATCGCAGTTAATTTAGGTAGACTTGACGACCCGACACCTCAACCAATTGTTTTCTTTCCCTAGATATTTTAATTTCAAAAAGAAAACAAAAGAGTGATCATTAAGGGGTTATCATTTAAGTACTGGCGACGGGGACTGTGTTTGATTAACTAATTCGCTTCGCCAGGGACAGGCAACAGCATGAATGGAAAACGCAATCAAAAAGATCACAAGAAAATGAGTTTCTCCAGATGCGTCCGTTCAATCTGCGCGATTATAGATGAAAGTGTTATTTCCAAACTGAATGTAACAGACTAACAAACAGCCGGCAACAGACATTCTTAATACTAATGCATATTTATTTTCCTCAGAAACGAAGGAAAATATGCTTATCCAGTGTTCGCACTAATATTCATATTCCTGTAAAAGACAGTAAGAGAGAGGGAGGAACACAATTGTCTAATACTAGTAATGTTCAAAATAGAAAAAAAACAGTAAAACCCCCAAAATAACAAGTGAAGCATAATCCTCCGTGAGTGCACAGTGAACGAGGCATTAAAAATTGACTAAGTTGAGCATTTGCCCCCCCCTCCCCCCGTCCACATTTAGCCCCAAAAATCCCCAGGGGACATCAAATCTTGATGAAAATGAATAAACGGTGCAGTTTTAGGCCTTAACATATGTAAATTTGAGTTTTGCACCATGCAAAAAAAGAAATTACCAAGTCTATCATTTAGTCTACTCTCTTCCTGAGATATTGTTAGGGGTTCGACATGTTTAAAGAAGCTCTCCTTGACTGAGTTGATCCTCATTTCTCATCATATTGTACAATAAGCTTGTAAAATCTACTTGTTACTCATGCCAAGGATAGTTCAAAACGCAGATTCTTGTAAAGGCTGTGCAACACAAATTTTCAAAACCCCCCTTATATTTTCAGCCGCTACCAAGTGTTATCTGATAATTTTCGATGCGCATGACAAATACCTTCAATCCATTCTTGTCAGTCGAGCTCAAGAGCTTTGTACAGATTCAGGGAGTTCCTCACAGCCACAAAAGTCTACATCATTGTTATGATGATTTGTTCTCTATTGAATGAGGTATAGTTCTTTGCAACTCTAGGGTCTCGATTCTCAAAACCTTGCTGACGTACACTTTAAGAAAAGGTTGGTTCATTGGAGCACCCGAAATGCCGATGGAGTTGCCCAAGCACTTTTGTGAGCTAGATTCATCTTCTTCTAGTGCGAGAAATGTTAAATCCTACTGCCTGACCTTGTGTTACCTCTTTCGGCCGATAAAGTGAGATATAGTCCGGAAATCTGAAAACCCAACGTTATAATACTATTTCATTGTCGACTTCCTGTATCGAATGCTTTTTTCATATGCAAACTGTCTCTGCTATTTTATGTTAAATGTTGAACGCATGCAAGGAGCTCCATCGCATTTCCTTTCTCTCAATAAATGTAATGACCTACATGTAAAACAACATATATTTTAAACAAATCTAACAACTTAGAATGTAAAATGAATTATATGTTTTATAAATGTATATAATACTGAGATATATCATTATGGTTTTATTCATAACTTGAATGTCAAATATGAATAATTCATAAACAAATTATTTTTCTATAAAACTAATAAAACATCTAAATGGAATCTAAATTCATACACACGGACAGGAATGAAGCCTCTTGGGGACGCCGTCGCGTGGAAAATAGATGCAAAATGTCAACTTAAGACTGAATTTAAAATCAAGATGGCGAAAGCGTATTTTATGATCGCTAGTGTGCAGTCATTGAGGAAAGTTTATGAGGGCTTTCAAATTTTTGAATGAAATATGTTCTTTTAATTAGAAATTTCATTTCTCTAATAGTGAAAAATGTGTTTTTTATTAGGGCGTTTAGAATGTTTCTGAAGTAATACGTGTGTTTCATAAAAGAAAGAGAACGTGTGTGTATTTAAAAAATAGTTAAGTTTAATGACTTGTCGTGTGCATCAACAATGGTAGATTTCGTGCGATGCTCGTTGGGTGGGGTTACTTGGACAGAACAAAAGGAAAAAAAAACAAGAAATAACTGCATAACAGAGACAAAAAAGGAAAATATGAAAAACGTCTTAAACAATGATAAACATCTTTAATGTATTAAACAAAGTAGATATAAGATCAGACACAATACTTATCGGGATAAATAATGAATAGGGAGTTTAATAGTTTAACAAAAGGAACGATTACTACTAAATAAAATATTTATGCAAATCAAGCGTCGATAGAATAAAAAGGTGTCATATCTAAAAAGTAATAAGGGAACATATATTATTGTAACATTTTAAATTATAAAATAGAATAGCGGGAACATAGCTTAAAAGTGAAGTAAAAGTTAAAACAATTATAAAATAAGGACGAACAAGGATTATAACATAACAACAAATGCTAAAATAAAAGAAATGTAAAAATATAAAAATAGATAGGGATAGACAAAGATTATAAAACATTCGTGAACAACGAGCATATTATAATGGAAAATACGCGCGAATAAATACTATAAAATATAATAGGCGAAAATATAGATTACAAAATAAAATTCGGGTAACCGAAGATTATAAAATACATTAGTGGTTAATTAAAAATTATAAAGTAGGGAGTTAATAAAGACTTTAATAATAGAAGTGAACAATCTTTATATTTTTGTTGATAGTTCATCGTTTTCAAAAAAGACTTTTCTTTGTGGCAACTCACCTTTGTTTACGGAGGTGGCTGCGCAACCCTAATCTGGAGGCAGAGGATCTGGAACAGGTGATTATATTGTAGGATAAAATAAGTTTGCAAGCTTTTTTTCGTATGTGCATTTTTATTGAGAGTATCCGCATGAAATTCTAGTCCCTTTAAAATTAGTATCCCGCATTCTGGGGGAGCCATGGCTGGCTGTTTTTTTTTTTTTTTTTTTTTTTAATTTTTTGGATGGTATGTGTCGGTCTATGCCTACAATTGGCCATTCGCTCGGGTCTGATACTGTGGAGGACGCGTCCTTTTTATATATGGAATGCAGAGGTGGATCGGGTGTAGACGTGCGGAAGCTGTCCCGGTCAGCCATGGAGTGCCGATGTGTAGTGCGCTGGAAAGGTGCGTCTGGGGACTTATTACATTTAATTTTTATCTTTCTTAGAAGTGCACGCATGTGTAACTCTCTTCCGTTTGCCTGTTTTCCACCTGACTACAACTTAGATGTCTTCAAGCCCACCATAAACAAATTCCTGATAAACCGCCACGTTAAGTAAGACGCTTTATTAAATCTCCATTACTAACGTTTACTACGATATTATCTCATTGATGACTGTACACGCAATAACCCTTATCCCCTAGTGGCTCCCGGGCCTTGATAAGTGGTGACTACCATGAAAAAAATGCACTTATACCGTTCCAACAACATTTGGCCGGCCCCATGGAAGTCCTCTTGTGTAAGCGTGTCAATGACTCTCATCACAGACGCTTTCATTTCCCTAATTGTCTCATTGTCGCAAATCTTCCGCATCTACAGTTCCTCGTGAATAGATAAGTGTACAGTTCCCACACTGACATGAAACTGTGCACTTATTGTCTCTATCGACAAAAGACGGTCCTTATCCATGAAATCCTTTATTTGTCCAATCAACTCTAGTGTTCTGACTTTCTAACTCCTCCCACACCTCTCATTATCCCTCACAGACTCCCTACCTTCCTTGAATTTCTGATGCCCAATTCATGCAAGATAGTTCAAAATCAGTTTGAAGCATTCCATACGTTTCGGTGGGATAACAGAAATTTTATTGTATATAGTCCTTCTTAAGTGTCCTCACGGTCAGGTTGTATTTTTGAAATTAACCAGTTGTGATAGCCAGGCTTTAGTAGGGTGTGTTCCAGTTCTTGCTGAACCTGTTCATTTGAACCTGAAATCAGAAAAATTGGTTAGTCATCTCATACTATGTATAGCAATAACAGGCTGCATTTCCAAGTGCATAAGGGAATTTTAAATGCCTGTACAAAAAATTATGAAAAACTCAATAAGTTTTTCAAGGCACTTTGTAAGGGTTAAAAATCATCGAATAAAGTATGGCTAACTAAAGATTACAAAATAAATAAAAAGTGATAAAAAAATTTGTTAGTGAAATAAAGTTGAACAATGATTATATTTAAAATAATATACAGCTATCAAATGATTATATTTAGAATAATATACGGCTATAAAATGATTATATTTAGAATAATATACAGCTATCAAATGATTATATTTAGAATAATATACGGCTATAAAATGATTATATTTAGAATAATATACGGATATAAAATGATTATATTTAGAATAATATACGGCTATAAAATTGTTATATTTAGAATAATATACGATTATAAAATGATTATATTTAGAATAATATACAGATATAAAATGGTTATATTTAGAATAATATACGATTATAAAATGATTATATTTAGAATAATATACAGATATAAAATGGTTATATTTAGAATAATATACGATTATAAAATGATTATATTTAGAATAATATACAGATATAAAATGGTTATATTTAGAATAATATACGATTATAAAATGATTATATTTAGAATAATATACAGATATAAAATGGTTATATTTAGAATAATATACGGCTATAAAATGATTAAATAAAAAAAAACTAGAAATGAACAAGTTATTGAAAGCAGGAAAAGTCAATTATTCAGAAAAAAATATTCAAACTTTAAAGAAATTGTTAACGAGCATAAAAGAGTTTCCTGTCACAATTTCTGAAAGTTAATGAAGATATGAAAACGAGTTAATTATTTACTGTTTATTATTATTACGACTACAATAACTGTCGTTCCCATCTATCTGGGTGGAAATATCTTCAATTCATATCAAATCCATGCACTTCACCGTATATACAATTGATTCGATGGGATTTTTACTTGACAAAATCGAATCTGCTAAGACATCCATTAAAACGATTATGGACGCACCTAATAATAACGATAGAAATAGGAAAATTGCATTCGAAAGACGTGAGATGTAAAAATGTTTATAACAAGTGTCAGAATCATTAAACTGAAAAGAAAGCACGCTAAATTAATAAAATAATAATTTGGAAAACCTAATAGAAAATGACTAGAATCATTATCAAAAATACGAGATACGTTAACAAAAATGCTTTAAAAATGGAAAACCAGTATTTATTTGAGTTGCAATCTAAACTAAAGCTGTGAAAAATGACTCGTGCGCTACTGCCGAGAATCGAAACCAAAACGTTTAGCTTACGATTTATCTTTTCCTTTGACGTTAATGCCTGCGCGATGAAGACGTTTTTGCTGAAAGTCTAACATTTAAAACATGAACCAATATGCATGCATATTCGTAATGCCGTCGTTCTTTTTACGCAAATATTACGCAAGTATAAATCATGTAGAATATCTGCATGAATATAATTATACGTAATAGTTTACTAAAGATGATTATCTCATGAGAAAACTAAAAAAAATATAATACAGAATTCATAAAATTAATGTCTTAAAGAATATGCAAATAAGTTTGATTATTTGCAGATGAATACAATTTCATGACCCATATATAACAAAGTTGTATTTTCTTTTTAAATAAGAAAAAGTTTTTAATATGAATATCATTTCAGAATATTCATAGGAGTATAGATATATTGAGTACCATATGATTATCGATAGAGAGTTTGCTCTATAATAATAATAATAAGAGTAACACGATATTTGCATGAATTTAAATATTTAAGTATTTTCATGACAAGAAATTAATAAAAAAAAAGACTGAACCGAGGAAATAAAAGGTTATTAGTTGATTCATAATTCTAAACACGTAAAAAATAAGAAAATAATAAATATATTCTAAACAATAGAAAATTAAAATAAAGATTGGCAGAAAGAATATCTGCATGTATAGAATATTTGCATGAATATAATTACATGTAATATCCAACTAATGATGATCATCTGATGAGAAAACCTAAAAATAAACTTATATGGAATTAATTAAAATGAATATTTGAAAGAATATGCAAATGAGCTAGATCTTTTGCAGATGAATGCAATTCCACGATCCATATATAACAAAGTTGAATTTTCCTTTTACATATATAGAAAAATGTTTTTAATATGAATATCAATACAAAAAATTTATATGTGTACGGATATACTGAGTACAATATAATTATCGATAATAATAACTATGATATTTGCATTAATTTAAATATTTAAGTATTTTTACAGCCGGGCGGCCTGGTAGTATATATACATTTCTCATTATTCATGATTGGAGCAAGATGACGAATATAATGATAATGCTACGACAAAAATCATAATAAATATCAATAAGAAAATAAAAGTATAACGACAAGAAATTAATAAAAGGAGTGAACCTACGAAGGAAACGTTTAGTTGATTCATAATTCTAAACATATGAAAGGATGGGAAAATAATAAATATAATCTAAACAATAGAAAATAAAAAATAAATGTTGGCAGAAAGAACACAGGAAGGAAGAACGAGAATATAAGTGAGAAATCAAATGAAAAAATAAAACGAAATTTAAAAATTATAAAAATAAAATGTAAAAAAAAAGAACAATTATTCTTTTTTTTATTATTAATATTTCTAACGATTTGAAGGAACAAGGGAGAGGGTGACTGAGTGCACAAAATAATCTGAATGACGAAAATAAAAAGAAGTCAAGAAATAACGAATACCTGGCCGGTAAGAAAAAAGGAATAAAAAAGAGATTGAAATATATAAATTCTTATCGAGTCGCCCAGTAAGATAATCTAGGACTTTCCATGTTTCACCATAACTTATCGTCTTGTCTAACTATCTACATAATAACTATCTACGTAATAACTATCTACGTAATAACTATCTACGTAATAATTAACACTGATCATAGAGTGGCCTCCGGTGCTTGATAAGTACTGACCTCCAAAAGTAAAACAAAGTTTCTTTCTAATTCCAATAATTAAGACGTCGCCATCTTTTCTGTTTTCTTTTCCTTTTAAAGGAATCAATAGTTTTCTAACGTTCTATCATGACTCTCGTTTTTTTCCACCTTCTACCAAACACGTAATCCTCATCCTAGTGTGGCCTCCCTGCCTAGATAAGCGGAAACCTGACAAGTAATATATATATATATATATATATATATATATATATATATATATATATATATATATATATAGAGAGAGAGAGAGAGAGAGAGAGAGATAGTAAGTTATAAAATGTATATGGCGATTAAGCTACACTGAATATTCCGCGTTTCATCCACTTTAGGATTCTTCAGGCTTCAGGCTCTACCTACGTATTGAGCACTTTTGAAGTAAATACTTAAAGCTTACGCATAAATCTATACTTTCGTATATTAATTTTATGTGAGTAAATTAAGTAGTTATATATATATATATATATATATATATATATATATATATATATAATGATTAAAGTTAAACTCTGTAAATCAAACTATATACACATATATTTAAGTAAATAATTCATTGTCTGCAACAAAGAATAAATAGAGACAAATTATGTTTATTTCCTTAATCCATGGATTTTTAATAATGGGTCATATTATCAGAGGTAACGAAATCCAATTAGCAAAATGTTCAGCTATGAAAAAACAAGTATTTTGGTTTTTCAGCACATATATTGAAAATGTTATTTGAATGGTGAATAAGAGTCATAGAAAAAAGGATTTCATACAACCTTAGCAGTCCATTATAAGAATGAGTTCAATATTTTCCGGAGTATTACTGCCAGGTCGGAGGAATAGTGATCCAGGGGAAAAATCAGTAATCCGATATATATTTGGCTGTCTCAAACTGTTATTTCAATGGTCGTCCGCATCAGCGATATAAAGATCCGTTGGTAGAAGAAATCTAGAATCCTTGGGGATGAGGAGACGGTGCAGTAAATATTGAATCAATGTTCATTTCCATTGCATGCTATCAATTCATGTATATATGCATATATATATATATATATATATATATATATATATATATATATATGTGCATATATATATGCATATATATATATGCATATATATATATGCATATATATATATGCATATATATATATACATATATATATATATGCATATATATATATATGCATATATATATATATATATATATATATATACCAGCGAAAGGACTATGGCTTTGACTTGTCATAAAATACGCTTAAATATGCTATTTTAATTTTTCCGGATTTCGTATATATTTTTATAGAATCGTGATTTTCAAAGTAAAAAAAAATGTGTTAAAAAATCATTCGGATGCCAAGCCACAGATTACTGTTTAGAATCCGCTATGGTCACTTAGTCCAAGGCCGACGCGGAGATGTCGAATAGAACCTTTTTCGTTAGAGGAACTTATTTCCAACCGGGATCTCTGGTGCTCCCTCTACTCAAAGGGAAGAAGACAAAGAAAAAGAAGAAGAAGAAGAAAAAGAAGAAGAAGAAGAATGATACTAAATTCGTAATTCAAGCCCATCAAGTAAAATATTAGAAACGAATGAATGAATGAACGAATGTAAAAATGAATGACCGCAAAGAGAACATCAATGGAAATGAAAAAACAATACAAACTTGAATAAAAAAATGAAAATTACGAGAACATAGAATGGAATGGGGAGTTGTAATTTCCATTTAATTCGAAAACCTAGTTACTCGTATAACAAGTAGAAAAGAAATAAAACTGAATGCAAACGACGTTGTGCGAAATGTTTATTAACATTTAATGCATCTGCAGGAAGAAATAAACCAACTCATTCAAACAACTAATAAACGACAAACCACAATTTAAAACGGCTAATGGCGATATTTTTATGTCAATCACAAGGACAATAAAAGAAACACTATGCAGCGTCTAAAAACAAAAGAAAAATCAACAATTGCAAAATGTATTTATTTTCGGAAGAAGATTCATTTATAATCAATTTACAATAAAATAAAACAACTATTTCATGTACGTGTTTTCTTGCAACCGCATTGTTACGCATAAATTTATTTACTACCAAATCGAATATTTATTGGAAATAAAAAAATATGCAAATTAAAACATATACTAGTTACAAAAATAATTTTATTAGTAGTAACATTATTTTTTACTTTATCTCTAATTCTCTCCCTATCTATTCATTTATCCATGTATCTAGTATGTTGATATATCTATGGCGTATGAGCTATACAGTTTCATTCCCCGGTGAAATCATCAGGCTTATTACAATATATAAAATAGCATTATCTTAAAAGTACGATGGCAATAGATATCTTTTTGAACAACTCAGCCGATATATATTGTTGAGAAACAATACCTTGAAAATAGATTTTTTGTCTTGAGTTTGGAATATTTTTTTATGGTGTTTCGTACATATGTAACAGTGTATATAAGTGAGTGTGGAAGTATCAGCAGCAGCGAAGGATGGCTGGCTTGTCAAGAGATTAGCAGCAGTAGTAGTGGGCAAAAGCGCATATGCGAATTAGGAAGTGTCCGCAAGAATGGAAAGGAAACATAGAGAAAAAAAATGCACAAAATGCTCGGGAGAGAAGCAAAGTGCACGTCGAAAAAAATGGACGTATAAATTCGAAGACGAGAATGGGGCGGCTGTGACGGGCTGCGGTCGGTGGAAAGGGGAAACGCTGCACCAGGTAAAATTAATATATGGGGACGAGAAACTGTTTTAAGTGGTGCGGTATTAAATTCTTTTATTAAAAAAGTAAAAAATGCCGACCCAGATTTTGATTTCTTTCTCATCCTGTGTTTGTATGTAATGTCAACGTAACATACCAATAAGCGGAATTTTATTTGATAAATTTTAATTGATGAATTTTAATTGATTAATTTCTATTGATAACTTTAATTGGTAAATTTTAATTAATAATTTTTAATTAATAAATGTTAATTGATAAATTTAATTGAAAAAATTGAATTAATTTTGATTGAAAAATGGCCAAATTGAAAAATTTTAATTGATAAATTCTTTATTGAGAAAGTCAATATGATGATTAAGAAACCCTTATATTTGTTTAAAACTTTATCTTAATATAATTTTGCTGTGGAAACATTTTCTTAGAAAGGTGCTTGATAAAATGAACGTGTTGAATACTTATTTGCAAAACGAGATTCAAATATTTGCCATTACAACTTATATGTATTAACTGTTTTAGAATCTACACTATTAATAAATAGGACCTTTAAGCCCGTTAAAAGCAGGCGACAGTTATAAATAGTGACTTAGAATGAATGCCAAACTTTTAATGTAAATGTGGTATTGTGGTAAGTAATCCTTCATTATCTCTATTAATTATTTACTCTAAATAGAACGGCACTATGATACTTAGTTCGCTTCACCTTGACTTAGGAATATTTTCTAATGATTTCTGATAGATCCATAATTTTTGCCTAAAATAACCCAAAATTGTGAGCTTCATACAAAATTTCAGGAAAATCCACCCAGTAAAAAAACGTACAGAGAAAGAGAAACGTAGAAAAAGTAAGGGAAAAATAATATAATGTAATATACCTATCGTTCCACCCTATATATATATATATATATATATATATATATATATATATATATACATATATATATATATATAGAGAGAGAGAGAGAGACAGACAGACAGACAGACAGACAGATATAGATATAGGATGGAACGATAAAATTGTGGCCAAAGAAAAGGCGATATAGTTCAATTTGCGTTTGCTGAAAATCGGGTTTCGTTTTTTGTTGCAGACCATCTATTAGCTTACCAGTTGTGTACAAATCCAAAGAGCGATTGGAATCTTCTATTATGTTTGAAAGTGACACGATATTCAACGAGCGAGATCGGAGATGCGCCGCTGTACAACTCATGCTCTCTACAGATCAAAGTGATTAATAAAGAACCATTGCCAGCACCCTAAAAATACAATGATGAAAACAAAGTTACTGGCTACAGTTATAGTATTTGGTGTGGTTTCAAGTGAGGGATACATCCTGCGAGGTCACATCTTCAAAGTTGGTGCAATCAGATTCTGGCAGCAGGACTCGGCGCTGTTCAAAGAGACTCGGGCATATCTTCAGAGGAGGACTACGACTTTTTTCCCTACTCTTACTTCCCCCCTACCCCGACCTAGACCTGCTAACCCACTTCGTTTGGCCATACGTCGAGAATATTACCAAGATGACTTCCCTCAACACAAAAGCCAGCCCGGTCGCTGCCATCCGCCGAGTATTTGCCGAATTCCCGCCGGCGCTTGTTGAAAAGGCACGCTCACAGTTACATACCCGAATCGAGACGGTGATTGAGGCTGAAGGCGGTCACATTGAATAGATGTCAGCTCTACTATATAATCAAGTTACCTGAATAGATTTCTTCAATTAAAGTTTCTAAATATACAGTTGTAGTGCTGTTTTCCTTACGGCGACAATTTTATCGTTCCACCCTGTATAGTATATGCATATATACATTATATGTGTGTAATATATATATATATATATATATATATATATATATATATATATATATATATATATATATATATATATATATATATATGCGCGCGTGTGTGTGTGAATGTGTGTGGAAGCCGGGTGAGGTGCTGCGTAAGTGCACACTAAGGTCAGTTGAAGGAAATATCCTTACAAGATGTGAAGGAGTTAAAGCCAGACCAACCTTTCAGGTGAGAAAGAAAGAGCTTACTTGCCTACCTTTAAAAGAAGAAAAACCCAAGGTGGAAATGTAAGGCCCTTAACATCTGCCTCCATTCCCATTGGATAAAACAACCCTAACCCTAAACCTAACCCGATCCCAATAACAGGCCACACAGGTCTGCATAGCCGCTCTTTTTCCTTTCCTTTTTCATTCCCTGTTTGGATTTCTAGTTTATGTTAATAGTCCTTTTGAAAGTCTGCGCTCGGACCGGATGTCTGACATTCACATTACCCCGACGCTTTTTTCGGCCAAAGTTTCGATAAATCTTCATCGGCCTGTGCGTGTGCGTCTGAAGGAAAGGGGATTATCGTGTCCATTTAAGTTTTGCTGGCTCAGCTGCGCGGCCCGTGTATTTGCATAAATAAATGCTCCTTTAAAACAAACAACAACAACACAAAAACTGAATTAAAACGACGGGTTCAGAATAAAATCTGCTTGGGTCACCTGAAATAAGGAATATAACGGTGAAGCACACGAAACACCAAATAATTCGAAGAACATATGTTCAAAGTTATTGAAAAATGTCTGTTCATAGGAATCTTGAACATTTCTTAACGTTTTTAGCAGTATTTACCATTCCTAAATGTTACTTATCTTTTTTTCACGCACGAGCGCACACACATACACACACATATACTATTATTATTATTATTATTATTATTAGTAGTAGTAGTAGTAGTAGTAGTAGTATTAATTATTTGAGGTAAACAGTTACATATGGTCGCTTACCCTCAAATAATTAATAAAGTATTTTGCTCAGTTTATTGAACACTATCTAACAACCTCATTGTCTCCATTAGTCCCGACTTTTGAATATCTCAAACCCGAAATATATATATATATATATATATATATATATATATATATATATATATATATATATATATATATATATATATTACTCAATTTTAGATGAAATAGTTATCCAGGGGCACTTCCTAAAACCTCCCAGCATAATTTATACTAAAATACAATCATCACTAAAAACTAACAAGACGAGCACACGAACACCCCCCACACACACACATATATATATATATATATATATATATATATATATATATATATATATATATATATATATATATATATATATATATCCGGTGGGAATATATTCAAATATTGAAAATAATTGAATTTCACCAAGGGTCGTTGATAGTGCTCAATCAAAAGAGACTAAGTTATATATATTTTTTAATTTATTTATGTAAATACAGTTTTTTATGTAAATATAGTTTTTTTTTTAATGTAAATACAGTCATATTTACGTAAACACAATAATAACAGTATTTACAGTGATGATCATATTTATTGGCACGGTAAAATAAAAGTTAAATTTTGTCTAATAAATTCTAAAAAAGGGATTAAATTAAAGAAAATAAGAAAGTATATTATGTATTTTTAACTGGCCTTTCCGATGCAGCAATCGGATTTTAGAAAAAATAAATAACAAAGGAACAACAAACATAATTGCAAAAAACCCTTGTTCAAAATTATTGGCACGATTTATTTAATAATCAATTGTATAGCCTTTGGCCTTGATTACCTTCCTCAGTCGCTTTTCATAGTTTACAACCAAGTTGTTGCACTCTTCAGTAGTAATTTTAGCCCACTCTTCCTGACAATAATCCTCCAATTGAATAAGATTCTTAGGCTTCCTTTGCATTACCCTCAATTTTAATGTTCTCCATAAATTTTCAATTGGATTAAGGTCTGGGCTTTGTGATGGCCACTCCAAAACATTAATATGATTGTCCTCAAGCCATTTCTTAGTCAGTTTAGCCGAATGCTTTGGGTCATTATCTTGCATGAACCACCAACGACGACCAAGTGAGAGCTCTTTAGCAGAGTCTTTCAGGTTTTCATCCAATATTTTAACATAATCTTCCTTTTTTATGCTACCTGTGACCTTAACAAGTCGCCCTGGTCCAGAGGCAGCAAAGGTCCCCAAAACATCAAACTGCCTCCACCGTGCTTCACTGTGGTATGGTGTTCTTAGGCAGGAAAGCTTCGCCAGATTTTCTGTAAATAGAAGACACTTTATTATGGCCAAATAACTCTATTTTCGTTTCGTCAGTCCATAGAACACGTTTCCAGAATGCAACATCTTTATCAATATGACGTTTTGCAAAGGCTAGCCTTGCTTTCAGGTGCATAGGCTTCAATAAGGGAGTCTTTCTCGGACGACATGCTTTTAAACCAGCTCTCTTCAAAACTCTACCAACTGTATGTCGAGATACATTCACTCCAGAGGTGCTCTGTTCATCAACAATCTCCCCAACAGAGATCCTTGGGTTTTGTTTTACTTGTCGAACAATTTTCCGTTCATCTCTTGGGGAAAGAATCCTTTTTCTCCCTCTACCCTCTAAACTCATAACGTGGCCTTGCGATTTGAACTTGTTTATTATGGCTCTAACAGTGGAT
>NC_136486.1:15850052-15882552 GCF_053919585.1 Euprymna scolopes
TGTCCATTATTTAGCTGCCCGTCGGAAAGCATAGTTATTACATAAAAAAATGTTTTCAACAATTTTACATGCGATAATGATTATCGTAATACCAAAAAACCTATAAATTTCGCCAAGTCAGATTGAATAGATAAAATAATTTAGAAAGAAAATAATCGCAGTTTTCTACTTGTTTTTTGTTCATTTTGTTTTTTTGTAGACATCTTAATATAAATATTTCGGAGCTAAATTCTTTAATATATAAAGTATATCTAATGTTTGTTTTTTTCGATTTGAAACATCACCGATCCTCAATAAGTATGTTTAATGGTACATAAATACAGTAGCAATGGCTGTTTATTTTGTGTTTGTCTTGACAAAGACGTCATAATATGCATCTTAGTGACGCCAAATTTTAATGTTAGTAAGCGTTTGTTTATGAAGCGTAAATTTGAGTCCGGAATATGAGAATATATAGAGCTCAGCGAATCAGAATGGTTGGATTTTGACGATAGAGCATCTATTATTTATGATTCAGAAATTGTAATGGTTATACTGGGTCACATATTTATGAGCCAGTTACAGTCAGTGTAATTACAGAATATGTAGAACGTGTAAAATTCGTTCAGATTACAATTGGGAGTGGGGTGGGATTAAATATTTAAAAGGGAGCAATAATGACTCCTTTATCTAAATAGTGTGAGATTGTCATAGTGTTGCTCGTAGGATGCAATGTAGCATTTTATTATCACGATTATATGTGTAAGTAATGGTGTTCGAAAGCTACATAAGATAGTGGCTATCAGCCTAGATGTATTGAATGTGTATGTGGCGTCTAGTGATATAAACCTACGATACTTTGGTATATATATATATATATATATATATATATATATATATATATATATATATATATATATATATTAGATTTATTCCCTGGTTAAAACTGGAAAAGTTATAACCCGTTGAGTTCAAATTAGCACTTTATGCCAAACTTATTGTTGAATATTATAAAACGTTTGTTCAATTTGACATTAAATACTTATCCCTAATAATATCTATTAATTCTTTATCATTCATTAAACTGATATAATTTACTGCAACTTATAAGAAATCCCATACAAAATTTAAGCCAGATTGGCCAAGTAGTTCGAGAAAAAGTCTAAAGTATTCTGTGCATTAAACGGATATGATAATACTTTGTTTGCTGCACGTTATTGAAAAGAAACTCAGCCAAATTGGCCCAGTACTTTCAGAGAAAATTTCGAACGGACATACGGACGGATATATATATATATATATATATATATATATGTGTGTGTGTGTGTGTGTGTGTGTGTGTGTGTGTGTGTGTGTGTGTGGTGTGTGTGTGGGTGTGTGTGTGTGTGGCTACTTCATTTAATCGCATAAATTAATACACGAAGGTATAATTTTATGCGTAAATTTTCAGTATTTACTTTAAAAGTGCTCAATACATAAGTAGAGCTAGGAAATAAGTTTTGTAAATATATATGGCAACTAAGTTACTGAATAAAACGCGGAATATTCTGTGTAGCTTAATTGCCATATACATTTTTATAACTCACTATATATATGTGTGTGTGTGTGTGTGTGTGTGTGTGTGTGTGTGTGTGTGTGTGTGTGTGTGTGTGCTCAATACATATGTAAAGCTAGGTAATAAGTTTTGTAAATATATATGGCAATAAAGTTACTGAATAAAACGCGGAATATTCTGTGTAGCTTAATTGCCATATATATTTTCATAACTTACTATATATATGTGTCTGTGTGTGTGCGCGCGCCGCGCGTACGCGCATGTGTGTGTATGCGTGCACGTGTGTGTGTGTATGAATGCACGTGTGTGCATAGCTTTCCGCTCGAATTCGTTTTGTTATTCAATAATTTTGTATTTCAATTTTTTAGTAGTTTATGTGCTGCAATACAATTTCGCTAATTGATCACTAAAATGATTTGAACGCAAGAACACAGAAACGAAGAACAATGCGTTTGTGAAACACAAAACCAGTCGAAAATAAAAACATTTTCCATTTTCCAATATGTATTTTTCTTTCTTTTTTTCACTTTCTTTTTATTTCAATAAATACTTAATTGCTGACTAAAATTGTCACAATTTCTTTTAATTATTTAAAAATCAGTTTTAAGATATGAAAATGTCCATGTTACTTTTGATTCTCTCATAATTTCTGCTAATGTCAGAATCGTGCCTGTATTATAATTTTCATACAATCCTGAACATTACGAGATGCCTTTAATAAGTTTCCAGACATTTTTGTACAGGTATTTAAAATTGTCGCAGATTCTTGGAAATTCAGTGTATTGCTTTTATATATCTTATGAGATTGCTGCACAATTTTTATGATTTCAAGTTCAAAGAAACAGCTACTGGATGGAATTGGAATACGCGCTACTAAATCCTGATTGTTACAGCTGGTAAATTTCTAAACTGCAATCTAAACGTGAGGACACTTTAAAAGAACGACTGGCAATAAAATCATGTTTTAAACATGGGGAAAATGACACAGAAACGTATGGAATGTGTCAGACTGCTTTTAAATCATTTTGCATGAATTGAGTCTAAGTATTCGAGTGGACAGAAGAGATTCAAGGAAGGCAAGGAGTCTGTGAGAGATGATGAAAGGTTTGAGAGGAGTAAGGAAGTCAGAACATCAGAGTTGATTGGCCAAATAAAGAATTTCATGGTTAAGGAGCGTCATGTGTCTACAGAGACAATAAGTGCACAGTTAGATGTCGGTGTGGAAACAGTGCACACAATTGATTCGAGGGGAATTGAAGATGTGGAAGATTGGCGGGAGTGCTTGTCCACAAATTCTTCTTTGCCACAGACTATTTGACCAGGATTGGCATCAAGACCCGCCTTACAGTCCAGACTTTGGTTATTTCCTTATCTCAAGGAAAACTATAGAAGGTGTCGTTATGAGACAATGAACGAGATGAAAAATGCTGTGTGGAGGGTATTGACACGTTTACACAAGAGAACATCCATGGGGCCTTCCAGAAGTTGTCGGAATGATACGAGTGCATTGCATTTTATATAGTCTAATGGTTATTGTACTTGACTCACTGACATAAGGTTTTGGTTTCGATCTCTAATCGAGCATGTTTTTACTTACTATAAGTGATTTGTTTAGAAAAAAGCATAATACCTGCATGCACGTGTCTCAGTTGCTTTCTGTCTTTTTTACTGCGTTTTTAAAGGAATTTAACGTTATGTTTAATACCGGTATATATATATATATATATATATATATATATATATATAGTTTTTTTGTCATTTATTCATTATATTGGTCTGTAATAACATTGAGCTCCTTACATAAGGATCAATATGCATTAAAAGATATATATATATATGTATATATATATATATATATATATATATATATATATATCTTTTAATACATATTGATCCTTATTTAAGAAGCTCAATGTTATTACAGACCAATATAATGAATAAATGAAAAAAAAACTATATTCGAAATTTCATGATGTTGGCCATCTTATAATTTATTCTTTTAATTAATGGTATGGCTACTTAAAAATCTGATATATGTAAATGTCTAGATCGCAAGTTTGTATTAACTTGGAGAACTAATTTCATTATATGCCTAAGGTGGAAACATTGTATTCAAAGGTGGAAAATAAAATAATTTCGCCGAGCTTTCAATTCACTGCGTGCTTCCATTTCTTTTCGTCTCTTGTATTACTATTCTCTGTTGAGATCATCTGTGACCTACTCGCTCGACTCTCTCTTTGTTGGCATTCAACATAAAACATTGAACACAAGCTCATAATTAATCTATTACGGTGTTATTCTGTTCTTTGACTTTCCAATTTCGAACATTCTGTTTGAGGCATTATAAATATGTTCTTCACGTTTAATACGATATTAAATATTAAACGCACATTAAAGAATATATATATATATATATATATATATATATATATATATATCATAAGTTTATATATATATATATATCATAAGTTTGGTTTTGGTTTTAATTCAAACTGATGCAACTACCCAAGTCATATAGATATATTTTTTTATTTTTAAAATCAGAATTTTATAATATATAAAAATCGATAGAAAATTTACTCTATAATAATGCATACGACATCTGCATAAATTAAACTATCATATTTAAGCGTATTGTACGACCGGGCTATGGCGGGCATCATTGCTAGTTTAGATAAATAGTTTTGCAGATTTTACAAAAGAGCTACAATAATCTCAAGGCGTTTCCATTTATGCTGAATATCCACAGAATGCCAACACCATAACATTACATATGAAAGAGTCCGTTGTGGAATTTCTATAGGTCCCACTAGTGATAAATAATCACCTTAAGGTTCTCTGTATATCACAATCCCGAGCACGTTTGATTAGTCTGTAACGTATTTTAATATAATACATCTTGTTTGTACACCAGTTGCTTACACTTTAGTTTTAAATAGAATTTTATTAGTCTGTCACATTGAAAATATATGTATGCATATACAAAATCCCCGTCTGTATACCAGTCCGTCACACTTTAATTTGAAATAGCATTTTATTAGTCTGTTCCGTTTAAAATTATTGCATGCACATCTTTTATAAGTACTGTTTGTACGTCAGTCAGCCATAATTAACTTTTAAATATCATTTTATTAACCTTTCGTGTTTAAATTAGTTGTACGCATCTCTGAAAAGTTCCGTTTGTACGTAAGTCTGTCACATTTAATCGCTCATCTTTAACACTATTATAATCACAGTTTAATTAATACTCTTTTTTGCGTCAGTCTGTCACGTGTATGTATGCAACGGTTTTATTAGTCTGCCGCGTTTAAAATCAATGTAAACATCTTTTGAATACGTCCTGTTTGTATATCAGGCTTAAGTTTCAAATAGTATTTTATTAGTTCGTTACGTTTGAAATTCGTGTATAAACACACTTAATAAGTCATTTTTACCCGCCAGTCTGTCACAATTAAGTTTTAAATATAATTTTATTTGTCATTTACGCTTAAAATGTGTACACCTCTCTAAGAAGTTCTGTTTGTCTGTCAGTCTGTCACACTTAAGTTTGAAATAGCATTTTTAAGTTTGTCACGTTTAAAATTCGTGTCTGCACATCTTTAATAAGCCATGTGTGTACGTCAGTCTGTCACTCTAAAGTGTTAGTTTGTGTTTCTTAAGCAAAAAACGCGATTTTAATAGCCGCATCTGAGAATTTCTTGATATTGTTTTCCCTTTTAAGAAATAAAAACGATTTCGCTAAATAACAAAAGTTTGACGACAAGACGGTTTGCTTGTTTGAATCTTGTTTTGATTTTCTTCCTCCCGCCGTTATTTTTTTTTTCTTTTCATTTTTTTGGAAGGCGCCTCCCCAAATTGAAAACTCTTTTTAACGTCCACTTTACTCCACACTTGAAGCGGCCATAAAGGGAAAGCCGTTTGCTATTCAACGACCTGTTGTTCAGAGCCTGGTCCACTTTTCAGACGGTCTTAAATCACTGTTTTTTTTTGTTTTGTTTTTTCTTTCAGGAAGAGGAATTTTAAAGACTGCGAGATTGGGGGAAGTCTACTTTTATTCGATGTAATACGTGTAACAGACTGGTACACTTCAACATACTTATGTCCTTACTACGAAACCCCTGTTTAGATAAATAAAGTAATCTAAGCGATCCAATGGCTTTAAAACATGGAAAACATCTTGACGAACAATCTCTAGTACTTGTCCATTGGGTCAAGATCAAAGTGTAATATCTGAACCCAGATGCTACACTTCAATTTCTTGTTCTCTGTTAGCGGAGGAGAAATCCTTCACGACTGAGACAATTTTAATTTTTTGTTCCTTTTCGTTTTTTCTGGTGTCTAACTCTGTCCCGTGGGGAGGCATTGTAAATAGGAACAATTCCTATTACTTGGAGCCAAGACCAAAGTGCAGTATCTGTTCTGATACCACTGTTCAATTTTTTGTTCTTGCTTAGTAGAGGAGAAATCCTTCACGGCGGAGACAATTTTTATTTTTGTACTTTCCCCTCACATTAAAAAAACGACCTTGGTATCAAACTCAACACTCGTGGGGAGGTAAATAAATAGGAACAATCTCTACTGTTATAGAAAAGGAACTTTGTGTGTGTTTCCGTGTGTGAGTTCCCTATCAACTCGGAAACGGCTGGATCGATTTTTCTGAAATTTCACCCGAAGGTACTTTATGTGTCTAGCAGAGTTTTTGTTTTGTATCGAAATCTCTTCGATAAGTATCAATAATCGATAATCGAAATACTCCCATGAAAGAAGGAACAGAACTTGCTCCCATACTTACGAAACTATTTAAGTGCTGCCTTAAGGAGAAGTGCTTTCCGACTCCCTGGAAGACCTCATCAGTTTGCCCTGTATTAAAGAATTCAGGTGATAAGTCATCTCCCTCTCAGTACAGACCAATAAGTCTCCTGTGTGTTATGAGTAAGTTGCTGGAATCCATATTAAATAGAGAAATAGTCAACCACCTCAGCAGAAACAACCTTCTTAGTGACACACAATATGGTTTACGCTCTGCAAGATCTACCGCAGATGTGCTGACGGTTATATCTCACAGGATTAGTGAATCTCTTGACAAAGGCTTTTTTCTAGGGCAATTGCTCTTGACATATCGAAAGCCTTAGACAAGGTATGGCATAAGGGTCTACTTCACAAGATTTCCAGCTACGGCATAACTGGAAATGTTTTCTCAATCATTGAAACATTTCTCTCCGATAGGCTCATAAGAGTAGTGGTCGATGGACAAAAATCAAAGGCCTGCAGTATTAATGCTGGAGTCCCTCAGGGGTCAATCCTGGGCCAAACTCTCTTCCTGATCTACATCAATGACCTCCCTAAAATCATTCGTTGACATCTATGCTGATGACACGACCATCTATGGCAACACATCAAAGGCTGTAAATGACAAAGTTCTCTCTGATTCTCTCTCCTCTGATCTCGAGCGCGTGGTTCAATGGGGGAAGACGTGGCTGGTTACCTTTAATGCATCTAAAACCGAACTCCTATCCTTACATCATCAACGCTTTGATCCCCAGCTGGCATCAATTGTGATGGATGGCTCTTGTCTGGGAGAGGCCCCGTGTTTTGACAAGCTTCTGGGTTTGACCTTTACTCCTGATCTGAAATGGAACACGTACATCAAGTCTGTTGCCAAGGTCGCTGGAAAGATGGTGGGATCCTTCTACCGCTCCAGAAGATATCTCACTACTGATGCAATTCTCTATCTATATAAAAGCCAAGTACGTCTAAGAATGGAATATTGCTGCCATATCTGGGCAGGAGCTGCTAAAAACAGCCTATCCTGCCTTGACAGAGTACAAAATAGACTTTGTGGCTTAGTGGGGGATGTCCTTTTCTCTACCTTGCAACCTCTATCCCACAGAAGAGACGTTGCGAGCCTATCCTTGTTTTATCGTTATTTCCATGGCAGGTGCTCGCCTGAGCTCCAATCTCTGGTCCCCCCTCGCCAATATTTCACGAAAAACACCCGTCTAGCCGAATCCACTGTGAAAAATTTCCCCCCGCTCTTTATCTGTGCCTAAATCAAACTGTAAAAAAAACAGGCAATTTTGAACGAAGTTAACACCTTCCACAGTCCAACCTCACAAGTGCATTTGAGAAGTTTTATTGCAACACAAGCCGAAAGGCCCGACATATAGAATCAATAGTAGGTTCTTTGATAAAGCAGGGGCGCGTTCAAAATGAATGTTTCTGCTTAAAACAGAACTGCACCATGATACGTGACTTTTTTCAATTTTAAACCTAAAGTCAAATCATTATCACCGCACAGCCAAAAAGACCAGTCATATAAAATCAACAGTAGATTCTTTGATAAAACATGAGCGTGTTCAAAATGAATGTTTCTGTTGAGACCGAAGATGAAGCAAGATACTTGACTTTTAAAAGTTTAAATCATTTAAAAATGTCACAATGAGTTTATCAAAATCTAAATAAAAATGCCACAATGAGTTTATCAATATCTAAAATATAAAATGTCACAATGAGTTCATAAAAATCTAAAATAAAAAATGTCGCAAGGAGTTTATCATAATCCAAAATAAAATGTCACATTAAATTTATAAAAATTTTAAATAAAAATGTCTAATAAGTTTACTAAAATCTTAAACATGTCCCCATGAATTTATCAAAATCTTAAATTATGGTACAACATCAACATTTTTTTTATTAAATATGAAATGTACACTAGAAATCTGAAATGTACACTAAAATATGAAATGTACCCTAAAATATGAAATGTACACTAAAAATATGAAATGTACACTAAAAAATATGAAATGTACACTAAAAAATATGAAATGTACACTAAAAATATGAAATGTACACTAAGAATATGAAATGTACACTAAAAAGTAAACAAATCAAATCGTAACCCTTACACTAATATCTTCCTCTAACCCAAACCCAGGGTTATATGTTACTAGCAAGGATACCAGTTTTTGCCAGGAGCTATATAAAACAAAAATTAGAAGAGGCTAACAAGTGTGTTCAATACATTTATATTAAAACTTTTATCTCTCGACAATCTTAAATCTGTCCCTTCACCCCCCCCCATTTTCCTGGTTTTCACACATCCCTCTCGTACATCCATCTTACTATCTCTGCCTAATCCATTCCTCTTTATCAGGAAATATCTGACAATCCCCGACAAGATTTGGTCCTAAAAAAATGTTTTTTTCAAGATATTATTCACCTGAGGAAATGCCAATTAAGAATGTACTGATTTTGTGGGTTTATATTTAATAATAAAAATTATAAAAGAAACACCCACAAAATCAGTTTTAGTTGCGCATACTCATATACAAATACAATTTTACTGGTAAGGTCAATAAATCTAATATTGAGTTGATTGCGAGATGTGTAGGCATTAAAATGTTTTCGGTAAATATGATTAAATGCGGAATCATTTTGATTTTTTTTTACAAGGTAGTTACCACTTATCAAGGCCCGGAAGCAACTGGGGGATAAGGGTTATTGCATGTACAGTAATCAATGAGATAGTATCGTAGTAATCGTTAGTATCGGATATTTGATAAAGTGTCCACATAAGGGGACGGTTCATCAGGAATTTGTTTATGCCGGACTTGAAGACATCTAGGTTGTAGTCAGGTGGTAAACAGGCAAACGGAAGAGAGACTTTTTATTTTATTTTAAGCATCTAGACTCGAAGAGTACACGAGTAAGATATGGACACATTAATTAAAAACAAACCAACATTACCGCCTTTAAACTGATGCATATCAAAGCAAAAAGCTTTAACCGTGTTGACTGAAACAGGAATACACCCTGATTTGTAACGAAAACCGAAACGAGAAATAGTTTAGTTGTTGGTTTAATTTATTGTTTTGTGATTACACGATAGAGTTTGTAAAAAAAAAATGCATTGTTGTTTCTCAAAGTGTGGCTTCAGTTTTTAATTTTGTTTTCCCTTTTGTCTATTAAATAAAGGGTCTTCTTTCAAAATTCCGTACGGATCCCCAAGGTTGAAAAGATACACTTAAAGAAGATCGGAGGTTGCATCGATCGAAACATTGGTAGAATATCACTCAAGATGAGAACAGTAGTTCGAATTATCTACATAATAATTAACAAAATTATTATTTCAACTACATAGTTTTTTTCTACTTCATGTTTTATAATTACATGCACTTGCGAAATTTGTCAATTAATATTTCAGTCAGTTGCCCATGATGATTGTGTTCTTTGGATTAGCCTTCATTAGCATTGTTCAATTTTAAAGACATTTATTAGTATAAATTAACATAAATTGCGTAAAAAAAGTTTGAATTTAACATGACTAGTAATGAAATCTCGACGGAAATTCAACATGGTTAACTTTAAACGCTATTTCATACAATCGTTTCGTAATATAGTTTAATATAAGAGGTAAAAATGCTATTACTAAGGAAGCCTCTATACCACAACGAAAACAATTACTTTCTGGGGTCCATCCTGCCAGCTTGTGTTCTCGTCAGTCCGGGTTTGAGGGATAGGCCGAGACTGTTGTAACGATAAAAGTCTGATTTTGGTATGAGAAAATTCAAGAGTAATATGATTTCAGACATATAATTTGATGACGTGATAAAAGAAAAACAGTTAATTTCTCTTCCAATTTTCGGATTTTCCAATCATGCCATATGCAATTATTTTCTTCTGATGAAAAAAAATAGTAAGATGATCAACAGCTTAAAATTTGGAATATATACTTTTATCATTTATTTGTTATATTCTCTGTAATTACATTGACCTTCATTAATTGAAGCATTGCTAAAAAATAGTTGAAATGTAATTGAATATATATATATATATATATATAGAGAGAGAGAGACAGACAGACAGACAGACAGTATGAGACTGCACACTCTGCCCACTTCAAAATAAATGTCTAACCAAAAGCATAGTTCAGCAGGCGACAATATTTGCGAAAGAAAACCCGAATAACAAGAAATATTACGTAGGTATGACTGCTTTAGATTCCAAAACTCGATATTATGACAACAAACCTACATTCAATAATAAAAAAACACCGACTGAAAACAACGCTAGCAAACAAATACTGGTAACTCAAGAAAGCGGACGTTCGCCCGTAGTCGATTGGAAAATAGTAAGACAAGCACACACATGCAGAGACCTATACGATCCATGTAGATTATGCCTTCACTAAAAATTTGCTATCCTATACTTTAAAGAACCTCAACATCTGTTAAACTGTAGGAGAGAACTAGCGAACAACTGTGTTCACAGGATAAAATTTACCCTAAGATAGAGATACAAAATACTTGTAAAACTAACAATAACAATAGAAAATAAAATAAATAAATAAATAAACATGCATATACATAAACTATTACATTATATATATATATATATATATATATATATATATATATATATATATATAAACTAACATATATATATAAAAATTAACCTAGATTTAAAATAGGTTAAGTCGCTTGATATCTACGCTAAACAGCACACACAAAGGAACGGGTCAACCGGAGGTCAAATGGACCTTTGTCCTGTAAGTACCCGCTCATTCGCTGATTAGGAAGGGTGCAATGTATATTAGAAAGCTGATTGGCTAAAAAAAACTCAATAGAAGGTGCGTATATAAAAACGCGAGACAGCCACAAAATTCTCGCATAAGCCTAAAGAATCCCAGAGTGGATAAAACGCGGAATATTCAGTGTAGCATAATCGCCATATATATTTTATAACTAACTATATGTATATATATATATATATATATATATATATATATATATATATATATATATATATATATATACAGAACTGAAAAAACTGAAAAGTTGATATATATATATATATATATATACATATATATATACTTATATATATTTATATACGTATATATACTTACATATGTACACAGACACAGATATAGACGCAGACACACACGCACACACACACACATATATATATATATAGAGAGAGAGGGATAGAGAGAGAGAGAGAGAGAGAGAGAGAGAAAGCAACTTTCCAGTTCCGTTCATGTTAGTTGCCCCTTTAAAAGAAATTGTAATATTTCTGCTCAATACGCATGGCACTAACTTGCGTGCGCCAGTTATTATGGCTGCCTCGTCCCGCCTTTTTCCCTTTCTTTTTTGGAAAGAGAAAGCAGTAACATATATATAGGACGAACCGGGTGTACGAAGAGTTGACCATCATTTCTCCTTGCCTTTCACACCGCTGGACGGAATAAAACAGAAAACATTATAGCTTAAGTATCAGGTTTATGAACATCCCCTCGCATTTAAAAGAGAGCATTTCATTGTTTGTTTGTGTTTTTTTGGTTTTGTTTTTTTCCTTTTTTTACGCTACCACACAAACATGTATATATATATATATATATATATATATATATATATATATATATATATATATATATCATTCACTCTTTCACTCTTTCATCCCATAGAAACGAACATTTCTGTAAAAGTCTGAGGAAGCTACAGACGGCCCAAAAAACAGCCAGGTAGCTGAAACAATAATGTAACTTAACAGAAAGATACGGTAATAAAAATAAAACGTATATTTGCTCTGCAACAGTATTGAGCACTTTCTTCAGGTTTTATTAATTACCATTTCCACTATATATATATATATATATATATATATATATATATATATATATATATATATATATATATATATATATATAATAGGCTCCGTTTAGTCTTGTCTGACTGTTGATATCCTCGAAAGGGTGTTTGTGCGGGAAATCATTGTGGCAAGATTTGCGCAATCTCTAACATCGCCTCTCTTGAGCCGGCCCTTTTTTAATTCCATTTGCAAGTTTAAGTTTAGGACGACTGGAAACAATGCTGAGATAAGTGGAGAACACGTTTAGGTTTCGCAAATGGTCACCATCTGGTAATGACCAAACTCACCGTTGCTTAACCTGTGATCTTGCGAGAACTGGTGACTCAACGTAATTGTGCCGTATTATATACTGTCTAGGGTTTTTTTAACCTTTAAAACTATATAAACGTCTTATTTACTTTATATATATATATATTTTTTATCATTCGTTGGAAAACTATTTAGTCAGTAAGATCAGTGCATTAACTTGCTCTCTCGAATTCAATACAGTCCTAATGTTAAGGGATCATCAGTTGTTTATCATAAAATACTGTTTCGGAAATTTAAAAACAAAACATTATATTAAATCATAGCTCCCCAGCAGCGTGTAAGTGTGTATGTATATATTATGTCAGGTCATGTCATATGCTACTGGTACCATGTAACCCAGTACTACCTGCCTCATAGTCGGGTCACCGTCGACTAAACTGGTTCCCCCACCAGACATGTTTGGTGAGGAGAGTGGCTAGTCTCCCTGAAGAATTAAAAACAAGACCTTCCAAAAGGCGAATGAACACTTTTTCGGGGTCAACGGCCAATTATCACCGTGTTTGTTTGTATGTATGTGTGTGTTGGGATGGAGAAGTAAATCTCTGATTTAAAAAAAACATAAAGCGGGAGACCAGTACCCGCAGTAAGCTGGTCTGCAGTTTAATTTGTTGCTGGCTATCTTGCTCTTGCTTGTTGCTGAATCTCAACATTTTGAACCGAGAGAGAGACTTAACTGTCGTGCAAAGCTAAGACTCTGTAACATCATCTGTGTATAGATACTCCCTCAGGCATTTGTCTTTCAAAATGGTCCTGTGACGATGGAAGTCATTTTTGGGCTCATGAACTTTTAGTGTCTGCGGGAGTGGCACTCGTCTGACAAGACATTGCAATCATATATATGTGTGTGTGTGCGTGTGTGTGTGTGTGTGTGTGTGCGTGCGCGCGAACACGTGTTATATAGCAGAGTAGAAATTGGACGTTGCTGCTTCGTAACTTTCGCTTATTTTATTTTCCTTTTGTCCTCAGATTCGTTTAGAAATGTTTTTAAAAGAGAGAATAATTGCTTTTATTGAGTCGCAATCTATCCGACATTTATCTAACACTTTTTTGTTTCATTAGTTTGTTTGTTTGTTTTTGTTTTTGTTTTTTTGTTGTTGTTGTTGTTGTTTTTTTTTCGTTGAAGTAGCATTTTTAGCTTCTTATATAAAATGGCTTTTCTGAAACGATTTCCATGATGTGAGTTACAATTTCGTAAATTAATACCCGATAATAAAGTCACTACTAGTCTACTCGTCCCTCCCTCCTGGAGAGGGTTCAAAAGAGAGTCGCCATAGGTCCTGACTGTCATCTAAGCTTCAACCTCTGTCCTATCGACGAAATGTTGCATCTCTCTGCCTGTTCTACAAGTATTTTAATAGTGAATGTTCGGACAAACTACAAGCACTGTACCTCCTCGACAAAATTAAATCTCTATCTTGTGTAAAAAAAAATATTTTGTGTCAGTATAATTTTCTTATATTTGTTTTAATTCAATAAATGCGTAACAAAAAGTTTCCAAACATAATTTAAAAAAAAACACACCATTTATTAGCGTTAATATTGCTTTACATTTTCGATTCAATAATGACATTTTATTTTTTGCTCCTGCTTATGCAGTCTTCAAATCTTCAAACTCCAAACCAAGAAGATGTTCTTTTACAGTAATGCACAATTACTACAAAATATGATTTATTAATTATATTTAAAAATTTTACAAGTCATTTCGATTTCACAGAAAGCGAGTCCGACATTATTATGACCAATTTGGAATAAATACTCTATACGTACAAAACGTTTTACACATTAAATTATATCAACAATGATTCATTTCCGTTGCTAAGAATTCAAGCTGGCTATATTTATAAATTTATGCCTTATATATATATATAATAAATGGCAACAAGTTATACTCTAAAATTCATGATGTTGACCATCTTATAATTTATTCCTTTAATTCAGTTGACATACAATTTGGATAGTATCTGTTTCGCAGCGCAAAATCAATCAATTAATTCCTATATCAATCAGTGAATCTATTATGCTCTTAACTTGTCAGAATAGATTCACTGAGTGATATAAGAATTGTGATTAATTTTGTGCTACGAAACAGATACTGCCAAGAATTGTATAAGACAACTGAATTAAAGGAATAAATTATAAGATGCTCAACATCATGAATTTTTGAATTTAACTTTTTGCCCTTTATTCTCTATATTGCTCTGTGATTACACTGAGCTTCTTAAATAAGGATATATATATATATATATATATATATATGAAAATATATTTCTACAGGAATATAAAGGAGATTAGAACAATAGTCTAAAGAGCAGAGTGTATTTTAATGTAATAGTAAAATTACTAATTTGATTAAAATACAGGAAAAGAAAAAGTGCTCGTTGTAATTTAGATATATAATAAGCTCGATAGGTAAATATCCTAGAGCTAATTTAATATTCAGTAATGTGATTGATAATTTAAAATTCAAATTAGAATTAAATTAAAAATCCGTTTCACAAGAAGGAACAACAACAAAATCAATAATCTACAGAATATATATATACAGATATATATATATGTGTGTGTGTATTTATATAAATCACATATATGTATATATATATATATATATATATATATATATATATATATATATAAAGTTGAATTCTTTCTCGCTTTCACATGTATATTAAACCCTACCATTTTTCTAGTTAAAAATTATTAAAACGAACTTTATAATATACTCATTCATGGATATGCGAACGACTTCATAAAATTTAACTAATTTGCATATTTCTTTCAATAAAAGGATTTTCATTAATTACTTATTCATTATTTACGGTTACTTAATAGCTTATTGGTTTCATTTAACTATGACTCTCAGTGTATGAGAACCGTTTCAACCAAACCCCTTGAATGTTTGGTCTACAATATAAATAAAGAGCATTTCGACCCTGGTAACAATTTCAGTTTAGTTTTATGGCCTATAAAAGTAACTGCATTGGCAGGTGTAGATTGAGTTATTACTGAGCATGCGTATATATACATCTTTGCTTGAAGTCACTTAAGTTTTAGCCATATTTTATCCCTATGGGCGATCGCTTAGAAAGCAACAGCGAAGGTTGAAGCGGTAAATAAGGACTACGGCTGGGGGATTTTATGTTTTGGTTTCGATTCCAGCAGATGGCGCCAAAGTTATTTTTTTTTATTTTTGAAATCAATACTACACCCCCCCACATATATATATATATATATATATATATATATATATATATATATATATATATAGATATATATATTGTGGAAAGTACAATAATCAATAGATAACTTGCTCTATAATAATAAATACGAAATCTGCATGAATTAAAATATCATATTTAAGCATATTTTACGACCGGGCAACGCAGGGCGTCGTGCTAGTATATATATGTTTATGTATAAGTATTCACTCGTATTTTTTTTTTTTTTTTTTTTTTGCCAATCGTTTTTGTATTTTTCTGGCAATTTTCTACACGTGTGTTCCCTTTTCTATTTCCTATTTTATTTTTCTACATATTCAAGTCTTTTTTTTTAAATCTATTTAACTATACTCCGCATATTTCAACACATTCTTTATTTTAAGACGTTTTTTGTAATGTTCTCTCTCTCGCTTTCCGTAATCATCTGAGAATTGTTGTTTTTGTTGATTTTTTTTTTTTTACTGCTTAGTTCTCTTGTGTAAGACCGGATTACAAACTAATTTAGTATTTCCAACAAAAAGAATTACACAAAAAAGAAAAACAAACAAAAACATAATTTGATCCAGCTACTCACAAAAGTGCATATTGCCTTGTTCTGGTTTATACAATGAAATTCAACTTTTATATTGTATAATGAATATAGACGATAAGATAATCGACGTTTTAGGCCAAAATGTTTATATGATTTACTTTAACGCTAGCAAAGATAACAAATGTTTTCTTGGGTTTTGCATATAAAAAATATATAGGAATTCCAAAAACATCGTTTAAATCTTTAAAAAGTATAACTCAATACACATACATATAACTTTAAACAATCCCCTCCAAACTACACTACGTATACGCTATCTTCTCTCCTCCCTATCTATCTATCTATCTATCTATCTATCTATCTGTCTATCTGTCTCTCTCTCTCTGTTTCTCTGTCTCTTTGTCTCTGTCTCTGCCTGTCTGTCTGTCTGTCTCTTTATATATATATATATATATATATAGTCTTTGAAGTGTTTAACCTCCTTTAAAACTATACAAAAAATATTTTTTTATCATTCGTTAGAAAACCATCTAGTCAGTAAGTTATTTAATCACCTGCAATCACTGCATCAACTCGCTCTCGAATTTACTATAATACCAATAATTTCTTTTTCAAGGGATCATCAGTTGTTTACCATGAAACACTGTTTCGGGGATTTAAAAACAAAACAGTATATTACATCAAGGCTCCCCAGCAGTGTTGATCAAACACCACCACCACCCTTAATCTTAGGAAGAAGACATGTTACAAACATTTGATCCAATTTCCTATTCTTAATTGCAGTTACTAACCTTTTTCCTACTATAAAAAATAAATTTTTACCTGTGCGATTGATCAATTTCCACATTTAAAACCGATATATTTTTTTTAATTTATCAGTCTTGTATTTATAATATTATGGATTTATCCATTTAACTACTTCTAACCCCCACTATGATTAGTATTTAGTATATTTACATTCTTATTTATTAAAAATTAGATATATAAAGGTTAAAAATATTTTTACATATATACATTTTTTTTATTATTATAATGTTATTATATGTAATTATAAATACATTTTATACATTGCTAATATAGTTTTGGATTTCCTTTATTAATATAGTCTGTTTAATCTTAAACGATTCAAAAGCATCAGGATAACGAAAAAAAATCTTTATTTAACTGTTTAAATATTTTATTTTTATCCTCACCTTGTTTTATCATCCTTATTACTAAGTTAGAAACTGGTGGTATAAAATCTATTAATTTTAAAGTAACGCGAGCTATTCTCAAAAACTCTGACATAGTGGTTCCATAACACATAAAAACAGGGCAGGCGCTATCTTTATGCGGCATACGTACTATTTTAAAGGGGGAAGCATTTCTTTTATCAAATATTTTATAAAGAAAAATCCCATCCTGAATTTTTATATCTTAATCCAGAAATGTAGCCTGTTGTCCTCTATGTACACAATTCAATTTTAATTCGTTTGGATATATAAGATGTTTATTTTTTTCGAATTCATCATCATCGTTTATACATATAAGGTCATCTATAACTCTCCTACACCCATGAAAGTTATATGTTTTAGATATATCAGTTTTTAATAGTGATGACATATATATATATATATATATATATATATATATATATATATATATATATATATATATATATATACTCGAGTCTATGTAAATACAAATTTGCCCAAAATGGTGCAGGATCCAATCCCATTGGAATACCTATCGTTTGAAGTAATATTTTATTTCCTATTTGAAAATAGCATTCTTTAATAAGATGACTTACAAGTATTTTTAAAATACCTTTAGAAACACTAGTTTTGCTATTTTTATTTTTACACCAGAAAGCTTTAGAGTTTGAAAAGTCTATATATTTACCTTTTCCACTTTCAAAAGCTAAATCTACAGTATCATTTAATTCTTTTATAAGTTTTTCGTGCGGAATTTTAGTATATAGCGTACTAAAATCATAGGTAGCTATAGATTTTGCTTTTATTTTGGAATTTATTTCATCTAATTTTTCTTTCACTGGTTGGGAATTATTTACTACCCAATATATATATATATATATATATATATATATATATATATATATATATATATATATATATAACTGTTACTCTCACAGATTTCCTACATGAGTTATTAGCAGAGATTACTCACTGATAATAACCGATAACAGTGCTCTCTATCTCTTTCAATAACATTTGCAAATAGCTTTGCGTTATCGCAATATTCTACTACCAATTGGTACTTACTAGCAACCACTACTCTTCCAGGTTAAAATATTCTTCTATAGATTTGGTTAGCGCTCTCTCTCCTCGCCCTTTCATCCTCTATAAACTATTATTATTATTATTATTATTATTATTATTAATAATAATAATAATAATAATAATAATAAAAAGAATAATAATAATAAAATAATTGATGATATAATGTTACAAAGTGATTTTTTTAATTCTTAATGCTTCAATATTTTAAGTTATACATTTATTATATTTTTACTAGAATACCGTTTCCTTTGTCTTTTCTAGTTTTAACAACTAGTCCTTTACTTTTCCATGTTTAAGCTTAACCATATTACTTTTCATGCTCGCATTTTTCTATTGTAATTCATGAATTTTCCAGGCTTGCAGTAAATTAACTCGTTCTTTGTTTAATTTCAGTTTTATGGTTTTCCCCATAGACATAACATACGTATATGTTTTTTTTTCACAATATAGCTGAGGAGGTGACCTATGAACTCTAATAATTATGTCAAATTTGGTCGAAAAATGAGTGAGCGGTGAAGCTTTAAAGCAGTTCTAAATGATTAAAACTGTCACGTAATCATATAGTCAAATACGGTAGCGTTTGAATGATTAAAGTATTTTCCCGATACTCATATAGTACTCAGATTGTATCCAACTTTTTATGTGTATCTTGTGTAGTTTCTGCCGTCTAGCTGAACACACGGATAGAAATCCTATTTCCTTTAACTAAATTGTTTCGTGCAACATACGGTCGTTCTCTATGTTGTCTCACTTAAAAAAAAAGTCCGTGGAATAGGAAAGCGGCTGTCAAGAAACGGTGTGCGACCAGACACGTCGGGATGGATGTCACTTTAAAAGTCATTTCTGAAAGACTTTGACGTGCTCTGTTGCTCACCGTCACTTACATGTGTTCCCCATTGTGTAGTTATGGCGGCAGACTGTACACGATATGCTTCTTCGTCATCCTTCAGAAATTCCATCTTACGTTTATGTGATGTGTCGATCTAATTTAAGAATAACAACTTCAAGTATACGGCTTCGGGCATTTCGGCCTGGATTTTCCGGCAGTGAAAAGTCAGATTCAATTATTTCATTTTAAGCTTAAAAAGATCTTATGTCAGACAGCAACGGAGTTTTACATTCTAACACTGTTATTTTTTATAACTGTCATTCTTACAGTAAATATATTTTTAATGTTGATAAAAGAAGATGTTTATTTAGTATTTTCAAAACGTCTGCCTATTGGGTGAATTGACCGTTGCCGATGTCGAAACCCGTAAACCGCCGGAAAAAGTCGAATCAAAACGAAACGGCATAGAAATGAAAATGAGGCTGAGTTTAAACATAACAAAACCAAAAATAAATAAATAAAAATTCACCGTATTATGACATTCTATTTATTCCTGACGAATAAAATCAATGATTTCTTTTTTAAAATATTTTACTGGGAAGTTAGAATTTCTTCTTCTTCTTTTTTTTTTTTTTTTTGATAAATTCTGTTTTGTTTTAAAAACTGATAAATGCAACAATGATTGTAATACGGTAATATACAGCACACACAAGTTGACACACCACTTCTCGATAAATCAGAGCAGTTAAGAAACGTTAACCCTGGGCAGAACAATGAGTGACCATTTGGAAATACGAGGCATTGCACGTAGGAGAAAGTCGACAATAGCTTTAAAAAAAAGTAACATATATATATATATATATATATATATATATATATATATATATATATATATATATATATATATATATACATATATATATACTATCAAAAGTACCCGTCGTTGACTGGGTTCAAAAACAGCCTACGGAAAATGGACTCTGATTTATTAAAGTATGATAGGTTATGAAAAGGAAGGGTTGTAAAGAGATAGCTTCGAATTTGGGGAATCAAAACCAAAGCAAAATATGATGGAAGTAAAAATAAAATAGATAAACCCCATAATTTATTATACCATACCTGTTCACACTAAAACAGTTATTACAATATTCTGTGGATCTATATTAAAAAAAAATTGTTAAACCTTGTGACATATTTCCATTCTATGAAGCTCAGGCTCGAACGAACACCCCATAATTTTATTATACTATATTTCTTCGAACTGAAACATAATTATCAAAGTATACTTAAGCAGATAGATATGAAAAATCTTTATTAAAGTGTGTGCCTATTTCCATTCTATGGAGGGCAGGCGCGAACGCAGACCCCACAATTTAATTATACCATCCCTATTTAAGTTAAAACATATTTATCAAAGTATTCCTGTGTACATCTATATCAAAAACACTTGTAAACATTTTTTTTAATTTTAACATTTTTTATTTCCATACTTTGTGGGCTAGGCGCGTTCGCAGACCCCATAATTTTAATGAATAATCATTATGCCGGATCAAACATACCCATTCCTGTGTCTCGATACATCTTCTATAATTATATGTAATCAGTTTTTTAAAATAGTCAACCATATAGGAGCCTATTCATAACCAGACACACACACATATACACACAGACATTCAGCTTTATATATTATATATATATATATATATATATATATATATATATATATATATATATATATATTGAATATACACGCGTGTATATATAATGAACTATATGTGTGTGATCAAATTAATATTTAAAAAAATGAATAATAGGTATTGAAATGCTCAGGTATGTTACGCTCATAAATGAAAGAAAAAAGTAATATACCTTCTTTGTTTATTACTTATACCTTCTTAGCTTTCGCACACAAATAAATCCGTAAAGTCGCATAGAACATTATAAACACACACACACACACACAAACACACACACACACACACACATATATATATATATATATATACATACAGAGAGAGAGAGAGAGAGAGAGAGAGAAAGAGAGAGAATGTATATGTTTATTTACTCATGATAATCGTGCATTAACATCAATCGAACCGATGCGATCACCCCACCATACCATTTGTTTGTTAATCATGTGGTTCGATTCCAGAGCGCCAAACGGCGGAGAAAGTGTTTTGAATTTGAATAATTAACGAACCAATACACGTTTCACATGACAGGGTGTCAGCCATAAAAATGTGTACATGAATAGCGAAAATAATTTGTGTATACTTTGTATGTGTTTTGAGGTTTGTGTGTGTGTGCCTGTTTGTGCCGTTGTGTGTTTGTTTATCCCCCTCGTGGGTAAGCAATAATCGCCTGTATATAATCGATTTTTACAGCTACTGGAAGCGTTTGTAAAAAAATGATAGCTCTATATTTTTCTTATTGTACATAGCGAATTTGTCGGCGCAGTGTATAAGACGCTTTATTATTGTTAGCGAGTGGTAGCTATGTTGGGGTGGAAAAGTTTAGAGGTCAGGGATCAGAGGATGACACTGAGCGGAACTTATGCAAGCCCTCTTTACCTCTGTTCGCTTGTTTGCTTGCTGCCCGCCAAAACGGGAGATCCCACGTCAAGTGGCTAATGCAGAGAGACTGGCTACCTGTTAGGTTTTTTTTTTCTGTCCTTGCAGTTAAATGGGCTGGTATTTTGGGAGAAAAAAAAGAAACAGAAAAAATAGGAAACACAAAAGTCCACGGATAGAATTCGTCACTCACAACTTTCTCTTTCAACTTCCAGCACGTGTGTCCCTCCCTCACCTCTGCCAACAGGGGTTTTATTTTTTTAAAACTGAATGCATTTCATTTGCATATGTGTGCGGTAGGTTATGTGATCTCGTGTGATTCCACGAGACCAAGCCTTATAAAGTCATCAACGCCATCTTTAATCACCCCTCTCTCTCTCTCTCTCTCTCTCTCTCTCTCTCTCTCAGATACCACCTGTAGTTGTCGTATAGCCACAGAAGGCACACACACGAGGGCGCTCGCTTCTTTGACTATTACATTCAAAATTACAGTCCTATTGAATAAATCTTTATACACTAAACAATGACACGTGTAATTGTTAGGTGCCCTTGATTCCATGAAACAATGTGTTTAAATAGCGTTAATCAGGACTTACACGTAACTATTAAAGTATGGGTAACATTTTTTTAAAGTTAAACTTGAAAATCATTCTTCGAAAGCTAGTGATCAGATGCGATTTTGTCATTAATATCTTAATGATTTTTGCTTGATTTTCAAACTTAAATTAACAATAGATAATTTTGCAATAAAATTCACCTGAAAATAGAGTTTGTTTAAAACCAATATTTGACGAATATTTTAAGCATAACACAGTTAAATAATTACACAGAAAATTAAAAGAATTATCAGGAATCAGTGTGATAAGATTTAGTTATACTTGCATAGGAACCCCACACCGAATAAAATAGTTATGTAAATATGATGGTATGCAAAATTATCGCACATAGTCGATATATTCTATTATAAAAAAGTATCCCGGGAGTTAAATAATTACACAGAAATTTAGAAGAATTATCAGGAATCAATCCTCTGAACACATCAAAACCAGTATGAACAGATTTTGTTATAGTTGCAGAGGAAACCCATCCTGAATAAAAATAGTTATGTAAATATAAAATGTGATGTTATGCAAAATTATCGCACATAGTCGATATATTATGAAAGATAAAAAAAAAAAGTATTCCAGGAATTACCGTCGAATATTCTATCTTTGAACTGTTTTGGGTTAGCATTTTCTAAATTAATCTGAAGGAATTCATTTATTAAAATATTCAAAGTTAGTATCAAACAGACATTTTTATTAATGCGTTTTATGGTGCATGGGTGTATGTTTATTATTTCGGGCAATTTTTGGTATTCAATTTGTTTCATTATTACTATCTACGTATTAAACCTCCCCCCCCCGATAAATAAAGACCAAGACCAAGAGATAGCGATAAGAGATTAGGCACTCGTACAAAACGTGCAGCAGTATAGTCCGTTGAAAATCGCGTGAGCAGAAAAAATAGCACAGACTTTGACGAAAAAGTAACTACTGCAATGAGTTCGGAATAAATCCATGTATCTTCCCATGTATGCTGAGGAAATTAATAAATACAAGTTCATTCGAGTAGTAATCTTTTAATTGTTTCTTTCTCAAGAGATCTAATTGCACAGAGTAAGAGAACATTACTAGTTTTCTCAACCTACACAGGGGCAGACTGAAGAATTATAACACACGAGGAAAGAAATGCGTTATGGTTAGTAATGATTATCGTTTTTGTGCGCGATATGGAGTTTAAATAAGAAGGGAAGTCATTACACATTTACAGAAATTGAACTTAATATTGAATATTTTAAATATAATAATGTTATTATTAATTATTAGGAGTAGTCGTATAATAAATATAGTTGAGTGAATTCCCACGTAATGTGACAACGAGACTCTGATCATTGGTGCTCATATACAGCTTGTTTGATTATTTTTACATCCGCTTCCTGTTCTCCATTTCGTTGAATAATCAGATGTAATCAAGCAAACGACCTTATTTTTAATATGTAATAGAATGAACTTTCAAGCTATCTTAAAGGAGGATAATTATTTACCAGAAGAGTCAATATCTTGCTTATCGCCGTTGTCCAGTATGCGGGCAGAAACCGGAAATCAAAGGGAATAGACAATATTAACTATAACTCCATAGGCTTGTTTTACCTTCATGATCACTGATATAAAAGGGGTTGACTTAGGCCCCACTTCTTTTTTTCTTTTGAAGGAATATGTAAGCCAAATTCATCTATTTTGTTCCCATTTTTTTATTATAATCAGCAAGTGACAACATTTATTTTCTACACTGATCCTATTGTGTCCAGGCAATTCTGAGACATGTGTGGCGTGACCGCTTCAGGGAGCGATATCCTCCTCATTGGGGAGATTGAGACCCCATAAACACTGAGTAAGACCGGGTAATTATGCTGATGTTGTCCGTTAAACATTATTCGATGCCCGGACAGCGGTGGGTAACCTATCTGAAAGGATGAATTTATTGTGTTTTTGTAAAGCAGACATATAATTTTATTGTTTGCGAAAAAATGACAAGAGATATTATTTGAAAAGTTGGAGCGACATATGATTCTGTTCTTGGCCTGGCGAACCCTGGCCCGGAGGTGTCTTGATTTCTGAGTACGAGAGGTCAGGGTGTCAACCTGTCGGGACGTGTGAACGAATTATAGTTTTGATCCCAGATTCGCAAGCCTATGAAGGTTTGCAGGTTTGCACACACGCAAGGATTCAGGACTTGCCCGAATAACGTGTTGATTTCTGATTGGTCTGGGGATTAGCTTACCCTACCCCATCACCTTCCAATATAAGCAAATGCCCAGGCCAGAGGAGAAGAGATTGGAGACAAGTCTCGAGGTAAGAACACTCACCCTAAGAGAACGCCATCCACCCCTGTTCACGGTCGCCATCGTGGAGAACGAAGAATAAGATTGTGGACTGTTTTCTGGTGTAATCGAACTGAACCATTGTATATATGCAAACACCTGTAATTTCGTGAATTAACTTTTAGTAGACTAGAAACCTCTGTGTTTGTTTTCTTTTGATCTGCATGAGGAGCTAATTGATTTTCAGCGACTCCGGCATCGGCAACCGACAACGAAGCCTGCGACGCGGAAGAATCTTGTAAAGAACTCCCAGGAGAGGACGATCACGGCCATTGCGGTTTTGACAGCGTCAGAGACCACATCTGCTGACATGCGGCGGGAGTACTTACAATGTTGTCGTTTCATAAACAGCATACAAGTTCGGTAAAGGTGTCTTGGAATTATAACGCGGTGAATTAATATTTCAGAAAAATTCCACCTTCTCAAGTGTTATTATTTCCTTTGTCGCTAGTTACTCTTTATCGTGCGCCAAAATAAATGGTGTGAAATTATTGAATTAATTTGGATGTTTTTATGTGAGTTATTTATATAATTTATTTTATTTAATTATTTGTGGACTATCATCCACATCTTCTAGTTGTTGTTTTACGACGTTTCGGCCAATTATTCCTCTGGCCTTCGTTAACTACCTGATGAAGACCAGAGGAATAAGTGAGCGAAACGTCTTGAAACAACAACTAGATTGCGAGGGTGTGAAGTTATTTATGTTAGGACCGAAGCGAATTTTAAACTGCACAAAAACAAAATCTAAACGATGCGAAACAAAATGTAAACGAATCAAAATAATATATAGATGAAATGTGAATGTAATACTAATGGATATCAATTGTTCAATGTGTACCTACACATATCAGAAACCAGCTTGTTCATATCTCCATATATCATGAAGTTTGACATGTGTTGAATATGTCGGTGTATTACTCGCAAACTTGCATTAATCCTGGTACCTATTCTTCTTCTTCTTCTTATTATTATTATTATTATTATTATTATTATTATTATTATTATTATTATTATTATTATTATTATTATTATAACAAAGCTTAGTTAATCAGCATATGTTTATGTAAGATTTTTCCTATATAGCAGTAATGGGGCGATTCTAAATTTTTCACGATTCCGATACAATTACTGATTCTGTTATAAATTCCCGATTCGGATAAAATTTCGGATTCGGATTCGTTTCAAAACCTTAAATATTGAACTATAAAGTTGTTACTGTAAAATCGACGTGATATGCGCATAGATTTTCGTACATGTAACAAATAGAATTTAGTTTCACTGTTAGTTTAGAATTAATAAATATTGATTTTTTTAACATTGGTACCAGCAGTGAAAAATGCATTAAAAAACAATAAAAACAATTAAAGGCATCGTTTTCGGAATCGGAAATAGTAACAAAATTTTCCGATATTTCTAAAAGTTCCGATTTTCCAATCCAAATTCCCACAATTAATCTCAACCCTATTATATAGCTCAATCACAAAAAAAATGCATGTTTAATAGGATTATCAGTACAGTTATTTATATTATTAAACCCATAACCGGAGATAAAAAGAAGAAAAGATAAAGCAACACAGAAAAAAGTGCGTGAGATATGACAAATGAATCAACAAATTTATTTTTTATTGAATTGATTTTACATTTTTTTATTCAACACAAGTTAATTAAAAGTTAGATTGATGAAACGGTTTTTTTTATTTGTATTGTGAAATTATATATTTTAGTTTATATTCGTTTATTTATTTTGTTTATGTGTAAGAACTATAAGGAAAGAAATAAGTAGTTTACTCTTTCAAGGCTGGCCATGGAATTTCTTGTGTGCATCTATATTGTCGAGGTGCGCCGCAACACGAGTCAGCTAGCAGGCTATATTTTTAGAGGATATAAAATTGTTTTTATACTAATTATTTTAGCTAATATTCACATCTTAGTGTTTCGCATTTTTATAAGGTATCTGCCGATGCACGCAAAATCCTGTAATTATCGATAAACTATGTAATTACACTCTGCAACACCCGAAAAGGTACAATACATCTATGGCTATTTTTATATGCACAATGGCATGGAAAATCTATTTAGAATTTCTTTTTGCCGAATTAGGTACAATGTTTTATTCTTCTTTTGTAAAATTGTGATTTTTGAGGATTTTACAGAGAATTTTAGTGTTGATGAAAATGGCGGAAATTCCATGACGATATTTCAGTGATGGAAGAACGTTTTAAAGGAAAATAGAATCCTGGCATGTTTGCAGACTATAAATGGAATATAAATTAAACACAAGAGAGTTAAGAACAAAAATCTTTAAACTAACAGTTTTATGTTTTCCTTCATTACCAATAATAATTAAATATAATTTATAGTAAATAAAAATGGCGCATAATCTAATAGAAATAATGGTTTGATTAAGTATTAAGATAGTTTGCTTACACTGAAACATGTCTTATGTAGCATATAATTATTTTTAAAACTTGAAATTCGCTGCGGCGTATAATCGTTAAGACATGAGACTTTCGAAACGAACGCTAATGTTTGGGTTTTATATTTGTAAAATAATTTCAAACTTTGGTTCATATTTTTCCCACGTTTGAGTCTTTTCACATTCTAAAATGTCAGCGTGAAACCAACCATTTGTTGTAACTTCCGAAACCTTATCTGTTACGTCATTCATTGTTATTTTGGATAACAACGTTCCCTTTCGTCTGTGTAAAACTTTAAAAGCTTTGAATTCGTTTGTTGTCATAGCAACCGCAAACCAAGCTCGTTTGTCATTCTTATTTTTACACATATTTTTAATTAATTAGCTTATATACTCAGCAAAGTACAAACGAATCGCTTGTTCACAATATATATATATATATATATATATATATGTATGTATATATATGCATGCATACATACATATATATGTACATAAATCGTTTGCACTATTACACACACACATTTACACGCACACACACACGCACGCACACACACACACACACACACACACACACACACACACACACACACACACACATATATATATATATATATATATATATATATATATATATGGGGGGGCGTGAGGTGAGATGGAGTGAGAGCAAGGGAGATTGGGAGAATTATGTAAGACTAATAACAAGACACAAAACACCAGGTTGCAAGAAAGAATACTAAAAAACAAAGAGATAGTTTTTGATTTATTTTTATGCATTTACTTAATTAAAAAACAAATTATATGCACATAAATCATTTGTATGTCTTCTGAATACACAAACACACACACAGACATATGTGTGTGCGCATGCGCGCGTGGGTAATCTATATATCTATAAAAGTGAACGTGTATGTCTGTCTGTCTGTCTGTGTGTCTGTGTGTCTGTGTGTCTGTCTGTCTGTGCACATTTCCCTACGCAATAACTCTGTCAATTTTTACTCTATAGACTCGAAATTTGAAATACCGGGTACTGAGATTTGGGAAAATCCATGTGACGGGTGTCAGCCAGAAATTTGGCTGTTAAGGGGTCAAATTTCAACGATTTGACCTTTAAGAACTCTACCAAACTCCTCCGACAATTTTGGGTCTAGACACTTGAAATTTTAGATATAGGTTCCTTGAACATGGCTCTAACTTAATAAAGTGATTTGAGCGCGAAACAATAAATTTTAAGGGGTCATAATAGGGGTCAAAGTTTTAAAAAATTAACCATGTTTTTTGGGTTTTTTTTTGCTTTTTTTGCACAGCATACACCTCCAAACACCCGAGCAAGGGGTCAAAGTTCAACGATTTGACCTTTGCGAATTCTACCAAAATCCTCCGCCAATTGTGGGTCTAAACACTTGAAATTTTAGATATAGGCTCCTTGGACATGGATATAACTTAATAACTAGATTTGAGTCCAAAACAATAAATGTTAAGGGGACATAATAGGGGTCAAAGTTTTAAAAAATTGACCACTTTTTCTTTTTCTTTTCTCAACATACACCTCCAAACACCCGGGCAACGCCGGGATGAAATGCTAGTATATATATATATATATATATATATATATATATATATATATATATATATATATATATATATATATATATGTAGAAAGAAAAAAAATATTGTTATAAGAAATAATAAATAAACTAACGAATAAAAATAAACAGAAATAACACCTTGGTTTTTAATATCCTTCTTTGAAACCCGGCACATTACTGCGTTGTTATTTTTTTTATTTTTTAAATCAAATATTTTTTCTACGTTTTACTTTGTTCAGTAGAGTCGAATGGAGTTGACAATACGAACTGACGACATGAGTGTTCCAAGTTCGAATACAGTTCGTTCCACAAAATCAATTTCACTTAGGCTGTTGGCAACGTTCACGTGGTCGTCCCATAATTCGAGATGTCTTTCTAGAAAGTATTCTAACTAGAAAATATCGGGGAACCAAATGCTAACAATAGAAGATTTAGATTGATAGGAGTTGATAATGATGGTTATTAGTAGAGTCGTATGAAGCCGGAATATCACAATATTTCTTTTAAATTCTGACACTTTTTAAATGTTTCTTTTTAATTATCTTAATCACAAGCTCTTCGCTATGTAGTGCGGTGGTGACGTTTTTAAGATCAACGTCGCATCGAATCTTACGATACAGAAAAACACCCAAACAAATTATGTCATATCCATTTCAATGGGTTCATTTAACTTTCAGTTTATTTGTTGTCTCTAGACTAAAGACTAATTAATTTTGTTTTATTTAATTAAGCAATATTTATAAAAGTTGCTTGGTATTTTCAAAAGCCGCATTGAAAGAATTTCAAGGAAGTAAATAGCGATAATATTCTATGATATTTATGCCATTCAATTTAAACCATTATTAAGCCCAATAATTGTTGTTTCTATTTACTTGCCACCACAGTTTGGTGAAATCTTGCTTACCAAAGAGCACACTGTATTTACAAACATAAACGTTTCCCCAGTCTAGAAAGATCCCTGTTTCCTTGCCTTATGACAGAACAGCTACTACAAATAAAATTTAGTGACTTATTTGCTGAATAAATCTGCTTTTCGTTTTGTTCTAGCCGGGCATAGGACATCCTAACGGATGCCAGACGTTCACCCCCTATACCATACATCCCAACCGAGAGATATTTTAAAGATTCTAACCGTCTCCTTTTGTTTTTAAATCAATTTTCACCCCAAACAGAGCAGAGTGCCATTTTGAAGTAAGGGGCTACTATCGGGAACATAAGTTGCAGGGGTGTTTAGAATGGAGATGCGTAGCAAGATGTTTGTTCACATTACACTTGAACTTCTGCATATCAGTACAGTTGGGAAAGCAGAATCCCGGAAGGGAGTTCCAAAGTCTTGCAGTTCTGGGGAAGAAACTATTGGAGTAAAGGCTTTCTTACACATAGGAACCTCTACTGTAAAGGGCTGGGACTTAGTTGCTTGTCGGGTTTGTCGAGGAGGTACAAGTGCTTGTAGTTCGTCAGAGCATCCACCATTAAAGTATTTGTAGAACAGGCAGAGGTGAAACTGTATCTATCTCTCTTGCACTATGTTCATCGAGTATATTTTTTAATTCTTATTCTTTTATCCGGTTGCTCCTATAAATACTTGAATGGGGGGGAGATCTTCGCAAGATTTCAGTTTATTTTCATGTAGTACATTAAACACTAGTATTTCGTTATATTTGTCTTTGCTTAGCTCTGTTCGACACAGCATTATTGGACGCATTAACTTCGTGCTACTGTCTCCTTCTTATCCCATGGCGTGAAAATATTATTTCAAACCTTATCTTGGTAAACCACCGAATATTCCACTTCAGAATTAAGCGAGATACAGCAAGAGACGGCAGACAGCAACTCTTACAATTCCTTAGAGACAATGAAAATAAGATGCGTGCAATAAATCTAATGCAAACTGAAGTGTCGTAGACGAACAGACAAATCCTCTCTTAAAAAAGCAGATCATAAAAGAGAGTCCGTTATAGTAACCACTAAGAACTTAGTAATTGTTATTGGATCGGGGTCAGGTACAGTTCTGTTTGGTCCTAGGGGAGGTGCTCTTCCAGACATTAATCCCTCCCTCTAAAGAGGGGATTATTTGGATAATTCAGTCTTCTGTTCTCATAGTTGATGTTATTCACACCGGTCTTCTCTCGATGTAAGCTCAAATCTTCTTCAGAAGCATTTTATCGAATTCGGGGAAACTTTGTATATAGGACTCGGAATCTGTACGAAAATTCAGACTGAATTCATTATTTAATGTACTGGCGTATATTATCCTTGTTCTGTCAGTCATTTATAAAACGAATTGAAGCCCTTTTTAGTTCTCGTCATATTGGAATATGACCTAATGTGAGGATTTAGCTTTAATCTGTACAAGACCCTCAGTTAAAATTGGTTATCAATTATCAATTATTTGCGACAGATCGAAAATATAGACGGTTTAATCCTCAGCAGATGCTTAGAATATTATAAATATGTACTTAAGAACTCTACCCGCACGTGGCTGGCTGGACAATAACAATCTACACCCGTGGTTTAAAGAAAACGTTCAGTTCTATAATTTACAGAGAAGGCATTACATGGCTTAATATCCGGAAAATTACTTATATGCGGAAGTCGTTTTTTAGCTTATTTGAAAACTTATTTCCATGGCAAGTACTCGTCTGAGCTCAAAACTCTAGTCCCCCCTCGCCAATCTTTCACGATAAACACCCGTCTAGCTGAAACCACTGTCAATAATTTTCCCCGATCTTTATCTGTGCCTAAATCAAAACGTACATTCCATGAGCAAAGCTTCTTTCCTAGAAGTGCACGCCTGTGGAACTCTCTTCCGTTTGCCTGTTTCCCACCTGACTAAAACTTGGATGTCTTCAAGTCCAAAACAAACAAATTTCTGATGAACCGCCCCCTTTAGTAAGACACTTTATCAAAGTTCCAATACTAACGATTACTACGATACTATCCCATTGATTACTGTGCACGCAATAACCCTTATCCCCGAGTGGCTTCCGGGCCTGATAAGTGGTTACGACCATGTAAAAAAAAAAAAAAAAAAAAAAACGATTGTCGTGTTTGACAACAGGCAGTTAAAGAAAGTTTTAAATGACATCGGAAGAAAGATTGTGAGAATAAGATCCCATATAAAAACAATAGTTCGGGTGATTCAACTAATATAAAGTACTAGACTACCCGTTACCCGTTGGGTCGTTATATGCTATAACAATCTATGGAACAGTAGAAATTTAATTAGGCAAAAACTATACGTGTGTGTACAACAATGGCCACCAATTTTAAAACAAGGAATTACATTACTTAATGTCCGGAAAATTACTTATATGCGAAATCGTTTTTAGCATATCTGAAAACTTATAAAAGTCGTCACTTTAAAAGAAAATGTTAACGTGGAAACAAGTAAACATTTACCGGTCCCTTTTATGTGAGATAGGGGTCGAGACTATTTTCCCACTGAATTGTAAATCTTGCCTGTTTTTTTGTTTGTTTTTGTTTTTCCGTAACGCAAACCAATTTAAAAAATTATTTTCGGTTTTATTTATTTATTTATATTTTTCGGATTATAGAAAAATAAAATGTATAAATATATTTAAAAATAAATAAAATAAGAAATAAGACAATCCCGTAAATTGTTGAATTAAAAAAAAAACTTTTATGGCT
>NC_136486.1:15885052-15925052 GCF_053919585.1 Euprymna scolopes
TTTTCCAAACTTTGTGTCACAATACTTGCACTTTGTTTGACTCTTCAGATTAACACTAGCTGATGTAATATCCAGTATTACACCATCATTTATGTAAGACTGCGAACAATAAAAACAAATAGAATGAATATCTTAATATCTTTCAATACTCAGAGATGTGATCTTCACTATAAAGTATGTATTCGATTTAAACCATAAATTGAACTTTGAGATGTAATCTTACTTCAGTTCAAGTTGAACTGAGTGTTGAGTTTCAAACATGGATCGCACATGGAGCAACCTTGTTACCGAAGTCATTACAAAACTATTAAAATCAACATTGTATATTTATCATGGTCGCTGCGTGTTTTCCTTATTTTTGTGCGATTCTCTTTCGGCCAAGAGAAAGCGGTCTTTATATTAGTATTTTATATCTCGGACAGGACTAACTCAAGAGATGGGCTATTGGAGGACAACGGAAATTTATTCATTTAGATTTTTGTTCTAAATTATAATAAGAATCATCTCCCAGCCTTAATTTCAATATTATAACAAATGAAAGACAACAGAGAAGTATTTACCTTGATCTTTGTTATAGATTATAAATGATTTGAAGAAGCAGAGAGCGAGAGAGAGGTTGATCGAAATCGCTAATTGATTTTCAGCCTCTATCATTTTACACGTTGACGCGTTACATCTTCTAAAACTAACTCTTTTCTTTTTCTCACACTTTCTGTATATCCTGTTATATTTCTATTATTTTTTTACAATATTCACCTTTTGTTTATCAAATTAATCCAGGCTGACCTTTCGTTTCCTTTTATAATTAACTTCGTTATCAACTACTGTGCTTTGTGGTTAATGGTTATCAAGTAAGGAGGATACTTGTAATGAAGGGGCACACGGAGTACTTGATATTTTGACAGAAAATCCTGAGTCAGTCCGGGGAATAAGCGAAGCAGTTTTTGATTTTAACGTGGCTTCACTTCTTTATTTATTTGTTGTTTTGAAGGTAGATTTTATCAGATGAATTTTTTGAATAATATTTAAAGCTTACCAAACCTATCGCATGTTTTGTGTTTTTTTTATGTTCCTATTTACAAGGCCTCCCCACGGGGCAGAGTTAGACACCAGGGTCGTTTTTTTAATGTGGCGAAAAGGAACAAAAATAAAAATTGTCTCAGTAGTGAAGGATTTCTCCTCCACTGACAGAGAACAAGAAATTGAAGTGTATATCTGAAGAACAGATACTACATCTTGACCCGAAGGCCGTTTTATGCTGTTGCTAAATCGTAAACTGTTTCTGTCTTTTTCGAGACTGTCATAGAATTGTCTAAATATAAATGTTCAAAATCCCCATTAACTGCAAGTACTGGAACTGGGGTTTTATGATTATATGACGTTTAAAATTATACACTAGATGACAATTCAAATGTAAAATGAATTTCTTGATTTCAAAATCTATATAATATTCTGCTTGTTCTTTCCTTGTGTTACGCTTTGAAAAAAAGACAAATACAATATTTGAAGATCAAACTTCTTCGAAATAAAAAGATAAATAAGCAAGGTTTGACATTAAAAAGGCTACTTTAAAAACCCTGGACAATAATATTTGAGTGATCTCCCTTTGATGTGGCTTCGTCCTCGAATATCATTATAGCAGTATAAGAAGGTTGTTGTAATGATGTGATAAAACGTGTAGTAATTGGGACGTGCAGCGGTTCTTCAATAAAAAAAAGCCAGTAAGACGTTATGTAAAAATAGAAACGTTCTGAAAAAGCAGAATGCAAAAAGAGATACTGGACTGTAGAAGTAAAAGATTGCCTCTTACAATATGATTGTGTTGCTTGTATTGAACTATGTAGCACAATATGAATTTCTGAGTAATTATTAGTCCTTATTCATACGGCATTATCACGTTGACACACCGGTTACCGTCAGATTACCAAAGGTAAGCAACGTTGAGCCTGGTCATTACTAAAATTGGTGACCAATTTGGGAATTCCAGGCGCTGTATGTAGGAGGGCATCGACACCTTCTTGCAAAAGTTGCAAAAACCTAACGTCGTCATCTCCCTTGATATGGATATATACGCGACTGTAGATCGCTTGTGAATTTCATCCTCCTATGAAACTCCTTTCTTCGAACACACACACACACACACACATTAATTTATCTCATTTTGGTCGGTTCTAAATTTAAAATAAAATGAACACTAGTTTTACAGAAATATTTATCAACTAATATTTATTGAGTGTTATTATTTTTTGTCTTTCTGCTAGTTATCATAATTATTTGAAAAACAATTCCATTCATTGTTATTCAGTATTAGAATGAAATTGATTCATTTCATAATAAATTTCTCAAATCAGATTCTAAGATATTTTAAAGCTTTTTCTATGATAATTCTAAATGTATTACGCTGGCCAATAAACATGAGCGTATCTCTAATTTGTCCTTATCAAACAAATCTTGACTCGTGAGCTAAGTTAGATTCGAAACTAATCTTTCCGGTTGGACGGTGTTTAATTCACTAAAATGGAGAGATCGCCGCTGCAGGTCATTTAAGATACGACCATCTGGTGGTGCACTTTATAATCTAGCCGATAGGAAGAGAAAAAAAAATAATTATTTTTAAATCGACCATTTGGGGGGGGGGGGTAACTGAAATAGCCTGAAAGGCTAATATAACCGGTACATTTCGATAAAAAGAAAATACGTTTTTGTTTTTATTTTCATCATTAATTTGGATGTTGTGTTATTAGTATTTTGTCTGAATTTAAATGAGTCGTTATTTTGTTTCGTATGGTGTTTCGTCAATTACTAAAAATATTATAAAATAAGGTATACTTTCGAGAAAGTATTCGAGTTTCGCTGTAAATACACACGACATCAGGTCTAATTCGGTGGCCATATTGTTTTTATTATGCTTTTTCACATACTGTTTACAAATTTCAATCGTCATTTTTTTCAGTTTTACGTGCATAATATTAAATGGATTTTAACAAGAAACTGTTCCTCATTTAATTGTATATAACAAGAAAAACAACACCATCAAACCATGTGTAACGTTTACTGGGATGTCGCTCTTGTTCTTCTCTGATCGATCGCGATATCGAAACCAAAACTAATCAACAGCCGATTGGTGTAATTATTTGTTGACGCCTTATCCTCCACCTCAATCAGGAGTAATGCCTGGGAAAAAAGCTCGTCTTATAACCGAACAAATGCAAGCTCAAACTCTTGAATTGAGCATTACTAGATATCATTACACAATATCGGCTAAAGCTATAGATGTAATAACAGAGTTCCAGCTTCAAACGAACACACACGAAATCTATTAGTAATAGTTATAATTGTCACTATTTCATGATTAATCCCACAAATCTTGTCAGTTTTTTGTTAACGTGTAGCAAAGGTAATGTCTAAATAGGTTTTCTTACGTCAATAGAACAGGCACTTTATTATCGCGCCAAAAACGAATTCAATGTCTATGGGATAGGATCCTTAAAATATAAGATAAACACAGAAAATATTACAGAAAATATACTATACTTTCTGGTCCTTGATATGGCCTAAAACTATATCCGATGGTGGGACCCCACCTTGCGGGCCTTGGGGAGTGTGGAGCAATCCTTTAATTGCCATTTCTCTCAGGTCCACTCTGACCCGGAGTGGTAGTACCTGTTAGGGTCCCAACTATGGGTTAAATAGAATCTGACTTAAAAATATATATATACTCAATTAAAAATCGTTCCTCAAAATAACTAGATTCGGCATTAAATAACCTGAAAAAGTTTGATATGCCGTAAAACAAAACCAACCAACCAACCAACTATACTTTCCGTCTGAAATGAGCATTGAAAAATAGTACAATATCGGCTTTAGATATAGAAGTAATAGTATTGTTTCGGCTTCAGGCGGGCATACATCAGAAACGTTAATGTCTGTGTGGAGGTGTATGTGTGTGTGTGTGTGTGTGTGTGTGTGGGTGTGTGTGTGTGTGTGTGTGTGTGTGTGTGTGTGTGTGTGTGTGTGTGTGTGTGTGTGTGTGTAGTTTTGGTAAAATATGTTTTTTTTTTCAAAAATTCATTTTTTTATACAAATCCTTTTGTTTGATTAGCGGCTCAATGTTTGTTAAATGTAACAACAGAACATATACCGAAAAAATAGAAATATACATACATTTTTTTAAATATTTTTCATGCAAAACAGCTTCTCCAGCATGTTAAATTATAATGAGTTTATAGAAGACTCAACCTCTGAGTTGACTCAACAAGGTATAGTTTTCTATAAGCTTTTTTCTTCTTGCAGCATTATATTGTCGGGCACATTTTCTATCTAAACAAAGAATTTCTTGTTTTTTTTTCTTCTGAGGAGTATACGCACGCAAGGAGACGATATTGACATTATAATAACCGTTTCTTTCTGCATAACAAGGCGGAATTGTAAAAATATTTGCCGAATTTTAGCATGCCATTTATGAAAATAAATTGTAAAAATATGTGCCGAATTTTAGCATGCCATTTATGAAAATAAATAGTCAAACTATTTATTTTCATAAATGGCACGTTAAAAGAATTTCCATTTGTACAGATAAAATCCAAGGAAATCCCAATTACGGGATTTCCTTGGATTTTACCTGTACAAATGGAAATTCTTTTAACTTTCTTGAAGTTTTACATTTGGATTTTACAGTCACTGGATTGTTTATCTTCCACCAGACTATCCATTCATGTGTAATCACCTTTTTCTTTACCATATTCCCTCTGTTTCACTTTTTTTATTTTCAAATAAGATCTTTGACTTACTTGTTGTTTCATCAAATACTTCTGCATGCAAAATCCGATCCCGCATTTTGCTTATTCCTACCCTCTGATGAGAAGGAAAGTATTTCTTCGAAACTCCGCGCATTAAGGACTATCCATTTATATAGTGTTTCCTTTTCAAATTAAATATAGAAGATATACGAGGGGAGCTCCTAAAACTAATGCCTCCTATTTTTATTCCGCCTGCATGAATCAGAGAGCATTGAAAATTGCATTGTTCGATGACTGAACTTATGCATTCATAACCTTAACCTTTCATCCCTCCGTTGTATATATTGACGGTGTAAAACCTTAAAAAGGCAACCCCTGGCACCGATATGCGTCAGAAGCAAAGATGCGTCATTAAATCTCTCCATGAAGAAAAATTGTGGCTTGTTGGACGTTTACGAAGCTAATGCTGTTAATCTCAGCACAATTAGAGGATGAGTTTGTGGGCTTCTGAGAGGCGACAGAGATGTGAGCTAAAGCCACGTCCACGACAAAAACTGGCAACAGCGCATTACGAATAGTTGCCGCTATATACGAAAATAAATTCTGGAACGCAAAATGTTGCTCGTTTTAATGATACCAACCCGTCTTCACATCTCTTTGGCGTTTTAGGTTTTGAGTTAAAACATAGAAATCATTACTTTTGGATCGACCCTCGTTCTATACTATATTGGTCTCTAAAAATTACGAAGGAGGTTATCTCTAAGTGGTTAATGTTAGAATCATAGACTTAACATTACTACACAAAAGAGGAATAAATAATAAGAAATGTGTTCTTCATTATATAATAACAGATAATACACTAAATCCAAAACAGGAGGCAATACCTGGGATATTAGTCTTATCACTATAGAGAAGATACCACTAATTGCGCCCGAGTTGACAATTAGAAGATAGTACAATGACAGTATAAAATAAAAACGTGATATTATTGTTTCGGATTCAAACAGACAAATATCAAATCGCCATTAGTAATATATGTATCACGGTTCGAAGTTTTATTTTATTATTCAGAAAATTGTCTTAGGCAAGACTTAATTTATGTTCCACCATTTTCAGTTAATTAGAAAGACAGATCCATTTCACAATATATAAAGAAACAATTCCCGCAAGCGTTGGTATTCTCAATAGCAACACACGGAGCAGAATGTTGGATCGTAAATAAAGTCGACAAGAGGAAAATTGCGGCTTTTGAATTCTGGTGCTACAGTAGACTTCTTCGTGTAAGCTGGGGGGGGCAAACGTACAAATGCGTACAAAGGCGGATTCTGGAAAAGATTGGACTATGCCAAACCTGCTGAAAAACATCGATGATAAGAAATTGCGATTTGTGGGACATGGAGCCAAAACAGACGGCCTATCAAAAGATCAGCTCTTTGGTACAACCCCTGGCAAAATAAGATTGGAACACTAAAAACAAGAATGTAAGACAAAGTGAAGGACATTGCGGACATTAGCATGGCTGACTTGCTCAAAATGGAGCAAAATTGGAGTAACTGGCAACGATTCGTGAAAAGTGCCAGGGCTGGTCAGTAATGACCATTTTGTCAAAGAGAGAGATCTTCAATTAGACCAGATTGCTTAATGACATGAGCTTTTAATTAGTTTTACTACTTCAGTGACGGTTTATGACAAATTGGATGCTAGTGTTTTGTTTTGGGCATCAATACAAGGGGATTGCAGTACAGGGTAAACGGGCTCTCTCTATCCGATTTGTGTGTGCTTTTAAAGCAGAGACCGGCCCCCTTTCCTAGATGTATTGCCTTCACCACGGCTGAGGAACTCTATCAACCTGCTCTATGGTAAGCTTTGACAATATTAGTGAGAGCCCAATTGGTGGTACATTTTGCAAAAGTGTGGTCTGGAACTCTGCAAGGTAAGGCCATAGATCTTCCCTGAGAGATAATATATACCCGCTTATATTTAATACTAACGAAGTCACTTGAGCTTAAGGGCTAATAGCGGTTCTCAATTTTGTTAAAGAATACTATGTGACGATTGGAAACAAAGGGTTAAAGGTTAGGATTTGATTTCTCTTTTGAGCGCTTGCACCACGATTTATTAATATAAACTAGAGTACGTAGTCATGAGAGAAAACTCGCGTTGCATTGTGTTCTGTATATGCGACATTCATGGGAATAAACTTTTTTTGAATAGCGAGTTATTGTAGATAAGGCATCTTAAAATGCACCGGTTTCGAATAGGTTAATACTATTAGAGTTCACTCTGCCCACCAATCTTGAGTATTTAAAAAATAATAAGGCGCGTTTGTCTATGGCGGAGTAATTGTAAACCGACACCCAGCATGACGCTCCAAACAATTCTAAAAATGGAGAAGTGTGTGCGGCTGAGAGGGGTGTCATTGGAGGGAGGAGAGGGGCAGTTCTTTCTCATTTATTTCTGGACAAGTGTAAAATATCCAAACGCAACACAACTTTATTTAAAAAAAAAAGCTTTTCTTTATTAGCTGCATTTGTGGCCATACAAAGTGAAGCCAGTTCATCTATAGTATTTACAACAGATGTTTTCAATTTATGACTGAGTTAAGAGGGAGGTAGAGATGGCTCCAACACAAGGATCGTGATAGATTCGTTTGAGAATCATGTGTGCGCTGAATTGAATTACGTCACGTGATCTTCACCAAATTAAAATATTGCGTTTCCGTTCAATGTTTAAAAAACGATTTCTTTATTGGAGTGGGTTATACATATAGAAAATAATTGAAAAACTTGTGATATTCAAAAGCGTCGATGACAAGTCTGCTATGTAAGAGGCTGCTGATTTATAGAAGTGCAGCAGGTTGTTCACATTACATTTAAATTTCTGCCCCTCGGCGCTGTTGTTGTTTTAGTATCATTTATTTATTTCGTATAAATTAGATAATTGTTGTTCGCATTTGTTTCCGCAATATCTTTCTAATAAGATTTATTTCTAGCAAGAAAATGGTACGCGCATAAAAGATTACGTAAAATTTTCTAATATCTGCAAGTAAGAATTTTTCTGTGGAACGAACTGGATTCGAACTTGGCAGGTCCAGCTGTGAGTTCGTGGTTTTAACTATTATGCCAACATCACTACTCTGTTTATGCATTCGATGATACAGATGTTCGAAATTGAATTCCAAACATAAGCGAGCGTAAGAAAGAAGTGGGCATGTTAGTAACTTTTCCAGCATCTGGAAACCTATAGAGTGGAAGTTTTGCAGCTTGTCGTGTTATTCTGTGCTATTTACCTCGAGAGAGCAAAAGTACAGCAATACGCTATTGTATTGACCCATGCAAATTTACCAGTGGTCTCCAGCCGCGTATATATATATATATATATATATATATATATATATATATATATATATATATATATATATATATATATATATATATATATATATAGGAGATGTCCCTTTCTCTTCCCCGCAGCCTCTATCTCACAGAGGAGATGTTGCGAGTTTGTCTCTGATATATCGTTATTTTGATGGAAAGTGTTTGACTGAGCTTCAGTCTATGGTCCCCCCTTGCCTAACTTTCACAAGAAACACTCGTCTAGCTGAAAACACGATCAATAATTCCTCCCACTCTTTATCTGTGCCTTAACCTAAACGTAGATTCCATGAACAAAGCTTCTTTCTTAGAACTGCACGCCTGTGGAATTGTCTTCCGTTTTCCTGCTTTCCGGCTGACTACAATATGGTTGTGCTCAAGTCTAACGTAAATAAGTTCTTGATGAGCCGTTCCATATAAGTTATCAAATTTACCGAATTTTCATTACTAATGATTACTATGTTGTCCAATTTCTACTGTACACTCTTTAACCCTTATCCTTGAGTGGCCTCTTGGCCTTAGTAATGTGGTAATGCCTATGCATATATATATACATGTATATATATATATATATATATATATATATATATATATATATATATATATGGGTATATACGTATAATCAAATGATTTCACATCTATGACACCTAAGCATGATACAATACATTCAATTACGCTAGCTAATAAAATTTACCGATACGAACAACGGATAAAAGAACTAGATATTACACCATCACCGGGTATAGTTGTCACTACCTCTTAAAAGTGTGAGACGTTGTACTACCATATGAGGCAAAAGATAAATTGATAAAATAGTGCGTTTCCTGATCATATTGGTCGATCCTGTCCTACGGCACGTAAACGATATTTGCCTTATTGAACATCTACCACCTCATGGGACGATGATTAAAATAGCATACCATCCGAGGATCATCCTGAACCTATATTGCCTATTAAAATAAGCTCTAAAGGCTCATCAACAGAACTAGAAGAGACAATGATAAGAACCAGAAAATAACGAATACCAATGATAACGAGGAAAATGTAAAGCAAAAAGATCCTATGGACGCAGGGACTGAATGACTCACGTCAATATCTTTTGCTGACTTTATGTGCAGAAGTACCCATCGATGTTGATCACCGTCTGCCTGTTATGTGTGTTATAGTGATATTAGGGAGAAGTGTATTAGAAGAAACTACTTATAAAAGCGGTAGAGCACTTGTCTGCTATATCGAGTGTAAGTATGGCGGAAAGAACAAGTAAACGAAAAAATAGTTGCCCCAACGCAATGTTTTTAAAACTCGGAATATTGAACTCTCAGGTGTGAACGAGATTTGGCGTGCATATAAATAGCGTTCTAAGCCAATAAAGAGATAAATGATCAATGCAATGGATCAGGTATTGTGATGAACTAAACTGTTGCGGCTGATGATAAAGAGACCATATATTCATACAGCATTTGATACCGACCACGTTTTACAAAGCTTAACTTCGGTAAGCTTACGAATCAGTGATTCAATGCGATTATGTTTATTATATGTTTTTTTTTTTTTTCAATATTTAACTTATTTGTCTTCGTTCTGTTCAGTTTATTGCGTAAAGTAGTTTTTTCTGGAACAACTTTTATAAAATAACATTATTTAGAAACCTATTCTTAACATACGAAAGGAATGGAACAACGGGGACGCGCGTATGCAAATGCACGTGGAATGACGTCACCGGTAGGGGAAAATAAAGACTTTAAAAAGGAGATCAGGTTAGAGCGAGAAATAAAGTTCGAGATCACGTACGAGACGTGAATAACAACGAGGAAATAGATGCCGTTGTTCAACAAAAAAGCGAGTGGAAGTTCTTTTCTATTAATTATCTATTTTTCAACTGAGACTACAACGTGTTGGATGACGTTACAGGATTTGTTAACTATTCTGTACCCAATCATTGTGGCGACGTTGTTTGTTGACATTTGAATAGCAAAAGCTCCGAGTACCGTGTTTTTATGAATGGAATTAATTTTATCAATGAATATAACCACTACGCTTACTAAATATAGTACTTACTTTAATTTTATTTACGTTTTTTTTTTGTATTCAACTTTTTAATAGGACATATTTTTAATAATGTAATTGCTTTGTTCTAATTCTGTCCGTGAGGTCATCATTCATTATTATTATAAGGAAACATTATCCCGAGACGCGACGATTATTTGCTAGTCCTTTCAGCTCGTATTTGGGGACAGTCGAAATGAAAGGTAGAGACAAACGGGCTCCAATATTTCCGACAACACAAAGCTTTAAGGTTAAAATGTCATTGATAAAAAAGACGTCACAGTAGCGGGCTCTATCTTTAACCCGGCGCAAAAGGCACGCATCTGACTTGGGCGTTTGAAGGGCAAACAATTGCGGAGTTTCAATGCAACGTCGCTAATAATTAAGGAAGGTCGAGGCTTGTCAGAGATTTCACCCTTTTTTTATTTTAGAGTTTCAATTATATAAATAGAAATGAATATAGGTTTTCTGACGTTATGAAATACGTTTATTTCATTGTTCGTTTTCTTTTTTCTTTTTTTGTTTTATTCATTCACTTTTTAGCGAGTGACTTTCAGTTGAAACAATTTAAAACTGTTCCAATTATTAGACGATTTATAAACTTTTTTTTCCTTTAACAATGTGAGTGGGTTTATTTATTTTTATGTTGTATATTTTCATGGCGTTTTCCTTTATCCCACGTATTTTAATAATTTGTAAATAGTTTTTTATGTAATATTTTTACCGAAAACGCTGTTTGCTTATGCAATAAAAAAATGCAAGCACAAAATACTATCCAAAGTTTCCAAATGCCAATGCTCCACTATAATAAACACGAATAATATATATATATATATATATATATATATATATATATATATATATATATATATATATATATATATATATATACTAGCAAAAGTACCCGTCCTTGACTGGGTTCAAAAGCAGCCTACAGAAAATGGACTCTGATTTATAAAAAAATATGATAGTTTATGAAAAAGAAGGGTTGTAAATTTGGGTTGAATTTGGGGGAATCAAAACCAAAGCAAAATATGATGAAAGTAAAAATAAAATAGATAAACCCCATAATTTATTATACTATACCTGTTCATACTGAAACACTTATCAGAATATTCTGTGGATCTATATAAAAAAAAACATGTTAAATTTTGTGACATATTTCCATTCTATGGAGGTCAGGTGCGAACGAACACCCCATAATTTTATTATACCATATTTCTTAAAACTGAAACATAATTATCAAAGTATACTTACACAGATAGATATGAAAAGCCTTTATTAAAGTTTGTGCCTATTTCAATTCTATGGAGGCCAGGCGCGAACGCAGACCCCACAATTTTGTCATACCATCCCTATTTAAATTAAAACATACTTATCAAAGTATTATTATGTACATCTATATCAAAAACATTTGTAAACGTTTTTGTTTTTTTTAATTTATTATTTCCATACTTTGTGGACGAGGCGCGAACGCAGACCCCACAATTTTAATGAACCACCATTCTGCCAGATCAAATATAAACATTCCTGTGTCTCGATACATCTTCTATCATTATATGTAATCAGTTTTTTTTTTTTAAATAGTCACCCATATATGAGCCTATTCGTGACTAGACACACAAACACACACATTCAGCTTTATCTATATATCTATAAAAGTGAACGTGTCTGTCTGTCTGTCTGTGTGTCTGTGTGTCTGTGTGTCTGTGTACATTTCCCTACGCAATAACTCTGTCAATTTTTAGTCTATAGACTCGAAATTTGAAATACCGGGTACTGAGATTTGGGAAAATCGATGTGACGGGTGTCAGCCAGAAATTTGGCTGTTAAGGGGTCAAATTTCAACGATTTGACCTTTAAGAACTCTACCAAACTCCTCCGACAATTTTGGGTCTAGACACTTGAAATTTTAGATATAGGTTCCTTGAACCTGGATCTAACTTAATAAAGTGATTTAAGCCCGAAACTATAAATTTTAAGGGATCATAATAGGGGTCAAAGTTTTAAAAAATTAACCATTTTTCTTTGTTTTTTTGCTTTTTTTGCACAGCATACACCTCCAAACACCCGAGCAACGCCGGGCACACCTGCTAGTATATATATATATATATATATATATATATATATATATATATATATATATATATATATATATATATATATATATTATTCGAACAATACTGGAAGGGAATTAAAGGAACAACATCGGGTTACGGTGTAGAGTAAGGAGTTATGTCCCTTGATAAGGGTAGACAGAGTTTGGACACGTGTAGAACCGGCGCGTAAATTCTCTCCTCGTGAAACAATGTCGGATGAAACAGAATAGAACTCTAGACCACTATCCTCCCCCCGCACTCAGCCAGTAAACCCACTATTGAAGCGAATAATGTTTTATTGCGTTGTTCGCTATTGCACTGTGGCGATGTGTTCATGTTTGTCAATAAATAGTTGTCTATTGTACTTGTGCTACATTTATGCTGGTAAGTAGTTTGGTTTGAACCTTAACACTTACCACACTACCGTGTTTTAACATATGGTTGTGGTAGTTTTAGTCATTTAGAACTGCTTTATAGCGTCAACGCTCACTCATTTTTCGACCAAATTTCAAACAATTATTAGTTTATAGTTAACCTTCTCAGCTATATTGTAAAAAAAATTCAATTTTCGTTCAGTAAAACAAAAGTTATGATCAATTATCTTGCGTTCAAAATCGTAAAAATATGTAAGGAGGTGGGTGACGCTTTTTATGACTGGTTTCTATAGCAACCACATCGCTTCAGTGATTACTGTTACTAATAATTCGAAAAGAAAAGTAACAAGTGAAACAGGGCGAATAAAAGCATGAAAGGGAGATAATTGGGCAGATTTTATTGAAAGCAGGCGAGTGCCGTACATTATTATTACATATGTGTTTATGGGGACAAAAAATAGCGCTGAAATTAAACTAACAACAAGTGAATTTATTCGAAGCTTCGAAAAATCATGTATGATTATAGAAAAATGCGAGCATTAAAAGAAATATGGTTAAGCTTAAACATGGAAAAGTAAAGAACTAGTTATTAAAACTGGAAAATAGGACAATATATTCTAGTAAAAATTATAATAAATTTATAACTTAAAATATTGCAGCATTCAGAATGTTTTTTTTTTAATTTAATTTATAACATTATATAATAAATCCTTATGCTACAATATTTTAAGTTATAAATTTACTATATTTTTTACTAGAACATCTTGCCCTTTTCATTTCCAGTTTAAACACGTATTCCTTTACTTTTCCATGTTCAAGCTTAACCCATTACTTTTCATGCTCGCATTTTGCTATTATAATATATATATATATATATATATATATATATATATATATATATATATATATATAATGAAAACAAAGGGAGATAGTGTTTACCTGATATACACAATGGTAAACTTAAAACTAATATAAATAATAGTACTTATATATAGAAAATTTAATCCCAATCGAATTAAAAAGCTCAATACGCAATAGTGAGTAGAGCTTATTATAAGAGAAAGAAAATTAAAACTGTAAGTTTAACTTTACAATCAAAATTTATTGTTTGACTGAATACTCCAAAAAACAATTTACAAATTCGTTATTCCGCGGAGTTTCAAAGAATGCTATTCTTGTTATTCTTCTCATCAGAGGACATAAAGAAATCAGCAAATTATATTTGTAGCAATGACCGGATTTGCTAGTTTAGTGAAACCGCAATTTATTGTAGTAATAAATTGGCAAATAAAAACAAATTAAATAAAGAAGCGATAAAATGTTGGATATGTAAAAGTATATATGCATATATATAAACGTGCATTTTAGCTGTAATGGCGCCCTCACATTCTGAATATATAAATATAAATATATATATATATATATATATATATATATATATATATATATATATATATTCAGAGAGTGAGAGATGATACAATTATTTCCACGGTAAACCCATAAGCGCCATTACAGCTAAAAAAAAAAAACGGAAGTTCAAGTCGAGTTTCACCCTAATTGGGCTCATTAGTTTGACACAGCCGAACTCTGGAATCGAAACCCGAGTCTTTTGCATGCGAGCCGAGTACTCTGACACTTCAGCAACCGTGTCACACACAATAAAATCTCGCGCAGAATAAGCAGAGTGCGACGAAATCCTACTAATACATGACGCTAATTGTTGAAACGTATGTATGTATATATATATATATATATATATAATGTGATTACATATGGATACTGTTACTATAAACTAAATTATAGTTAAAATCACGCAAATTTCATGCACTTTAGCCTGACGATTTCCTACGAAATTAAACACAGCGAACCTATGTGCAACATTATACCCATATATATATATATATATATATATATATATATATATATATATATAGGGAGATATGTGTGTATCTTGTGTAATTAAGCTACTTAATCTAACTGTTTCCGGTTATTAGATGAAATCTACAAACCATCTTTGAATCCTCTAAAACTCTTCCATTATTATACATTGGAGAAAATACAATTAAAATTATTTCTGTGTTACCGAGAGAAGTTTTTAAAACTGCAAATGGAAACCTATTAAAGTGTCACTCAAGAAATTTTGCAAATATTAAAAATTTTAGAACTCATTTGTATTCTAATGAAATCTCATTATTCGAGTTCTGTTTCGGAAACTGTCAGCATTTAAATTAAATGTGAGTTGAGTGCTATTCACGAAATGCGTTTGTTTATTGGAATCATGCAAAAAATTAAAGCAATTTTTTAAAAAATGTGGATGTATATATGATAAGGTAGGAATGACTATGCAAACAAATGATACTACATACATACATAGGTACAAAAAACGGGTATGGTTTCCACAGAATAGAGATAACATTCTCCGACGGACTTTAGTTCCAGATGTGAAAGAGGGGGCCATTATTCTAATCAGTGTTCAACCATGTTGGAAAATAGCTGCGTCACTCTGTAACATGACATTGGGTGACGTACATAGACGCTGTTAACAAAATGGTCAGAGTGGAGACCATAGTACCAACCATGTTCACGCCCATGAACAATTAATTATAGTTAAAAATTATGTACCGATAGATGGAAGCAAAAACAGATGTGGTTCGATCAACAGAGGCTCCATGAAAGCAGAGAAGAAGCCTTTGAATAAGAAGAGGAGGAAGCGAACACTCTGAATGTCAATGACAACAAAACCCTCAACAATAGCTACTGGCCAAAGGTTATCCACCTGTGGACAATATTTTCAAACACGCATAAGCTTGACTTATCTGCGGACTCACTAAATTCAATCAACATTAAACCGGTGATGTTCGTAGTCTTCATCGACAACATTGCTAATGAACCGCCCCCTTAAGTAAACACTTCATCAAATCTCCACACTAACGTAATGTACTTGCAATAACCCTTATCCCTGAGTGGCTTCCGGGCCTTGATAAGTGGTGATCACTGTGTAAAAAAAAAAAAAAAAACAATGAATGATGATTATGAAGATGATGATGATGATCATCATCATCATCTTCATTGTTAAAAACCTTGTTGTTGCTTTGCATTAAAGAGGTAACGTCAAATTGTCATTGGTAAAAGTGCGAAGGGTTAGTGGGGGAGTTTTTCCTGAATTCTTATCACTTAATCTTTTTTGGGCGAACAACTCGAAAAAAGTAAAGAAAGAAATTACGAAAGAAAAGAACCAAAAATTTGTTGGGTTTTTTTTTTCTCCTAAAATAACGAAAAATAAACGAAAAAGTTATTTTTCAAAGAGTCTGTTCGAAACGTCAACCAAAGACAGGACTATTTTAAAAATGCGTCTATTTAATCTACGCTATTAACGCTGAAATGCTACGGCATATTGAAGCATAGTCAATCAACAGGTATATACATATAATGCTGACAAGCAAGTTTTTGCCGTTTTTAAATTCAGATGAACTTATCTCAACTCAAATAAAAATTTATCGATTGAAATAAACACCATCAGAATCAACACACTTTTGCCAACGAAAAGAAAATGAATTTTCAATAACGTAAAAAGTGGCTTGGGATTTAGAAGCATTTTTAACGCAGAAAAAATTGTAGTCGGAAGGTGAGAGGTCTAGGGAGTATAGCGGATGAGGAAGGGTTTTGTAGCCCAATTTATTCTCATTCTGCGAAGTCAGTTTACGACGTGCCTTCGGGTATTGCGTAGAGAAGAATTGGGCCTTTTTTGTTGACTAATGCTAGTTGTTGTTGTCGGAGTTTCTGGTGCATTTCATCCATTTGTTGACAGTAGTTATCAGCCGTAATGATTTCGCCCGCATTCAAAAAATTATAATCGATGAAATCGGTCGCAGACCACCAAAACGTTAGTATTACATTTTTTTTATGCTACTCTGGCTTCGGAAGTTATTTCAAATTCAATCGTGACAAACTTTTACAGAGGATTGGGTACAAGTAAACTAAGGCGTCTTTATACAATGTAAACATTTAATGGCAAAAAGTCTATTTTAAACTGAAGGCTGATTTTCTCTGATTCCAATAGATATATTTTCCCAGCATCTCTCTCTCTCTCTCTCTCTCTCTCTCTCTCTCTGCATATATATATATATATATATATATATATATATATATATATATATATATATATATATATATATATATATATATCCTCTGCAGTTTACATTCCGTTTCTCCGTAAGTCTCGCTCGGTGCTTTCGGCACGCTCGGCGACGCTCAATAAACAACGAAAGCCGTTGAATTATACCGAGCATACGGAAGTCATTAACAAAAACGACCCTGGAAACCACCTACGCTAATCAATTTATAACTTTTACTATTTTTTTTAATTTTCGACTAAAACCGTCAGCTTATACCGAGCGAACGTTCCTCATTACAAAACCCACCAAAAAACTACCTATCCTACTAAATTCAAAGCGTTCACTATTTTTTATTATTTATTTTTTTTCGTACGTTTTTTTAAGGTATTTTTACATTAAGTCCACAACGTTAACTTTCTTTAAAGTGACAACTTTGAATAGGTTTCAGAGTATGCTGATTACGAAAATCTGGATTAGTAATTTTTTACGTATAAAGATGCGCACGCAATAAAGCAGTCAATTACTCTGCGATTGACGCGTTTCTGTATCCATGTTTCTCGCGTACTCGTCATCTACCTAAATTTCGCCGTGTAGCAGTAATTGTAAATAGCAGAAATTTACGTAAAACGAAAAAGAGTAATGTATTTTATTTGGTGTAATAAAGGTCAGGTGTGTTTTGGCGGTATAATCAAAGAAAAAGGTACATAGCAGGGGAAAAATAGAGACGCAATATTTTAATGGAAGGTTAGCGTTTGTTTGTGATGAGGATATCGTTAATTCCGAATAGAAGAGTTGTCAAAGCTTAGCCAATCACAATGGAATGAATATGGCTAAGGAGACGCTATCATGTGAAAATGGAAAGAATATGTTTAGTGTATGTATATGATAACCAGTTAATGGCGGTGCAAGCACAATATCGTATGAAAATATAGGATTTGTCCCGACATCAACTGGTAGCGATGAGAGCACTGGATATCGAAAGAGAAAAATACAAATTCCTTCCTCCGTAGATGTGGCGATTGTGATAGTGTTGTTCGTCAGATGTAATACGTCATTTTATTATAACGAGTGAATATGGTAGAAATCGCGGTCTTAAGTTACATATGGTAGTGGCTAGCAGAGGAAATGTATTGCATTTGGATGTGGCATCTCTTGTTTTTTACATAGGCATCACCACTTATCAAGGCCCAGAGACCACTCGAGGATAAGGGTTAAGAGTGTAAAGTAGTCAATTGAACAATATAGTAATTATTAGTAATAGAAATTAGGTCATCAAGAACTTGTTTACGTTGGACTTGAAGACAACCATATTGTAGTCAGCTGGAAAGCAGGAGAACGGAAGACAGTTCCACAGGCGTGCAGTTTTAAGAAAGAAGCTTTGTTCATGGAATCTACGTTTAGGTTTAGGCACGGATAAAGTGTGGGGGGGAATTGTTGATAGTGTTTTCAGCTAGACAAGTGTTTCTTTTGAAAGTTTGGCAACGGGGCACCATAGATTGAAGCTCAGTCGAGCACTTGCCATGAAAATAACAATAAAGCAGAGACAAACTCGCAACATCTCTTCTGTGAGATAGAGGTTGCAGAGAAGAGAAAAGGACATCTCCTACGAGGCTACGAAGTCTATTTTGAACTCTATCAAGGCAGGACAAGTCCTTTCTAGCAGCTCCTGTCCAAATGTGGCAACAATACTCCATCCTTGAACGTACGTGGTTCTTATATAGGTAGAGAATTGTTGAAAACATACGGTACTTTAATCCAGAGGGAAATTTCTGCAATCAAAATATAATACGCGGAGATTGACTGAGGTGATACTATCGCAGAATGCCAATAAGTCAACCCATGCAGTTTTGCGAGCCTCAGTTTGCTTCTTCTAGGGTGTATGTTTTTCAAACCCCACATTCCTTACATTGCGTCACATTTTCCCTTTGCGGGAGGGGGATAAGCATACCATGTTAGTTATGTTTTTACTGCCTTCCTCTGCAGAAAGCTGTAACACAATGTCGGAAGGTCGGGAGAGTCAAGCCAGCGCCCCTATAGGAGGATCACTCTGTCCTTTGTAAAGTATGTTATTTTATATATGATTTCTGAATTAATTGTTGATATATATAGCCATGTTATATATTGTTTTGAAGTGCGTTTTGTGCTCTATCGAATCGTGTTATTCGTTACCGTTCTCAATCTCTTCATTCATGTTTTTGCAGGCGTTTCGACAGCATGGACAAAATTCAAATCTGCACGATGTTCTTGTTTTAGCTCAAATTAGGCCAAAAAGTTGCCGAGGCGGTTCGTGATATCAATGATGCGTGTGGCTTAGGAACCACTAACGAACGTGGGGCACAACGATCGTTCAAGAAATTTCGCAATGGTAACAAGGGCCTCAAAGATGAAAACGGTCACGACCGGCCGACTGATAACGTTGGTAACGAATATTTGAAAGCCTTAATTGAAGCCGATCCTCGCAAAACCACACGAGAATTGCTATAGAACAATTTTTCGCCATTTAAACAAATAGGGATGTTAAAAAGTTAATAAATGGATGCCGCGTGAATTGAATGATAATAAAAAATTGTCGTTTTGACGTGTTTTCTACGCTTCTTCTGCGCAACAAAAACGATCCATTTCTCGATGAGATTGTAACGTGCGATGAGAAGTGGATCCTCCACAACAACTGGCGACGTTCGGCACAATAATTGGATGCCGCAGGAGCTCCACAACATTTTCTGAAGCCGAAATTGCACTAAAAAAAGATTATGGTTATGGATGAAACCGGTTTGGTGGTCTGCGACCGGTCTCATCCATCACAGCTTCTTGAATCCGGGCGAAACGATCACGGCGAAGTATTGCCGACAAATTGAGAAAATGCACCAGAAGCTATAACGTATGTCCCGGAGATTGGTCACTATGAAGGGGCCAATTATCCTCCATAACAATGTTCGCCCGCATGTTGTTCAACGTACTCTTCAAAAGCTGAACGAATTGGCTATGAAACTATGCCTCATCCGCCATGTTCACCGGGCGTCTCGCTCACCGATTACCATTTTTTTTCAAGCATCTCGACAACTTCCTGCGCGAAAAATTCTCCAATCTTAAATAAATCTCGTCTATCAAATGTAGAATTTCAAATTAAAGCGTTACCATGGATATCAATATTCTAAGTTAAGGCGTGACACAGCGACTGACCGAATGCCTTCTGATACATTCATTACATTCTCGAACATAGATAAAAAAAAATTATTTTAAATCTGTAGTAGAGTTTACGTACGGATAACCCGATCGACAGGCCGACAGAGCCTTATAGCGATGTTCGGTCGCATTCACATTTTGTCTTTTCACATCGGGAGGAGACCGAGCAGAAAACACATTTGCTTACCATTATTTACGCTTTTCAGAAACGTGGGTTTTCTTTTTGTTATTATTCTTTCTTGTATTTCCTTCTGTGTCTTTTGTCCAGGGTTTAGTTCAAGCGTATCTTTGAATCTCGTTTGAGAGTTGAAGATCGCTTCTACAGAGCTGGTTGCGGTGTGCATTGGCAATTCACAGAAAAAGCTATTGTATTATGACGAGTTTATTTTCATACTAGTAGTTCATAGCTAATCAAGGCCCTGGGTCTACTAAGAAAATAAGAGTTGAAGAGATTGCAAGTTAGGCAATGAAGGCATATGAGAGGATATGAAACGATGGGGAAGGGGGAGAAAAAAAGGGAATTATACAAAATAACTCCTCAAAGATTTGTTAGCATTTGACTTGAAGATGGTTATGTTGTAGTCGGTTGAGAATTTGTATTTTTCTACAAATAGGATGTTGACAAAAAAAGCAGTTTTCATTTAGTTCCGTTTAGGATCACGTACAGAGAGAGAATGAGAAAGAGACAGACACAGAATGATTGATATATATATATATATATATATATATATATATATATATATATATTAGTATATCGATTTTAGTATATATATATATATATATATATATATATATATATATATTAGTATATCGATTTTAGTATATATATATATATATATATATATACTAAAATCGATATACTAATATATATACTAAAATCGATATACTAATATACTAGTATATCGATTTTAGTATATATATATATATATATATATATATATATATATATATATATACTAAAATCGATATACTAAAAAATAGGATCACGTACAGAGAGAGAATGAGAAAGAGGCAGACACAGAATGATTGATATATATATATATATTTAGTACATCTATTTTAGTATATATATATATATATATATATATATATATATATATAGATAGATAGATAGATAGATATATACTAAAATCGATACACTAAAAAAATTTTTTTTTCGTTTTCGTCTTATTATTACTATCATCATTATCATCATCATTATTCTCATCAGTAGTAGTAGTAGTAGTAGTAGTAGTAGTAAGAGTAATAATAATAATCAAATAATAATAATAAATATAAAGAAAACAATAACAAAATAATACTAATACTAATATTAATAATAAGTATTATTGTTATTAGTATTATAGATTCGTATTGATGATTCAAAAGAATATTAATGATATTTTAATGTACCGATTCTCCCCTACCTTTATTCCCAAAGAAAAATTAATAGAACAAAGACTATAATAATAATAATAATAATAATAATAATAATAATAATAATAATAATAATAATAATTACAGTTAAATATTATTATTTTGGCACACATGCGCCCGACCGACTCTTCGCACTGTTTCGGACAACATATAAAGACGTGCCAGACATTACCACGAGCATAATACGTCCAATAATGAAGAAGAAAAATTTTCTGGATTTTCCTGAAGAAGCCGTATTCATGGGTTGAAAACTTGAATATAATTTTAATAACAAATATATTTCTTCAAAAACCTGCAGTTTTTTTAATGTTACATTTTTAAATTTATTATTATTGTTGTTGTAGCAAATAATAATAAGAATAATAATAAGAAGAAGACGATACATTATGTTGATAAATAACTAGTTAATTGAACATTATTCAAGTCTTCTGTAAAAGTGAGATACATCAATTCCGGTTAAAAAGGTGCTTAGAAGAAACAGGTAAACGGAAAAATCTGTTTGTTGCCTACTTAAGATCATATTATAAGAAAAATAAACCTACGTTGGGAATTTAGAATTTTATTATTTTATTTTTATTACAAACATTTTTCTTATAATACTAAAGATTTCTTTATTACAAAGAAATGTGTTTCTAACTTGCATAGTTAATAAAGGAGACACATTTTTGTACAGAAAAACTACTAATGATAATATTGTTTTTAATACATATGTGTTTTTAAGGAAAACATCCTTTTGTCCAAAATTATGAATTTTGTAATTTGTAATTTATTGTTTCTTTTGCTAATAAATAATGAAATAGGTTTTTAACGGAAATATGGTATATTCCGAGAATATTTTACGGTGGGACATTTTTTAATACTCGTGTAAATTTCGAATAACATTCTTTACATTTGGAGAGAGGGTGCGCTTTGTTAACTCCTCCAAATATGAATTTAATATCTCCAAACTCTCATTCGTTTCGGATAATTGTTCTCTTAAAGATGTGTTGCTTCTTATTTCGAATTAACACTGATTAAAAAAAACACTAACATACAGAAAAACCTTTATGTTGTTCGTGCTCGTCACGGAAGGAATAAGTCATATTCCAAAAATTACGTAAATGCATTAAGTTGTTTTTTGTTTAATTAAAAAAAAAACAAATATCACGATATTAACTATTAAAGGTTTAGATTTTTATGAATATATACAATATCACAGCAGTCGAATTGAATTGTCGCCTTTAAATATTGGCTAAATTTAAAACAATACGGCCGATCCCAGCCCCCCCCCTCGTTGCCTGATTTTTTTCTGAATAATAAACAAAAAACTACTTTATAAATTTACGTGATTTTTGGAATAGGGTATATTTTTCCATGATGAGTACGAACATTATAAAGATTTTTTTCTGAATTCTTAACAGTGTAATTCTGAGTGATATGTTAATAAAACATAGGTCGTCTGCTATAATTACTTCACCAAAGATTTTATCCATATTTATTCATCACGAAGAAATTATGAATTAGAAAATGATTTTCTCATTTCACTGCTTCGTCTGAAATACTTAACCGGAAGTGACGACTGTCGGACGTTATGGCCTTCACACATAATTACACTAAAATTTCAGTTCATCCTAATGTTGTGTGCAGGGGAAAATAAAACCGTGGCATAATAATAATAATAATAATAATAATAATAATAATAATAATAATAATAATAATAACGATACTGTGACCGCCTGAGTCCCTATTATTAACAATCAGTGAGAAACTGAGTATGCAAGAATTACAAAAGATTAGATGTAGGTTTTCATGGGAAAACATTATTACGTATTAGGCAAAATTAGAATAAATTCACAAAGATTATAACAAATCATTCAGTAGAAAAATAATTACAATCAAAAAAATATAATTCATCGAATTGTCGAGTCTTCTATGTTATAATATGGCGGACTTGTGCAAATCACTAACTATAATAAACAAGGGAAATAACCCTTTACTTAAATTAAGGATCCGCCATCTTTAAACATGATATCTGGGAACGAAATCGTGGCTGATTTTTTATTTAAAATACTTATTGGCTAACACATCATTCACTGGGTCATTTTTCGCAATGTTTTTTTGTAATTCATACTAATTTCGCTGTGAGACGTTAGTACGTAATAATGTTTTCACTTGAAATGTATTGGTTTAAAGATCGCCAACGTAAACAAACAATAATTTCTATTATGCCGGCATCAGCAGGATTGTCGTCGTTTTTTTTTTATTTTATTTTAATTTGTGTTCTTTTTGGTGGTTTTCTTTTTAGATATGTTGCGTTTCGGACCCTTTTCTCCTTGTTCGACCTAAAAGAGCGTAGAAACAAGTGATATTTCCTCGCAGATAAGGCGAAGAGCGCCTGCCTCTGACACTAAGGCCTTTGATCCGCGCGGTTTCATGGTATTCATTTGCTCCCGACCACTCCTATCGCTTAACTTCGCATTTTTTTCTTCCATTCCTTGTTTTCTAAACCTCTGATGAATAAACATACAAACAAATAAATAAACAAACATTGAAAACATATTGTGAGCAGATGTTTGCAACCGAAAACTTTTGACGATCGGGAGTTAAGCAACGCTAAGTTGACGGTCACAGTTTCTTTCTTTTTTCATCTTTAATTTTAACAAAATTACATGAACGTGTTCCTATTCACTTGCCTACCCACGAGGACAGAGTTAGACACAAAGTAGAGAAAATCCAGCTCCCCCAAAAATCTGAATAGGAACAAAAATAAAAATTATCTCAGTCATGAAGGATTTCTCTTCAACTGACCGAGGACAGTAAAGGGCAAGTGTAGTATAAGAACAGATACGACATTTTGTTCCAAGCCAAAAGGCAAAGTAAGAATAATCTCACGTGTGTTAGAAAGTTTCACAATGTTATTTCGTATTTCCTATGTGTGTCTGGAGTAGAGTACGAAACTTATGGATGGTATGTATTTCCCTCGAAAAGAAATGATAACCGATATTGACAATAAAAATGAGATAATAATCACACATAAACATTTAATTTTATGAGCCAAGTTATTTAATTTTAATTTTAGCTTCAATTTAATAATTTTAATTACTTTTTAATTTTAGCTTCAATTTAATAGCTGAAACAATGAAAAGAAATGTTAACGTATGTTATATATTGTTGAGAGGGCCCGCACATGCGCAGGAGATAAAAAGCAGCAGTTCATGGGCAGAAATCAGAAGTTCACAGTATTAACGCTGGAATCTCTTATGGCGCCATCCTGGACCCAACACTCGTCCTGGTCTACATCAATGATCTCCAAAATCACAACCTAGAAATATTTTTGTCGACATTTATGCTGACGACACTACCATTAATACATATACATCAAAGTCTGTAAATGACTAAGTTGTCTCTGATTCTTTCTCCTCTGATCTTAATCGCGTGTTACATTGGGGAAAGAGGTGGTTGGATAATTTTAATGCATCTAAAACCAAGCTTCTATATTTACATCATCAACGCTCTGATTCACATTTGGCATCAATTGAAATGAATGGCTCTCATCTTGGGGAGGCTCCATGTTTTGACAAGCTTCTTAGTCTTAACTTTTCTCCTGATCTGAAATAGAACACGTACATACAAATCCATTGTGCGATTTTTCTACTGCTCCAGTAGATATCTCACTGCTAATGCAATTCTCTACCTATATAAGAGCCAAGTACGTTCAAGGATAGAATACTGTTGCTATATCTAGGCAGGAGCTGCTAAAAAGATCTTATCCTGCTTTGGCAGAGTTCAACATAGACTTCATAGCCTAGTGGGGGGGGTCCTTTTAACTTCCCTGCAACCTCTTTCTGACAGAAAAGACGTCGCGAGAATATCTCTGCTTTCTTATTATTTTCATAGTAAGTGCTCGCATGAGCTTCAATCCATGGATCCCCCATCGCTAAAACTTCACGAAAAACACTCGTTTAATTGAAACACTATCAATAATTTGCCCACTCTTTATCTATGCCTAAACCTAAACGTGGATTCCATGAATAAAGCTTCTTTATTAGAACTGCACGCATGTGGAACTCTTTTCCGTTTGCCTGTTTCCGGCTGACTACAATACGGTCTTAAACAAGTATTTGATGAGCTGTCCACTTAAGTAATCTAATTTACCAAATTTCCACTACTAACGATTACTCGGATATTAATCCCATTGACTACTGTACACCCATTAACCCTTATCTTCGCGTGGCCTCCGGGCCTTGATAAGTGGTGACTCCTATGTAAAAAAAGACTTCAATATTGGGCGAACGCCCGTTTCCTATATATCATACTTCCATTATTGTTGACGTTGTTGAATATTTATTTCATTAACGGAAATATCTATCTATATATCTATCTATCTATATATATATATATATATATATATATATATATATATATATATATATATATATATAAGGCACTTTTCCTATGTGCTTTATGTGTGCCTGCATTCGTTCCATACGGACATAAAAATGTCTGGGCGGATTTTGTTTTTATTCCATACAAATCTACTTTTCTTGTCTGGGAGTGGGGTTTTCTTTAATAGATTTCGTATTGGAATGCCTCGATAAGTATCGAAAACGGATAATCGAAAAAAAATCGAATTTGATCAATGTTACCACTTTTATACACTCTCTCACAAGTGCATTTTAGAAGTCTTCTCATGCCACAAACGGAAGGCCGGGGCGTATATAATAAAAAGTAGGTTCTTTTATAAGACAGTAACGCGTTCGAAATAAATGTTTCTGTTTAGAGTACAACTGACCCATGATATTTGACTTTTGCATTTTTAATTTAGATTCAAGCAATTATATATAAATAATTTTATAACATAAGCATTAGGTTCTTTCAATGGATTCCTAACTACAGCAAGCAATCAATCGATATATATATATATATATATATATATATATATATATATATATATATATATATATATATATATATATACTTCAGAATAGTTTTTTTAACAATCAGTTAGTATGGAAACATGTGATTATAAGGTTTACAAAATATTACTGGCGGTAATAGTATATAAGTTATCCCATCTAAATAAGAATTGCTCGGTATGCAATATAGAGCAAATATATATATATATATATATATATATATATATATATATATATAGGGGCCATACAGCACATATATATATATATGTATATATAGGATCATACTGCACACACACACACACACACACACACACATATATATATATATATGGCGATTAAGCCACACTGAATATTCTGCGTAGCTTAATCGCCATATATATTTTATAAATTACTAACTAGCTCTACCTACGTATTGAGCACTTTTGAAGTAAATACTTAAAGTTTACGCTTAAATCTATACTTTTGTATATAAGATTTATGTGAGTAAATGAAATAGTTATATATATATATATATATATATATATATATATATATATATATATATATATATGCAGTATGACCCCGAGATACGGCATTAAAAATTAGTAACAAAATACAGTACAGTATATAATATACATATATATATAATTAAATACACTTCTAAATATCATAGTAAGGCGGGGCAAATATTATAATATAACCGCAAAAAATAACGTATCTTAGTGTCACCGTATCGTGGTGTTCTACTTTATACTCATGTTTAGATATTTATTTCCATCATATTTTACCATTCAACCAAAGAAGCACAGAGGAACTTCATTTATCTGCTGAACATTTTAATATTTTATGTATCGATGTTCTATATTTAATATGAAAGACGGTATAACTCTTTATCCAACGCATACCATAATCCTTACTTCTCTGTACGTTATAATGACAAAGGTCCCTACAAAATGAGTACTCGATCGGCACAGCATTTTCTGTGAAAACTTCTGGAGTAAATGTGAAATTTAGATGACTAATTCCTATTTATCTTAACCTGTTCATCGAACGGATACCATAATACTTAATTCGCTGCACCTTGTAATAATAAACCTTCATACAACATTTCAACGAGATCTGTTCAGTAGTTTCCGATATAAGGCGGAACAGACAGACAGAAAGACAGACTAAGAGAAATATAATATAGAAATAAGTAGAAGTGTTTCCCTAATTTAAGCAACGAATAACAATCCAAAGAATGAAAGAAATATATTCATATCTGACCACACAGGAGATTAACCGACCGTTTGTTACCTGTGTTTTTCCTCAATAATTCCCTCACCTGTTTCAACCGTGAGTGTTTACCTATCTGTGTTGAATCCACTTCCGCTGAATTAAAACCTCTTGTAAATTCAAATCAGTCGGAAATCACTTCCCATCCGGTCCCCGTTTCGACCCGACCAACTAAAATCCTGGCTGAACAACAGGAAAACCATTTTGTCAAGACGCCTTCTCTTTCTCTCTCTTTGCATTCTCTGTCGTGCCCTTGCATTCTTAATTACAAATAACCCGTGGACCTTCTCCTTTCCTCTCCGTCTTGATAATGGAAAGAGCCGAAGGTCGTGGACAAGCGAACGGCAAGGAAGCGGACCTTTTAACACAAGCTTGCTTCGTTTTATTATGAGAATGAAAACATAGTCTAGACACTTGGCTTGCAGCTCGTCTTTAATTTCAAATGCGTAGTTGTAAAAATTAAAACAAAAACAATGTAGATTTTTGTTTTAAAAAAAAGTGGTTATTCAAAAATAGAAAGAAGGAGTTATATACCTGTTAAAAATATTTTTCAGGTAAGAAATTAAATAATTTGTCAAGGAATATTTTTTACACTAACAAAAAACGACAAGTGAATACAACGAAGCGGAATTTATACACTACCTCAATTTAGTCTGTGCTTTTAACGAGAAAAATAAAGAAAGGGCAGGCATTCTTATGGATGTGCAGGGTGGAACGATAAATTTGTCGCTCTAAAGAAAGCATCACTACAGCTTTATTTTTGAAATTTTATTGAAAAAATCAATGAAGGTAGCTTGATTAAGTACGAGAGTTGGCAGCTATTTAATCTAGCCGCCTTCAGCCTCAATTACTGCTTCGGTACTGATCCGGTACTAGGAGCATGCTTTTCCACAAGCGCCGGCAGATGGCTGCGATAAGGCTAGCTTTGGTGTTGGGTGAAGTTCATGTTGTTGATATTTTCGATGTATAGCCAAACGAACTGTCCAGCGGGTTCAGGTCGGGAAGGAGGGAGCAGTGAGAGAAAGGTACAATGTTGTAGCACTCCTTCTGAGACCAAACATTGGTATCTTTGGACTTGTGGTCCAGCGCCTAGTTCCACCCAAGGTCTACTAGTGGGCACCTGATTGCATCAGGAGATCACAGCACTCTTCAGCACATCCAGGTAAACTTTGGTGTTGACTTCAAAGCCGACTTCGAAGATGTGAGGTAACATGATGTGACTCTCGCTTTAAACCACACCAAAGACCATAACCGTGATGTGACACTTCGTTGAGCTGTGCTCTCAAGCGTGGAACCGTCCGTGTTTGCATTTTGAGGGTGCTGGCAATGGTCCTGTTGTCATAACTTGGTTGGTAGAGAGCATGAATTGTACAGCGGCGCACCTCCGATCTCGCTATTTTAACATTGTTTATTTCGGACATGATAGAAGGCTCCTATCGCTCTTAGGATTTGTACACAACTGGTCAACTAGTAGATGGTCTGCAACAAAGAAATAAAACCAGTTTTCATAAAACGACAATGGAAACATTTCTTTCCTAGGCGATAGTTTTATCGATCCATCCTGATGGTAATCTGCTACTTGTATAATAAATGCAAAAATACAAGGTGTCTTCAATAAGTTTCCATACTTTTTCGTATGCGCACTTTTATTGATAGTACACACGTGAAACTCTAGTCCCCTTTAAGATAGTTCTTCCGTCTGCAATGCACTTGTTATACCGTTCAACAACTCATAAAAAGCCCCGTAGAATTCCTCTTGTGTGAGTGTGTTAATGATCCTCATCACAGCTTTTTCATCTCCTCAATTGTCTCATAATGACAGCCTCTAAGATGTTCCTTGAGCTTATAGAATAACCAAAAGTCACAGGAAGCAAGGTCTGGACTATAGGGAGGAGGGAGTGACTAATTTCTATCTTGGTTAAATAAACTGGGCTTGTGGAATGGTGCATTCGTGAAAATCCTTCGCATGTTCAGTTCCTCGCAAATAATTGTGTTTACAATCCCCGCACTGATAACTGTGATCTTATTGTCTCTATAGAAACACAACAGTCTTTATCCATGGAATCTTTTATTTGGCCAATCAACTCTAGTGTTTTGAATTCCTTATTCCTCCCACACCTCTCATCATCCTTCACAAACTCCCTGTCTTCTTTGAATCTCTGATGCTACTCAAAAACTGATGTTCCATTCATACAAACTGGTCCAAAAGCAGTCTGAAGCATTCCATACGTTTCTGTGGCATTTTTTCCAAGTTAAAAACAGAATTTTATTGCATATCGTTTTTCAAAAGCGTTCTCACGTCCAGATTGCATTATTGAAATTCACCAACTGTGAAATCAGGCTTTAGTAGGGTGTATTTCAATTCCTGATGTAGCAGTTTATTTGAACCTGAACTCATAAAAATTGATCAGTCATCTCATAAAATGTATAAAAATACCGTACTGAATTTTTAAAAGTCTACGACAATTTTAAAAGTCTGTACAAAAAAAATCTGGAAATATATTTAAGACACCTGTCCGGCTCGCTAAATCAGTTATAGTTTTTAACTTTAATTTCCATTAGCAAATAGAAGGATAATGATTCTTAAACACAAATTATGATCAAAATAATAGAAAGAATGATCACGTATGTAAAATTTATTCTCATAAGAAAAGAGAGGTCGGATCTTAAGAATCGATATGAATAATAAAAATTCGAGAATAAAAATGTATTTTCATGAGCAAAATAGGAGAGGTTTCAATCCGTTTAAAACAAGTCATACAAACAATCAACCCTCATCTAAATAATTCAGAACTGTTAAAGAAAACTCTTCACATTAGGTATATATATATATATATATATATATATATATATATATATATATATATATATATATATATATATATAATTATTTTTTACTATAATAATTAAATACCTACAGACACTAGTGTTTCATCCTTTCGAGAATCTTCAGTGCAGGGTGTCACGATTAATACCAGTCGAATGATTTGAACCCCGCAACACGAGACATCTCTAGTTCCATTAGCGAAGACCTAATCCATTCGGCTACCATTACCCGCGTGAAATAACGTTGAATTTAAATATCTTAATTTTAAATGTTCATTTACGTCAGTCAGACAGTGATCTAATCGTTATATGATGATATATATATATATATATATATATATATATTGTTTCTCTGTGTGTATGTATTTGTGTCTGTGTAAATACCCCTAGGTACGTATATCAACATCCCTCCCCCACAGGAATATTAAAACATAAACCGAAAAGAATGTTGTACTTTGACTGTTATCTTCAAAGTATTCTTCGGAACATTCGTTCCACGTGTGATGTTGAGAGTTCGTAATCTGCCGCCTGACATTACTCAGATTATTCTGCCATCCTGAATCCGTCATTTCTCACAAAGACATAAGTAGCAATTCTATGCAAGTATCCGATATGTAACAGATCACCCTAATTACATAGTTATGCAACATCATACAAATAGTATATGCGACTAAAATACTGGAGATGCTCTCATCATTCTTGCTTTTTACCGTGCACACTGTACTGCTATATAAATAAGTTAGATGCCGAGAGTAAGAATGAAATGAATCTCAATAGAAAGGAATTATTAGAAAAAAAAACTTATGCGGTGATTAAATGGTGTAAATAATTAGAAGACTGCAAGAAATACAAATATTGACAAATACTTGAGAAAGAATTGTTATAGAAATAGTGAGAGCGATCAAGAGAAATGTGGAAGAAAGATAGAGAGAAGAGAGAGCAGTAGGATTTTTTTTAAAAAAAGAACCGTATATTATGACATCACAATGTATTGTGACTTGATGTTCTATATAATGCAAACAGGGCTGAGAAAGAATCGTTACTTATTTAACTGGAGTAAAACGACCGACAACTGATGAAACTAGACGATACAGCCGTTATGACAGGATTATTTTTTAAATGAAAATCTTTCTAAACAAGGTGTGAAGCCACTTGATGTAAAAGTCAAAGAAGAATGAGAATAAGCTTAACATGGGCAGGAGATGAGTGCAAGTCTAAGTTTTGAAAAGAAAAAATGTGGGTCGGAGAAAAACAGTCAGCTATAAGAGTGTTTTCCAGTATCTACTTAAGAAAAAAGCTTCATGAAAAGTAAAGCTGCATTACAATGTTTTCTTTTTCTACTTCGCTTCACTCAGTGGTCCAGTTGTCTCCAGTAATTCGCGGTTTAGATATCCAACTATAATGCAAATTTATATTGAAGTAGCTTTGTCGAAATCTCTTCTAGTTGACCGTTTCCTTCCTACTTTTAACCATGTTCTTTTAAAGATTAAAGCCCATGGACATCTTCTGCCTTTGCGATTACCATCATTCTTTTTGTTTTAGCTCCTTACATCAAGCGGTATCATGCCTTGCTTGGGGCGATTTCCATAAGATATCAACTTTTTTTATAATTGAATTTTCATCTCAAACAAGACACAGTGCTACTTTGATGTAGGCTGCAACCATCGGAGACATAAGTTGCAGCGATACTATTTAGGGAGCTGAACAGCAATATATCTATTTACTTTTCAATGATACATTGGTATGGTTTTTTAAGTACTTTGTATTGCATACGTTTTATTGATTTCAAGCTTAGTGTGCCTATGTCCCTTATTGTACCCTGCTACTTCTTGGTAGAATTTTAAAGTTAATTTGAATTTTTACCATATTTTTGTTTATAAAATTATTAGCTGAAAGCAAAGAATAATTACAACACATCATCCCATCCCCGTATTAAGATTAGCTTTCTAAATATTAATGTTAATTTAGTAGCATCATGTAAACATTGACTTTTAAAAAATCGGAGAATGTCTGTCTGAATCATTTCAAATTCAAATTAAAAATGACATTTTAAATAGAAAATAAATAAGAGAAACAAAATTCGTTAAATTCAAATGGTTTTTGACCGGACTAATAAATAAAAGCGAACCATATTTTATCCTGATGTTTATTTCATTAAGCTGACAAAATTAGATTTCCTTGTATTAAAATAAACTGAGAAATGTTTAATTAAAAACTTAATAACGGTTTATTATTTCAGGTGTTCGGGAAACCTGAAATTATTTCATACTTATAATAATTATTAAAAGGATTGCAAGGATAGAAACGGTAAAGAGTAAAAACACCAAATTACTTTATTTGTTGTTTACAAGTAATTTTTATTTATTTCAATATATCCTGCAGATTACCATAATTATATCGCATATCGGATGTAATTTTATAACTTTGCTGTGTGATATATTCACGTTATAAACTAAGTATATGGTTATAGCGTTTTATAAATTGTGTAAGAAATCCAAAAACATTATAGCAAAAAAAAAAACCATCTTGCCGTGTACGAAATACGTCTTAGGCGTGGTCAACCGGTTTTCTGGATTAGGATTATTGACTCTTAGACAAATCCTGCTTGCTAGGACATTAGGTATGACGACATTGTTCAGAGATTATGCTTTAATTAATTTTTTACGAAGGCCACGGTTCAGCCAGCTGTCGTCGAAGAATAAGGGTCTAGAGAATATCAATTTCATAAGGGGCCACTTATCGAATTTGTATCTATTAAAGTGAGATGGTTTTAACGGATATTAGTTTTTGCTTTGTTTACAAGGATGTTTCGCCAATCTTCTGAATACAGTGCTTGGTATTGTAACCTGATCACACATCTGGCCCTGACAATTTTCAAAGCTGATTAATATAACGAGTACTGATGTGTCTACGTGGTTGTGACAAAACGTGAATTATTATAAAGGAGGAAATTTTTTCGAAAGAAGAGAAAGAATCAAACATAAATTAAAAAAAAACGGAAAATTTCTTTAGTAATTATTTTTATGTTTTTTTTTTCTGGACTGCACTTATATATCTGAGTTAGTTCAAAGTTGCCTTGTTTGCTCGAGCTGGAGTCTCATGTTTGGTGTGGATCGACACTCACACAAAATCTAACATACATATTAAACATTTATTTATTCCAATCGAAAACATTCTTGACCAATTGCCAGTATGATAGGTTTATTGTCTACTTTGGTATCCACGAAAAAACGATTGCACTTACATTGAGTTAGTTTACGGGTGCCTTCTTTAATCTAGCTGGACTCTTATATGTTCTGTTTATCGACAATTTAACATGCATTTGAGATATTTATTAATTCTAATCTAAGAAATTCTTGACCAATTGGCAGTGTGATAGATATAAACAACTTTACAATCCTTGTCTACTTTGTCTACTTTGGTATCCACGAGAAAACGACCAGCTGTTTGTGTCTCACTAATTGCTTCAACCTATTCATACACTCTTCATCAGCAAAGTCAAATATTGATGACAAATTCCTTCATTCAAGTGTGGTCCTGCCTGATACATGCAGTGACAACTTTGACACTTCATCTCTCTCTCTCTCCTTTGAACATTCCTTAATTGTTACTCATCATTTGATGTAGGCCAGTTGTTCAAACTGAACCTATTTTCTCACTCTTGTCATCTGCTTCCTCTACACCCGATCTTTCACGTCAAACTAATTTTCTATTCTTTTTTTATCTCTAGACATGGCTCATGAACCTCATTTGACTTTTTCTGTACTGATTTGAGACCTTTTGTGTTTGTTGTGTTTTTATGTTTGCCATTTCTAATACATCTTGATTTACCTTCTTTTCCGTCGAGAATATCTTTAAAATTCTCCTCAGTTTTAAAACAATGATGTCGAATAATCACGTTCAAATAGAACATTAATTCGTAAATTAAACTAAAGAGATAAATAATAACTATTCGTATTGGTTTTTTTTATATCTAATCACGATGAATAACAATATTAAAATTGTTTTTTTTTATTTGCAGGTAAGAATAATTTTAATGATTGATTTCAACTAAGAAGAGGTTAGTGAAAATATTTTTAATTCATTTTGATACCGTGATTAGTATACAGTTTCTACAAAAAGTATTACCTAATTGTTTCTATATAAATTACAGGATCAAAATATCCATGGTTCAACTTATATGTAAAAAATTAAAGGATCAAAATATCCATGGTTCAACTTATATGTAAAAAATTAAAGGATCAAAATATCCATGGTTCAACTTATATGTAAAAAATTAAAGGATCAAAATATCCATGGTTCAACTTATACGTAAAAGTAAAAGATCAAAATATCCATGGTTAAACTTATACGTAAAAAATTAAAGGATCAAAATACCCATGATTCAACTTATACGTAAAACTAAAGGATCAAAATATCCACGGTTCAACTTATACGTCCCAAATAAATATCCACTTATAGGGGTCGAAGTTTAAAAAATTGACCGCTTTCTTTTTGGCTCAACATACACCTCCAAATTCCCGGGCAACGCCGGGCACCTATGCTAGTGTATATATATATTAATATATATATATATATATATATATATATATATATATATATTAGTATATATTCATACACAATCCCTTGTTTTTTAATTTTCAAAAACAAGTAGCGAACACACCTCCCCTTAGTCGAGTTTTATCGATATATATATATAAATATATATATAAATATATATAAATATATACATATATATATATATTTATATATATATAAATATATATATATATAAATATATATATATATATATATAAATATATATATATAAATATATATATATAAATATGTATATAAATATATATATAAATATATATATAAATATATATATATATTTATATATATATTTATATATATAAATATATATATATAAATATATATATATATAAAAATATATATATAAAAAAAAAATATATATATATATATATGATGTGTTTATGTGTATGTCTATATCTATGGTTTTAGTTTTTTTGTTTTGTTTTGTTTTATGCAGGTTTGCAAAAGCCACCAAAGTTTTCCAAACATTGTCAAATGTTTAATTGGGTCGAACGTAAAAATTTAGAGGACAAAGCCTTTCTCATTAGGTTAATAACTTTAAAACAAATAAATAAAAATAGAAGCCATTGAATGTTGCACAAAATAAACAGACCAGGAAAAGGATGGGAATTAAATCTCATGAGATGCATAAATCTAAAATGAATTCGAAAGTAAATTCACTAAATATTAAGGAATGATTTCAAGGCACCTTATGGTTTTGGAATGCATGGTATTTATCGAGACAACAATGTAGTAATCGTTCGATGTGGGAATTTAGTATGATTTGATTTTATAAGAGGACGGCTCTTCAAGAAATTGTTTATATTGGACTTGAGGACAATGATATTTTAGTCTGCTGAAAACCAAACCAGCAGAACAGAGTTCCACAGATGAGCAACTCTAGAAAAGAAGCTTCGTTCGTTGAATACAAGGTATCTCTGATTCTCTCTATTCTGATTTTGAACATGTGGTGCAATGGTGAAATATGGCTGATTCTGATCTGAAATGGGACAACATCATCAAATTCGTTGCCAATATCGCAGGGAAATTTTTTATTATAATTTTACTGCTCCAGTAGGTGCCTCACTAGTAATACGACAATTGTCTACCTGTATAAGAGCCAACTACGTCCTAAGAGGGAGTACTGTTGACGTATCTTGGCGGAAAAGGCTCGGAGTGCCGTATGCTGCCTTTACATGATTCAAAACCGGCTTCGACCTTTAGTTAATGGTGTATTTTCGTTTCTTTGCATCTTTTGGTCCCTACAGAAAAAGACGTTGGTATCCTGCTTCTGCTGTATCGTTATATTCATGGCAGGTGTTCGTCTGAGCTTCTATCTATTGCCCCCTCTTATCAAACGTTCACAAAGTATAGTCGACTAGCTATAACCACTATTAACGATTTTCCTCACTCTCTCAATATATGTCCCTAAATCTAAACCTAAATTTTATTAACTAAAGCTTCTATCGTAGAAAGAACTGCCCGTCGAACGTTTTTTTCTGCTGGCCTAGTTTCCAGCTGACTATAACAGGGTCGTCTTCAAGTTCTTGTTGAACCGTCCTCTCAAGTAATCAAACTATGCCAAACATTCATCATTAACAAGCACTACGCTGTTTTTCCACTAACCATTAACCCTTATCTTCGATTGGACTTCGGGCTTTGATCAGTGATGACTCCCATGAAGAAAAAAAAGCAAAAAAAAAAAAAAAAATGGGCACAACTCGGCAGACCATGATATAATTATCATATGAATTTGCTCCTGCCGCCATTGATTTTCTTGATATGATCGGGCATTCAGGGGAATGATGACACAAGACTTTCCAGCATCTAATGAAAGAGATGCTATAAACCCCACAGGATTCCAGCATCTAATGCAAGAGATGCTATAAACCCCATCGGATTCCAGCACAACACGTAATTCAGTGCTGGTATCAATTTCAACACCGACACCTGTAAATGTCTGCTTGGCAGATTGATTGATATATAAGTATAAATAGATAAGAATGTTAACTCCCTGGCTCGGTTTGTTACCGAGTTTTTTGGAAATTGGAATATTTTAAAGCAGACTTTTTTATAACACAAAAGTGTAATGTATATATGCAACTAAACATGTTACAAGATGCGCTGACTGTCGGTTTCACTCGTTTATGTTCGAAGTAGAATTTAGGTGAGTATTTGAATTTTTATACATAGGTATTTATAATGTGTATAAATTGGATTATACGAACTACTGTTCTCATATTCAGCGTTACTTTCACATAACTTCGGGCAATATAGCCTCCGATCTTCTTCAAAAATTTCATGTCAAACTTAAGAATGTGCGAAATTTAAAACAAAACTCGTTAGTTAATCCATTGGAGTAGTATGCTCTCTTACCAAAATCATGACCGAGTTTAGGTGTTTAAAAATTCGTTATTTTATTCCTCCTATCGCCAACAGTGAGGATTGATCCTTCAACCTTTCACTTGGAACTAAACTCTATTTAGTACTTTATTCGTTACGATGGGATCTCATGAAAACAGATATCTCGAGGTCCGTTGTTAATGTTAAAATGGAACGTTCGGCACTGAATAAACAATATGAATCGACGTTATTTAAGGATATCAGTTTTGTTTTATATATACACTGCTGATCAAAATTTAAGACCACTTAAAAATCTTTTAATAAAAAGACAAAAGCATCTTTAAGGTTAGATTTTAAACTCTTCTGACTTAAGGTCACCAATACTACAATCTAAAAGGTTATGTAAACAAAGATTTTCTTTTTAATTTACATTTTTATAAAATTAGGCTTTTTACACATTATCAAAATTATAAGACCAGGGACAAAAATTCTATTAAATTATACAAAAAGTGTATGAAAAATGTATGAAACAATCAAACTTAATAATGAGTTCTACCTCCACCGCTTTTGATGACTTCAAAATTCATTGGGATATGCTAAAAATAAGGGTTTCCATTAAGGTGCGGATGATCCTGCTCCAGTTTCTGAAGATGGCTTAAAAAAAATCATTTTTTGTTGAATACTTTTTGCCATTTTGATGAATTTCTCTTGTCATCCATCCCCAAACATTTTCAATTGGGTTCAAGTCCGGCGAGCATGCAGGATGTCCCAAGAGATGGACTCCATTTTCTTGTAGTAAGCTCAAGATCCGCCTTGCAGTGTTGATTGCAGCATTATCCTGTGGGAATAACAATCCATCCCCACACAAACGATGATCCTCCATCATCAAAGATGCTTTTTGTAGCATGCTAACATAACTAGCTGCTGTCTGACGACCGTACACCACCTGGGGTTCTATCGCTCCTCTATAAGAAAAGGCATACCTTACCATTAGGGTCCCTCCAGCACTATGACGTGCGGGAAAATTTTCAAGAAGCATGTTTTTGTGATGGCAATATCGGTGGAAGCTATCAGGACAATCTAAATTGATTTTTTTCTCATCAGAAGACAGGACTTTCTTCCACTTCGTAACGTCCCAGGTTTGGTATTCACGGCCAAATCTTAAGCGGTCCACTTTGTGACGTGGAAACAATCGAGGAATTTGTTTACGTTTTTATTTACTATGCCTTTTTGCTGTAAGTGACGTCTGATGGTTATTGGACTGCAATCAGCATCTGTCACCACATTAATTTGACTAGAAAACGTCCTCTGTCATTCATAACAACCCATTTGATTCTCCTACTCAATGCAGGAGAAATGTTTGGGGTCTACCAAAGGATTTTGCTTTTCCAAAATCCTCAGTGTTCTTTAGAAAGCTGCAACTAAGAGTTTTACTGCGATTTACCTTAGCTGCTATCGCTCGCGGTGACAAACCTTGCTTATGGAATCCTAGAATTCGAGAGCGCTCAACTTCGATTAGTTTTCTTGCTTTAAGCATGGTAACGCATTTACACAGTGATTGTTAATCTCTAAAACAACTAAAACATTAGAATTACCATAATTCTAACAATCTATACTCTAGATCTCATAATTTTGATTATGCGTGAAAAGCCTAATTTAATAAAAATGCAAATTATTGAATAATCTTATGGGAAGATGGCTTTTTGTTTCCATAAACTTATTGATTGTAGTATTAGTAACCTCAAATATATCCTTTAAAAAAGGCTTCTTTTTAAAGATTTTTATATGGTCTTAAATTTTTGATCATATATATATATATATATATATATATATATATATATATATAAGTGTATATTGATTGTGCAGTAGAGCAGTGTATTTCCATAATGTCTTAAAAAATAAGGCTATGTGAAGACTTACTGCTCAATGTGATGAAGAGGAAATTTAAGTTATATGATCATGTCATACTATCAAAGAAAATCCTGCAAAATAATTGTACATAGAAAGAGGATGAAGGGACAGACAAGCATAAGAGGTGCGATTAAAACATCCGAGAGTGAGAACAGCTGGAGCAGTGTATTCTTGTTCGTTCATTGCTACTGAAGATAAGAGTGATCCTATATGGTTTTGTGAAACTGGAAATAGCTTGTGCGTTATATACGAGCTCTGAAATATCTCCGGAATGTGGAGCAAAAGTCGCCAGATTCTATAGTAAGGATGCTGAGCGCTCGGTTTTCGAATAACGAATTTACTCTTGTATTTCACAGTGCTAACAGGTTTAGCAGTTGTGACCCATTTGTGACTTGTAGAGTGCCAGGGAAAACTGTTTGAACTAGTTTTTCTTCCAGGATTCGAAATACAAAACGGAATGTTTGACGTATATCGTCAAGCTGTCTTTAACAGTCTCTGTTGTCCCCCTATCGTCTGCTTTTCTTTACCCATTTCACTGTAAAAGAATTGTTTTAGGAGACTTGGATCTAATTTGAATTTGACAAAACGTAGAGTAAGAACAATAGCGATGGCTGAAAAAATGTGGTAGTCAGGTCATCATTATCGCCAGAACCATCATTTACACCAAAGAACAGGTGCTTATAATGATAATGATTATAATGATGATGTTGACCATGATGCTGATCATGATGATAGCATTAGCAAAAATTGTTTATACGAAACTATTAATTAATCCTATTTGGCGCAGATATACACGTCCAAGTTTCCACTTATACGCCCTCTTCAAACATTATGTCTGCTCTACCACATT
>NC_136486.1:15930052-16035052 GCF_053919585.1 Euprymna scolopes
TGCAGTGTTATAATAATAAGTTTTACCGTCTTTTTTTTTAAATAAACTTGTTTTATTGCACATTGTCTGTTGACGTACGTCATAACCAAATTGTAAAAATAGAATTCGCGTTTTATCTTTTTGTTTATCTATTGGGATGAGATCGAAAGCAACCGGTGTCGCCCGGTTGCTATCGCTTCGCAATCACCGAACTTAGACACTACCAGCTGTTTTACGTGGAAGGATGTTGATATCTCCCTGTAAGAGTTTTAAAGCTTAACTAACGTCGTCATCTTCCTTAGCCGATATATACCTCTGACTAGTGATGCCAATATTCCCTAGAAAACGTACCATTCGAAAGAAACACAATCCTCTAATTGTTTCGTTTCCTTTGCTTCCCGTCTCGTCCTTATACTATAAACTGGACTGCACACACACATTTACTTTTATTTAATATGTATTTTTACGCACGTTTTATATTATATAACATTTTAAATTCATTTTGTATGAATCTGATGAGTTTATTGTTGGTACACAGTTTCCCGATATCTTTCCAGTTTGAATTATTTCTAAACAAGCACCATGTACTTACGAGAAGGATCACAGGAAGTTTTACAGTATCGTAAGTGAATGTGTTTCTGTGGAACAAAGCGAATAGTCACTTGCTTCACCCAATTTGCCGGTCCGTGTCGTTAAGCAACTGTCACTTTCCCAAACAAAACTAAAAATGCCTGAAACATATTTTTCCAATAGCATCAAACAATAAATTTCAGGTTTCAAAACATACATGCCAACTAAGACCAATTTGGGTGTCATAAAAGTATCCTGATACTAAATCTAATGTTTATTTCTATAAATTAGACACCGATTTACTTTACCAAAAATCATATTGTTTATTACTGATTATGAATGAAAAACACAAAATTCTTAGTTTAAACAATATTTATCCTTTTAACCTCTTTTGATGATTGGCATCTTCCAATTTTGCTTCTGAGCAGTAGTCTGCCAATATGCCAGGGCTCCATTTTCTTTTAAAAAGTTTCTCCGCCACAGAAATATCCGTATGGAATCTCTCGCCACGTTCATATCTCACATAAAGATTCTCCGCAGATTTCTCGAAAGTGAGAGTTTTGCAAAACAGTGTACCTAATTCGAGAACAGGAAAGCCACAAATTTACTTCCCATGCGATTTTGCATATAAAATGGCCATAAATATTTTGTACTTTTGGGGTGTTGCACTCTGTAATTTGACACGTGAACATTTCTTTATTAGCGTTCGCAAAATTTCGGTCTGTTGGAAAAGATAAATCGACACGTTTTTTTTTATTTTCTCATTTATAATAACAGTTTTTGTGTATGAGTTTATAAGAAAAGGACGGAAAGAATGGAGACATATCAATCTTTAATATCCTCCTGATAATCCATCATAGTGACCGATTATCCTTATAAAGTCATTTAAAGGACACATTGATGTACTAACCTTTTATAAAATACACAATTCGTGCCAATTCATCAATATGAAATAAGGCTTTCTCTTGTGGCCAACCTATTCAGTTTGACTTGAATGCCTCCATTACAAATCTTAGTGTTAACATGATCATCTCTTCTTACAAGGACAATAGTAATGACAGGCTCATGACAAAAAAAATCTTTAAAAAAGGAGGTAAAAATGTATTCAGTCTGTTCTAATGGTGCCATTGGTTTTTATTTCTACTTTTCTAGTAAAATCCTTTCTAGAAACACATCGGATACTTATGGAAGGGACCACGTAAGGGTTGGCAACGTTAAAATAAGTCTTTCAAATTATACTCGGGCGTATATCCCTATACAACTGACATTTTGATACGATTGATGTCTTGTCACCGAGAACCATATTGATCTTTACATTAATGCTGTAAATGATGGAAGGTACGATAAAATACGTTAATAATATCCAAATGATTAGAAAAATAACATAAGGGGAGACCGAGTTAAATAATAAAAATGGGTATTAAAAATGAGAGAGAAAGATAAAGAATAAACGATAAATTAGTTCAGCAGAGTTAGATAGAAAGGTAGAGATACACTGAGGAAGATACATATACATCACACGCATATATATATCTATATATATTTACACAGTGATCACCACTTATCAAGGCCCGGAAGCCACTCAGGGATAAGGGTTATTGCAAGTACATTACGTTAGTGTGGAGATTTGATGAAGTGTTTACTTAAGGGGGCGGTTCATTAGGAATTTGTTAACATTAGACTTGAAGACATCCAAGTTGTAGTCCGGTGGGAAGCAGGCAGACGGAACAGAGTTCCACAGGCGTGCAGTTCTAAGAAAGAAGCTTTGTTCATGGAATCCACGTTTTGATTTAGGCACAGATATATAGTATATATATATATATATATATATATATATATATATATATATATATATATATATATATACGTTTTATTTTTTATTACCGTATCTTTCTGTTAAGTTACATTATTGTTTTTGCTACACGGCCGGTTTTTGTCCGCCTGTAGCGTCCTCAGACTTTTACAGAACCCGGTTTCTGTAAAAGTCTGAGGACGCTACAGACGGCTAAAAAAACGACCGTGTAGCCGAAACAATAATGTAACTTAACAGAAAGATACGGTAATAAAAAATAAAACGCATATTTTCTCTACAACAGTATTGAGCACTTTCTTCAGTTTTTATTAATTAACATCTCCACTATATATATATATATATATATATATATATATATATATATATATATATAATGAATGACAGAAGTCTCAATTCCAAAGCTCATGAGCTTCTTAAATAAGGATTGGTATATATTATAAGAAATAAAGTATATTTTGACAGAAAAAAATATATACATACAATATATATATATATATATATATATATATATATATATATATATATATATATATATATATATATTAGGTTTGGTACGATTAATCGGAATTGGAATCGGGAATAGGCAAAATCGAAATACTTGAGGATATCAGAATCGGAATCGTTATCGGTATCGGAAAAATTGTACCGATTTTCCGATGCCAAAACGATTCTTTTAATTGTCATTTCATTTGATTTTGTTTAAATAAAAAAAATCTTCCATTGCTGGTAATAATGATAAAAACTTGAATGTGTATCGATTGTAAACTATCGGTGAAGCTAAAATCGATAGATCTTCCAGCTACTATGTCAGTTATCAATCATATGTTTATTAACATATAGGCAAATATTTGTATTTTCTTTTTCCATAAACGTGTTACAGGTGTTTCCTTGTGCATATATATCTTATGTTGCCATAACACAAACACACACACACACACACACACACACACACACATATATATATATATATATATATATATATATATATATATAAGTACACAATTTAAAACTGTAAATAATACTTTACTTTAGATTAATTGTCCGATAGGATACTAAAATAGGAAATATACAGATTCTTTTCATCCGCAGCGGTTCAAAGAAATGCATTCTTATGAGAGGAAAGTTATTAGCAAATGAATGTCATAGCGAAACTGGGTTTACTGCATTATATGATAACTAATCATGAATGCAACAACACTTTTCGTGCAAAAAGTTTACGATTTAAATATATATATATATATATATATATATATATATATATATATATATATATATATATATATATATATTATATAAAAAGCAATTTGGATTTTTATGTCAGTCCGAATCAATGAATCCCAATGAATGCCGGTGAATACCAATGAGATTGTCTTTTAGCATTCTTTCGATATTTTGGAGTCAGATTTAGTTCGAGTAACCTGACTAAAAGTTTATATAGATGAAATAATTCTAGTTGATTACAGACAATTTACATATATATGTAATTACGATACAAATTATGGAAACATATATATATATATATATATATATATATATATATGAGTACTTGATTTAATCAGGTACATTAATATACGAAAGTATAATTTTATGCGTAAACTTTAAGTATTTACTTCGACAGTGCTCAATACATAGGTAGAGCGAAGTAGTAAGTTATAAAAATATATATGGCAATTAAGCTACACAATATATTCCGCGTTTTATCCACATTAGAATTCGTCAGCCAAAATGTGTAACTTAATTTCCATATATTTTTTATAACTTACTATATATATATATATATATATATATATATATAGAGAGAGAGAGAGAGAGAGAGAGAGAGAGAGAGAGAATGAGAGAGAGAAGGAGAGATATGGGAGGGGGAAAGAAAGAGGGGGCGTTGATTGTTTTCGCTGATAGTAAGAACATTATAAAAGATAAAAGAAAAAATTGTTTTCTTCATCGATACAGGGAAGCCGAATATGTGTAATCCTATTAAAGAAATAACCGAGAATTCCGATCAAACAATCGATTTGCATGCGTAAATAATGTATTTAAAGATTTTTTTTTTATAATAGCATATCATCTGATGTATATACGTCTACAATATGTAGTGTACTTTTAACACGCACACACACACACAAAACACATATATGTAGGTGTTTTGTGCATGTACATCTATGACTGTGATATTGACTGGTATATAGTTGTCACTATCTTCTAAGATCAAGCTTTACATACCTCAAAATAATCGCGTGTTTTTATATGTAATAACTGCAAATTACATAACCGCTGCGAGATGCTATAAAAATGGAGAAAGAAGGAATAAGGCTCAATTTGAGCCATGTGATGAATTTTTATGCGCTATGTGTGTGTGTGTATGTATGTGTGTGTATGTGTGTGTATGTGTGTAAGCGAGTATATATATATATATATATATATATATCGATAGAGAGAGAGAGAGACAGAGCGAGAGAGACATACAGACAGACACGCACATTTATAGAATCTGCCCAGAATGGAAAGGACTTTAGTATTTTTTCCTTTTTCACTCGCATGTGGTCTGTAATCGTTTTTCTTCTACATTTTTCCTACGAAATCCTGATAATGTTCCCTGAAATAGGGACGAAACGTTGATTACTATTTTGGTAACTCTCAGTTTTCATTCTCAAATAACACTCAGACACACAGAGACACAGACACACACAGACACACACACACACACACACACACACACACACATATATATATATATATATATATATATATATATATATATATATATATATATATATATAGTATACCGCTTCACCAGGAACGGAAACTTATATTTTGTTGATTTCAGAAACAAATATTTATTATTCAGTAACTGTACATGTGTACAATTGTGTCGCCTATTTCTGATATTTCTACGTATAATAGTTCTCTTACCAAAAGGTGCACTCCTTAATACTAAATAGCAACGGAAATATGAACATCTAAGATTAGTGCATTTATTAATATAATTTTATTGTAAAGAATATGTTCCATATATGCCGATGTTTCTGAATAATAGAGGAGTATGTATGCGGCGAGTAATGTGCGATGGGGCTACATTAAAAAAAAAAATACAAAAATTATGAATCACTAGATATGATACTAACTTTGCATATTTCGCGTTGGCTTGATTAGAAATTAATTAGAAATTAAGCATACCATGGGAAATGACATGTTTTTTCTATCCATCTAATTGCTCGAATTCACTCAAATGGAGATCAACCTAGCTTGGACTACTAGACTATCCGCAAAAACAATTTCCATAATTTCAGCTGCGTTGAAAATTTTCCAACTGGACTAATTCTAATCAATTGAATTTAAATTTGGACTTGATTCTTTCTTAAAGATTTATTTTCGCCTTCAGATCACCTTTGAAAGAGTCTTCATGCAAGCTGCAATTTTATGTCCGGTTCGTTTTTATTATTTTTACAGCTACATTTTTTTTACTCGTTGTTTTTAAAAGGACATGTACGTTTTTGTAATTTATGACTATGATAAATTACATTTCATTTAATGCCGTAACCAGCTTATTCTAGCATTTCTTTCTGTCCTCTGATGAGAGGAATAGCAAAAATAGCATTATTTGAAACTCTGCGGAATAAGGACTTTGTAAATTGTTTCTTTTTTAATTTTCAGTCGATTTGAATGTAAATTTCGACTGTTTTAATTTCTTCTCTTTTATACGCTGCTTATTAAAAATTTAAGACCACTTAATAACCTTTAAAAAGAAACCTCTTTGTCTGGGGATGGATGGTTATTACAACAGGACAATGCTGCAATCCACACTGCAATACGGACCTTGAGCTTTCTACAAGAAAACGAAGTCCATCTCTTGGAGCATCCTGCATGCTCACCGAACTTGAACCCAGTTGAAAATATTTGGGGATATATGATAAGAGTGGTTTATCCAAATGGCAAACAATATTAAACAAAAAAAAATAACTTCGTGAAGCCATCTTCAGAAACTGAAGCAGGATCCTCCACACCTTAATGGAAACCCTTATTTCTAGCATGCTCCAATGATCTTTTGAAGTCATTAAAAGCAGTGGTGTAGAACCCATTATAAAGTTTGATTGTTGAACATTTCCATACATTTTTTTGTACAATTAAATAGATTTTTTTTCTTTGGTTAAATAATTTTAATCCTGTGTAAAAAGCCTAATTTAATAAAAATGTAAATTTTAAAAATTAATCTTTGTAAAGTAGCTTTTTGTTTCCATGACCTTTCAGATTGTAGTATTGGTAACCTTAATTCGGAAGAGTTTAAAATCTATCCTTAAAAAGTTTTTTTGCTGTTTTTACAGATTTTTAAATGGTCTTAAATGTTTTATCAGCACTATACATATATATATATATATATATATATATATATATATATATATAATTAATATTATAATTATTATCATAATTATTTTTTAATGCCTACAGACACTAGTGTTTCATTTTTGGAGGCATCATAAGTGCAAGGTGTCATGATTATCCCCGGTCGGGAGAAATAGAGGTGAAATTTAAACATCTGTTATTAAATGTCAAGACGGTGATAGCGATCTAACGGTTATGACATCATGATCTGCCCATGTAAGCTTCAATGACCGACATTTAACTTCAACTTAGACTGCTCAACAATAAGAACTGGCATACTTGTTATTAAAATGATTTTTAGATTTCTGCAGACACTAGTGTTTCATCCTTTCGGGAATCATCAGCGCATATATATATGTGTATATGTATATATATATATATATATATATATATATATATATATATATGTGCATGTGTGTGTGCGTGCGTGCGTGTATGTGTTTCTGTGTGACGAGGTGAGAGTATTTCACTACAAGTGTTTCTATGATAACACACTTCCACCCCTTGATGATAATTTGATTTGAAATTAGAATAAAACATTTTAGTTATTAATAGTTTCGGAATGGACGAACTTGCTTTTGATTCGCTACTGCAATCATCATCTAGTAGCAGACACGCGGTTCTTTGTGTTCGCTTCTGCATATAATTTGTTTTCTAGTCTTTTCTTATGTCATTACAATTTATCCCGTATAACATTCTTACATTTCAGTAAACGTTTGCATATATATCATAATTCACTGCTTTAATATAACTAGACACTCATCTTTTTTTACATTTCAAAATATTAGGATTTATTTGCAGCACTTGCGCATAATTCTTTGAAAAGTGGTGAATTATGGAGATATTTATAGTATTCCACTAGTAAACTATCTAGAGAGAAATTTGTGTTATTTTTTAATATTTAAATACGATTTTAAATCGTAAAAATTTATAAGGAAAAATGTGTTTATATAGAGAGAAATAGGTGTGATATATATATATATATTACACACAAACAGGTGTGTGCATGAGTAAATATGGTTAATGTGTACATATATATATACTATCATATATACATACTATAATATATATATAATTATTTTTTTTTACTATAATAATTAAATACCTACAGACACTAGTGTTTCATCCTTTCGGGAATCTTCAGTGCAGGGTGTCACTATTAATACCAGTCGAACAATTCGAACCCCGCATCACGAGATATCTCTGGCTCGGTTAGCGAAGACTTAATCCATTCGGCTACCATTAACCGCGTGAAATAACGTCGAATTTAAACATTTTAATTTTTTTTAATGTTCATTTACGTCAGTCAGAGAGTGATCTAATCGTTATACGATGATCTATGCATAAGAGCTAAGTTGACCGACTTTTAATTCAACTGAAATGCTCAACGATAAGAAACGAATTTCTTAAAGGGGCTGTCATAATTATTTTTTTACTATAATAATTAAATACCTACAGACACTAGTGTTTCATCCTTCCGGGAATCTTCAGTGCAGGGTGTCACGATTAATACCAGTCGAACGATTCGAACCCCGCATCACGAGACATCTCTGGCTCGGTTAGCGAATACCTAATCCATTCGGCTACCATTAACCGCGTGAATTAACGTCGAATTTAAACATTTTAATTTATTTTAATGTTCATTTACGTCAGTCAGAGAGTGATCTAATCGTTATACGATGATCTATGCATATATATATATATATATATATATATATATATATATATATATACAGTACATATATTTGATAAAAATTAAGGAAATATATATCTTTAAAAATATTAGAGAACAAAGGGCTGTTTTATAATCAACTCATCAACTCAACAATGTTAATTTAAATGAAAACCTTCTATCCAAACGCGCACATATAATAGTATATATATATATATATATATATATATATATATATATATATATATAGAGAGAGAGAGAGAGAGAGAGAGAGAGGGAGTTAGTGAGTGATTGAGAGAGAGAAGCAGACATACATACAAACAGACAGAGACAGAGGGAGGGAGAGAAAGAAAATCCATGGAACTGATTCAAACACTTGCATCAAGCACCTAGTCAGTAGCATCAATCCTATATACTTACACCTACGAATCCAGACAGTGTATAGCATTGGTATATTTTCAAACGTTAGTATAAACATATAAATTCATATATACGCGTTCATATATATGTATATATATATATATATATATATATATATATATATATATATATATATATATATATATATATATATATATTGTGTGTGTGTTTTCCTGAGAGAGTGTTCGTATTTGTACATTTTTACTATGGGTCACCGATTGTCAAGACCCAAAGATAACTCAGGAGTAAATTTAGAAAGGAACTTATTTACACTGGACTTGTAGTGACTAAACAAACTCCCACGACATATGGACCGAAAAGAAGATAAACAACCGTTAATGAATTATAATTTATTAATTTGAATACGATTTTCCTGAACCCTAAAACTCACGGATCCTGATTAAGTGTAAATTAGTCAGAACACCAGAGTTGAATGGCAAAATAAAGAATTACACGGATAATAACTATCTTGTGTCTATAGAGACAATAAGTGAACAGTTTTATGTCAGTGTGTTAATTGTAAACACCATTATTCGCGAAGATTTGCGCGAATGCACCAGTCCACAACTCCATCCTTGTCACAGACTATTTGACCAAGATGTGTATCATTACAGTTCCTCACCCTCCGCATGGTCCAGTCCTTGCTTCCTTTTGGCTTTTGCTTATTCCTTAAGCTGAACGAAAACCTTAGAGGCTGCTGTTACGAGACAATTGAGTCTGTTACTTAGAATTCGATGCCAATTAAACTTTTGTAAGTGGTCTGATATTATATGGTTCATAAATGACCAGAATCGTTACTTAGTTCAATCGATTTAAGTCCTTGCAGTTTCAATTAATCTCATTCCGCACGCTAGTATAGATAGATAGATAGATAGATAGATAGATATATTCCTACGAACAAAATAAAAGAATAAAAATCAGTATATTTTGTTCTATTAACATGGGATTAAACATTTAATCAAAATATACCAATAAAAAACTAACATAAACAAAACATTAGGTAAACATCAAATATCGCGAGGATGCGAGGGGACTTTTGTACAGATATTAAAAACACGTTTTCTTGATGTTTTTGCTAAATATTAATAAATAAAAAATCATTTTAAATAAAAATCTGGCCGGTATTACACATGTAAGCTTGAAAGCAAACACGCTTGAAATGTGCCAACCTTATAGTGACTAAACAAACTCCCATCAACATCAAATTCGTAACCACGTTGGTTTGAGTTCGCTTACATACATAATGTCGAGACATTAAAACCATATTTTCTCATGTATAGTAGTCGTAATATTAACTGTATTTAACCTTAATGTGCTTTCTCGTTTATCAGGAATTAACAAAACAAAAACAAAGACCATATTACCATTTATAATGCTTATATAGAATTTTGTCCCACTCTTCTTCGACCGTGATCTTTTACCAAAAATCTAGGTTATTAAAAAGTTGAACTCTACACTTAATAGTGATTACATAAACACACCGTGTGACCCTTTTATAAATGTAAAGGATCCGGAGCTTAAGATATTTTAAAGTAATCTAAAACATTCTTTTTTCTTAAAAATAATATGGAAATAAAACAACGGTATTTTGTCGGGTTCAAATCCGGTTCCATGATTTAAAGAATAACGGATATCTGCTAATGTTATTTAACTTATCTTTCGTTTATTTCTCATTAAAGTAAAAGCATTTCCTTATGTTGGGTTAGAGAACGAATATGCAGTATGATTTTCGATATCGTGTCAAAGTTTTGGTTGTTATGACAACATGGTACGATTTTGGTTGAGGTTCTGTCGACCTTCCCGATTTCTTATGCCGAACTAAAATCGTCATGAAATCTTGAATTCATTCATTTATTTGCACCTTCGAAATTCATAGTTTGATTTTCGATCTCGGTGAGAACGATGACTAAATGGTTTACGATATAGACAGAAAAGGTTCCAATCCAGTTTACTCAAAAGAAACACTTTCATTATACTCAGCTTGATCCTGCGTCAAATTTTCGGCAACTTATCTCTCTAGGCGTTTTAATATTTTTTTTAAGTTAAGAATTATTTTCTTTATTTGCTCAGATTGAAGTGAAAATCATAAAATCCTCCCAAACAATTATTTCTTATTCTCAGTTTGAACGAATCATAATAAAAAACGGCCTTATTCGTGTACTATGTTCTAAACCGATGATAGTTAAAAGAGTTTGCGTGTATTTTGATATCGATTCGAAATGAGTAAAATTGTTCTCGTAGTGAAGTTGTATAATAAATGTTCCAGGGATAATCTCGTAAGAAAACAGGGGGAAAATATAGATAGAGGCGCAATATAGAGAGCAGAAGAGACTAATTTGCATTTTTTGCCTTTATATTTTCTTACAATTTAATTCTCCTTGCAGGCTTACATTTAAATCAATCTAAACCCACGTCTCCCTTCTTATATATATATATATATATATATATATATATATATATATATATATAATGCCTATATAAATTTTCACCCATACATACATACATACATACATAATATGTTCCCAGATATATATATATATATATATATATATATATATATATATATATATATGCTATATATATTTTTATAACTTACTAAATATATGCATGCATACATGCATGCAGACATACACACATATATAATATTCGTAACGTTCCAACCCATATTTTTTAATTACGAAGAAAGAGCAAAGTCTGAAAATATATTCTTGTTGTTCCTCCTATACCTGATCTATCTTTGTAGTTATTCCATTTCGCTCACCCGTATACCCGACTCCGACAGATAATATGCAAGTATCCTTGATCTTTTTCTTACAACTTGCCCAAAATTGCACTCATCGTCCGTTCGTCTCTTTTTCGATCTTCCGATAACTCAGTTGTCTCTGTTAAGATAAAAAACAAAGCGTAATAAACCACTCAGGTTGATTTCTCTATCGTATTGTATAAAGATACACTGTGGCTGATTAGGATTACTTCTCAACATTTATATCAGCTATACCTCTGTATTCGATATTCAAAAAGAACGTGTCTTCTATAGTATCAGACCTGACTGAATAGTTAATTGTCAGTATAGGCCGCTTCATACCTTTCAAGAAATTCTAGCAAAATCTCCAACAGTTAGTAGTGATTCAGTCCAGAATGTGCCGTTTCAATTGTGCTCAGAAATCACTATTTCAATTGCTTCCAACGTAATACATGTTGTGCAACTAAAGTTACCTTTAGGACTGCTGGCAATCATTGACAAATCATAATAAGGAAGAATACAAGGGATTCGTTGGCACAGTACGTTAAGTTTAAAGTAGCTGAGCAGCAGCTTGGTTCCCACCAGCTTTGGCGAAAAACAAAAAACGTCCTGAACAGAAGCAAGTACTCTATCCTAATCATCATCAATAGACCTGAGGTAATTTCGTCAGCATCTGACGAAGCAACACTCTTTGCCAAGGACTTTGCAGCAAATTCTACCCTATTCGATCAGGGCCGCCCCCCTCCGTATTTCCTCCTGTGTCCTGTGATTAAAAACACAGTATGCGACATACAAATATCTGTACATAATGTTGCCAAGCTTATCAATAAATTTGATTCTAGTAAAGCAACTGGCCCTGACAGCAATCGAGTCATAGTGCTCAAAAAGCTTCAGACGAAACTAGCTCTCATACTTACAAAGTTGTTTAAATGTTGGTTTAATGAGAAATGCTTCCCAGCACCTTATACAATTTCGTCAGTCGGTCCCGTATTTTAAAATTCCGAGATCAAGCATCTCCCTCACAGTACGGAACAATCAGTCATTTGTGCATCATCGGTAAGTTGCTGAAATTTGTGATAAAAGAGAAGTGGTCAAACACCTCAGCAGAAATAACGTGCTCCATGACATGCAATATGGTGTCTGTTCCGCAAGATCTACAGTGGATATACTAACAGTTCTATCACACAAGATAATTGAATCTCTTCTCGGGGGATTCGTTTCTAGAGCAATGACTCTTGGCATATCAAAGTCTTATAATAGAGTATGGCATTACGATCTACTTCACAAGATCGCCAGTCATGGAATAGCTGGAAATGTCTTTTCAATTAATAAATCCTTTCTCTCTGATAGACTAACAATAGCAGACTTCAAAAACACATTCTTTAAACGCTGGCGCTCCTCAATATTCCATCTTGGGCCCAACACTCTTTTTATCTTCACCAATGATCTACCAAATCACATTCTTAAATCAGTCGTAGACATTTATGCTGAAGACACCTCAATTTAGGGTAACATTTCAAAAGCCCGCAATGACCAAGATTCCCTCTCTACTGATCTGGAGAACCTGGTACAACGGGGAAAACGGTATCTGGTTAATTTTAATGCATTGAAAACTAAACTTCTCTCCTTTCGTCACAATCGCTCAGACTCCAATCACGCCACAATTGAAATGAATTGATTTTGCCTCGGGAATGCTCAATGTCTTGACAAGCTTCTGGGACTCTTTCACTCATGATCTGAAATAGAACACATGCATCAGATCTGTTGCCAAGATCGCTGGAAAAATAGTTGGATCACTTAAATCACATTCACGAGCCAGATGCAATCTTTATCTGTATAAAAAACAGATACGTCCTTAAATAGGGAACTTTTTCCACGACTTCAAAAGTATTTGTGTAGAATCTGATGGTATATTTAAAAGCCATTTACAATAGTATTCATTATTCAAATATATATTTAGAGATAAATGGTTCTTGTTGACCTTATGTTCTAAATGAAACGTACAAATGTCACAGTCTCTTGCAATTCTGTCTGCTATTTAGTTAAAAGCCTTGCTGTCCTTTCCCTTTCCTGTTTGTTTGTTTTTGATTCACAGCATCTATAAACACGTAAAATGTTCAGATCGTCATAATAATATCGAGTTTCAAACTTTATAGACCATTAATTCAATTCGCTGTTGTCAATACGTTTACAAACTTGAGACAACTACGTGGTTTTATTTATTCGTTTTTCTTTTCATCCATATATCTTATTTCCCTAATATATTCCATTTTTCGCATAAATATTCGTCAGAAGAACAATGCACAATAAGAGAACAAAAGAAACCAGAAGACAGAGGTCAATTAAAAACGATACAAGTCTTTTATTGTATTGTTCTCCTGGCAAACATTTACGAGCAGAATTGGTAAATTGATGGATTGAAAAAAGGGGCCTGGCTCAAGATTACATAACTTTTATGACAAAATAGGTTAGACTCTCTTCCACAACATCTTATTTGCGATTGAAAGCCGTTTGCACTTGCGTAGCCTTTCAAAAAATATATTTTATTAGAATAAGTAGAAGGCTCTATTTTCTCTTGGAAATTGTTGAAAAAAAAAAACCGGAAACTCTTACCTAACGATCAACATATATTTATGTGACAATAACAGCAATGTTTTGTGTTTAAAAACAGGAAATCGGTAACATAAAATGGCCTGAACTTGTCACTGTTATTGTCACTGTTATTGCAACTGTTATTGTTACTGTTATTGTCACTGTTATTGTTACTGTTATTGTCACTGTTATTAGTTCTGTAATCCCCTTTGCTCGTAGGGGCGCTGCGTTGTGGATAAACCATGTAACAGCCGGATTTACTTGGTGCAGCTGTGGACGAGTTCCTGGGTAACATGGAAGCTTCTCCCTATCCAATTGATGGTGTTGTTAGCCTACTTTTGTCTGTCCCGTCTCCTTTTTTCCTTGTACTATTCTTTGCAGTTGCGTGTGAGTGCGTTACCTATCTATACTATATGAGTGTATTCTTTTTCACCGTGGTCAGTACATCTTTATTGTAACACAATCGTTTAATGACTTTTATGCGGACGTACTTCTTGTTGACTTGGCCTGTCTGAAGCAGCTCAGTCCTACAGATTGGATATTGATTTGTAGGTCTCTGATCAATGTCTATGTCTTTCATGCGTAATATACCATTCACATGACATGCGTATTTAGTAGCTTCACCATTTGTTACTAGAGAGTTGTTTCTTTCTCTCCATTTGATTTTTCAGTTTTGCAAAGTTCTGTTTGAACTGCTCTAGCAAGGATTTCAGTCTTCAAGTCTTCCTCAATAATTATGATAGTTCCAAAGTACTTGAAATGGTATAGTGTTCTTGCTCCTTGTGATATTTAGTTAGTTATTTCCTAAGCTCAAGGAAAACATTAACGGTTGTCGTTATGAGACAATTGAAGAGATGAAACAGGTTGTGACAAGACTCAATGGCACGCTTACATGAGAGGAATTTTTTGGAACGTTCCAGAAGTTTTGAAATGGTACAACAAGGGCATTACAGCCGGAGGAGATTACTTTGAATGGACATGTGTTCCATGCGCGTACCATATATACAATTACCATGCGAACAAAAATCAGAAAATGTATTTAAGGCACCTGGTAGACACATATGACTTCATATAATATGTTAATTTTAATTTAAAGTAATTGCGGGAATATTTTTCGTTAAACTTTTGCTAATTTTGCACGTCTTTATTCCTATTTACAATGCCTCCCCACGGGACAGAGTTAGACACCAGGGTCGTTTTTTTAACGTGGAGAAAAAGGAACAAAAATAAAAATTGTCTCAGTCGTGAAGGATTCTCCTCCACCGACAGAGAACAAGAAATTGAAGTGCAGCATCTGAAGAACAGATACTACACGTCTATATAAATCGCGATAACCAAACCCAAACCAGTCGTGCGAGATGGTCCATTGGCAGGAATTTAGGTCTCTCACCATGGGGTCCCGATTTCGAATTTCGCTAGATACAGCCAATCTGATGAGTCGTACTTGACGAAATACGTGTCAGTGGATAATTATATTTTGAAATCAATACACACACAGACGTACACACACACACACACACACACACACACACACACACATATATATATATATATATATATATATATATATATATATATATATATATATATATATATATATATATACTGTATTCATACTCTGTTTATATGTTTGATACATACTCTGTTAATACCGGTCGTAAGAGATTTAAAAAAAAACTGTCACATAAATAAGTTGTCGTTTTTTTTTTTTAATGAAAGAAGTTTTTTTTTTTATATAACCTTTGAAAAAATTAAACTCGATAAATTCCTTTTTATTTTTTTCAAAAGGTAATATCATAATATTGTTCCGTATTCGACCAATCTAATATATAAACGGTTATATGTTTTTCTGTCGATCTATTGGTTTCTCTGTCTCCATATTTTCAAACTCTATCTCCTTCGAAACTAAAAATCTTAGAGCGGCGTGCCTCAAATGATTGGATTTTTACAGACCATTTTTTTATGGGTCTTTAACCGATTAAAATTGTTTTAAGGGGTCAAAAATTAGTCAACATCGAAAATAATCGTTAAACATTTTGGATATTCATCTTAATTAATTTTTAATCGATTTATATGCGTGTCACGTCGGTGCAGTAGTGACGTCACCATTTTCGGGTTCGATTTCTGCTGATGGTACCCACATACTTTTATTTTACTTTTCAAACCACGACTCTATACGAAATCTGGACAAATTAAAATATATTTAAGCAGATTTAAGTGAAAATGTGTGTGTGTCTGTGTACACTTCCCTACCTAATAACTCTGTCAATTCTCGGTCTACAGACTCGAGATTTGGCATAAGGTGTAATGAGATATGGAGAAATCTTTTTAATCGATTTTTCGCCAGAAATTTGGCTGTTAAAGTGTCAAAGTTCAACGATTTGACTTTTGAGAACTCTTCCAAACTCCTCCGCCAATTTTTGGTCTAAACACTTCAAATTTTAGCTATAGGTTACTTTTATATGCATCTACCATTATAATCTGATTTGAGCCCAAAACAATAAATGTTAAAATGTCATAATTGGGGTCAAATTTCTTTAAAACAATTCTCGTCTGCGGTTTCTACCAAATTACTCAGCCAATTTTTGGTGTAAACATTTGAAATTTTACATAAAGTGTATTCAGAAATAGTGCAAGCTTTTTAATCGTTTTTCTTTTCTGAAAACTTGGCGTCCAACAGGTCAAAGTTCCAAAGATTTGACCTTTGCCTTCTGTAGAAAACTATTTGCCAATTTTGGTCTGAACATTTAAAATTGCACATAAAGTGTATCCAGACACGCAGCAGGTTTTTTAATCAGTTTTTGCTCGAAAATTAGGCTGACAAGAGGTCAAAGTTTACAGAGTTGACCTTTGCAGACTCTACCAAACTCCTCCGCCAATTTTTGGTTTAAACACTTGACATTTTAGATGTAGGTTACTTGGAAATGGGTCAAACATTTTTATTTAATTTGAGACCAAAACAATAACTATTAAGGGGTCCAAATTTAAAAAAATTGCCGTCTGCTGTCTCTACCAACTTTTATCTATGGTAGTTAATTAAGCCTATTATATAGAAAGGCATTACGGTACATATTCACACTTTTTAATAAATACATATGCACATAAAGTTATTAAAAGTACATAGTCCCCGAACAAAGCCGAGCGGAACTGCTAGTATATATATATATATATATATATATATATATATCTATATATATATATATATATATATATATATATATATATATATATATATATATATGAGAGGGAGGGAGAAACAGAGGAGGGATGTAAGAGAGAGATTTCTATTAGAATGCAACTGATGCTGGGTAAAATGTCTTACTTTGTTCTTAAATTCTAACAGGATAAATTATGTTAAACTTCATATTTTGTGTAATATTAATGAAACAAACATAAGAATCACAGATGGTCGTCGTAATATGCCAAGCCCTCGCTTTTTTTTCCGTCGAGTCTTTCGTAAGAAATGCGTAAGTAAAGAACCCTTTGAAATCCGACGAATAATGAAATGTTGAGATCTGCTTTAGATCTGCATTTTTTTTTTTTAATTTCTTTGTTGGGAATTTTTCGGAACAAATCCATTTTTCATTGCGGATGATGTAAAACTGATTTTATCTAAAAAGGCATGAAAAGAACGCACATCGGTTCTTTTGATGACACATGCGATAAAAGACTGTTTAAACTTCAAATACAACTTTCAGATATTCCTACCATTATATAATTTTTTATAAATATTTATATATATATGCACAAACGCACTGATACACATACACACATACACACATTTATACATATATACACACAGACACACACACACGCGCGCATATATATGTATGAGAAAATTTGCTTTTGCGATTATATTTACATTTTTGTGCATAGCAATGCGTTTAATTTAGAAGCCCGATGCTTGTTAAATGTAACAAACCTGCATATATAAATGTATAACAATATATTCCAAACTTGTTTTCCTTACGTAGAACAATCAATATTGTTAATATTTATTTTTCCGTACATATACTCATCAGAAAAAAGTTTTTAAAAATTCTTAGAAATAAATTATCATAATGATATCATGTTGGAAATGAAGCTTATACAATTTATATTGTGTGTTTGGTTAAGTTGCCATTTTTTTAATGAAATAAATTCAATAACAGCATAAACAATATTGATATTTTTATATCTTTATTATAATAAGAATCGGCTTACAACGTCAAGAGCTAGAAGCGCCAAATCCGGAGGTAATTTCGTCAACTAAAAAAATTATCTTTATAATACGTGGTTGCCAAAGGAGCACTTTTAACTAGTTAGTGCAATTTCCCCGTACTTGGAGCAATTACCTCAACTTACGGTACTATTAGAATATTACAAGTTTCACAAATTCTTTTTCATATACAAATTTGATGTTTAATATATTATTTACATATGATTAAAGATGCAAATAACGCATGGTTGTATGATTTAAATTAAATACTACCTTATGCAAAATATATCACCATATTTCATTGTTAATCTATTCTGAATATACATCTGATTATAACTAGTGTTATTATTTGCTTTAATGATATTATTACATTTGGTTTATTATTATTTACTTTATTCTACATAAATTGTCAATTTTTATCTCATTTAATATATTTATCTCAATAATTTTTAAACAAATTTTCTATGCTTTGATAGTTTAATTTATTTTAATCTAATCAATGCACCCCATGTTTTAATCGAGGCAAGATATATATAGATCTATGTACACAGTTCTGAAATAATTCCTGTCGTTTTTGGAAGGCCTTCTGAAGATATTATATGATTCTAGATTGCAAAATTTGCATCGGCCAGACTTACCTGAAGTAACTAACCTATACCAGTATTGAACATTTCATTTTGAATTTAATTTAATATTTTTCTAAATTCCCTTATCCAGTTTTCTTCTGATGTTTGTTATTATTATTATTGATGTTATCATTATTATTATTGATATTATTATTATTATTAGTAGTAGTAGTAGTAGTAGTAGTAGTATTGACTGCTAGTATTAACAAACATCTATCTTTAACTCTACATAAGTGGCCCAAATGTATGGTCTAGTTCTATAATTATCTATTACTTCACATTTATATACTATATAAGAAATGAGACAGTTACCTTTCAACGGACATGTGTCAATATTTTTACAGTTGCAATGTGAATTCTCTTCAATGTTTTGATTACTTAGGAAACCTCCTTCGTTAACCTCTTAGTCTATTTTTATTCTGTTCGAATTTATCATATATATATATATATATATATATATATATACATACATACATACATACATGTAATATTGGCCTCGCAAGGTCACAGAGGAAACAACTGAAGCAGCAAAAATGAAGTTGCATGCAAGGACACTATATACAAATGAAGGCAAATGTTGGCATATTTTATTGGATTGAAAATATAGTTCTCTTTTTAATTGTCATAAAATTTTAAACATATAATAATATTATAATCATTTAAAAAAAACTGCGAATTTTAATGTAGTTATGTCACAAACTCAAGAGATATGTGTATGTTTATATTCAATTTGGCTACAAGTATATATATATATATATATATATATATATATATATATATATGCGGCACAATCACATTGTCACACCGGTTCTCACCAGATCACCGAGATTAAGAAACGTTGAGTTGTGTAGTCCCAGACGGGTGACCATATGGGTAGGCTAAGAACTCTACGGTATTGCACAAAGTTGTAGAAATTTCCAGGTTAGGGCGCATTAATTAACTGGGAGAGATGCACCCCCAGTCTTCGTAAAAACACTCATCAAGCAGACGGAAACTGTAATGTACAAACATGTGGTCTACTGTATGCTCTGGCCTGTGGCAGTTATCTGCACCGACAAAGGTTAGTAGTAATACCAAAAACGATGGTTTGTTCTACACAAAGCCTTCCCCAATATAAACAAATCATTTGCGTGGATTTCGAGAATGTTGCTGTTGGAATTTAAATATATATCGTTGAAATGTAAATATGAAATACTGTAAATTATATATATATATATATATATATATATAACTACTTCATTTACTCATAGAAACTATTCATTTATCATAGATACTATGAACACAAAAGTACATTCAACAATAAAGAACACCTTATAAAACCGTATAAAAACAACACTAGCGAATAAATACTGGAAACTCAAAGAAAGCGGAGATTCGCCGGTAGTAAAATGGAAAATAATAAGACAAGCTACCACGTGTAGGCATTTAGACGACCTATGTAAATTATGCCTTCATGAAAAATTTGCTATCCTGTACTTTAAAGAACCTCAAAATCTATTAAACTGTAGAAGAGAAATAGCAAATAACTGTGTTCACAAAATAAAACTTACTCTAGGATAGTGATACAAAATAGCTTTAAAACTGACAAAAACAATAGAAAATAAACAAATAAATAAATTAAATAAACATGAATATGCATAAACGATCACACATATATATGCATATAAATATGTATATATATGTGCATATATGTATGTACACATATGTATATTTATATAAAACAAAAAAGGGAGGAAAAGTTCTGCCTTAAACCACTAACCTAGGTCTAAAACAGATCCTTTGTTCGATAAAATGCATGCCCATTGGCTGATAGGAAGGGGCGCAGTAGATACTAGAAAGCTGATTGGCTAACTAAAATCCTCAACAGAAGAGGACCATATAAAAACGAGAAACAACCACAGAATTCGCGCATAATCCTGACGAATCCTAGAGTGGATGAAATGCCTAATATTCAGTGTAGCTTAATCGCCATATATATTTTATAAATTACTATATATATATATATATATATATATATATATATATATATATATATATGAAATAAAATGGAGGTGGAAGGACCTGGATACTCAACGTTTCGCCCGATTTATGCGGGCTTCTTCAAGAGGGATGGTCATTGACGAGAGAGTCGGAGGATTGGGGCTATATATAATGATGGGGGAGAGCAACGTGTTTTCCTTATGTAAATTAGATATCATATACACATATATATACATTTTATGAGAGAAAAAATAAAAAATAAATTAGAGTAAATTAGTGTAGTGGATTACGTCTAAAAGTTAAAATATCGTAGAGATTAAAAAAAAAATGTGTTTGGAAATATAGCGGTGATAGATTAAATAAATAAAATGCCACGAGACTACGAAAGAATTTTTTTTTTTAAATTAGAAATAATTGAATTGGGATAAAATAGCGTAGTAACTTAAAAGATGGTGTCTAAAAATAAGAATAGGAGGTGATAAAATGGAGTCTAAAAATAGATAATGATAAAATAAAATACAGCAAATAAGTAAAATAAAAATAATAGAATTAAGTGAAATTACGAATTTTTTTTTTTCGCGTTTAACCGGTGTCTAAGTTGTGCTCTTCAATAGTTATTTCCGACAGAAAGGGAGCAACGTGGAAAAAACCTTTTCTTTGCTTAATTATATTGCTGGAATGGGAGATTATAGCTGACTCAATTAAACGTCGTGTGGATCTGTTATGTATGTGTTTAAGGAAAGTTGATTTGTTAAAATCAAAATGGTGGTCGTTTTCCATGATGTGACAAAATATGGCGTTGAGTGTATTGTTGTTTTTTACATCTCTTTTGTGTTCATATATTCTTTTATTTAAATTACGCTGAGTTTCTCCTACGTATATTCTTCCACAATCAAGGCAGGGTATGGAATATATTCCGGCTTTGGTGTTAATGTTGGTATTAGTTATAATTTTACGTGTTAGATCCCTAATTGTTAAAGAGTTTAGTTTTGTTATTTGAATGCCTGTCTTATTAAGGTTCTTATAGATTGTGTCGTTGTTTTTATTAGTTGGTAATGTTAATTGTATGTTGTGTGTCTGGCTATTTAGGGAATGGTCTCGGTTTCGGTTATGGTAAATTTTTAGTGCTTTTCTTTTTGTATTTGCCAAAAAATGTTGAGGGTATTGCAAGTTCATGAATGTACGTTCGATATACTCAAATTCTTCCACGATGTATTCTTCACTGCATATTCTCAGGGCCCTAAGAAAAAATCCTATTAGAATACCTCTTTTTACTTTATCATCGTGATGAGAGTAAAAGTGTATGTAATCATTTTTATTCTATATTTTATGTCTATTTTTAGAATTCATAGAAACCGGACACATGAAATATAAATTGCCCAAGGGCACTTCCTACTATAGGTATATTGATGATATTTTAATTTTTCTCCCTATATCTTCCAAAATAGAGAATATCACTGATAAATTCAACAAGATTGAACCCACTATTAACTATACGTATGAAAGAGAAAATAACAACTCCATACCTTTTCTGGACATCAACATCATAAATAACAATGATCATCTAAGTTTTAAAGTCCATCGGAAAGTCACGAATAAAAAATGATTACATACACTTTTACTCTCATCACGATGATAAAGTAAAAAGAGGTATTCTAATAGGATTTTTTCTTAGGGCCCTGAGTATATGTATATATGATATCTAATTTACATAAGGAAAACACGTTGCTCTCCCCCATCATTATATATAGCCCCAATCCTCTGACTCTCTCGTCAATGACCATCCCTCTTGAAGAAGCACGCATAAATCGGGCGAAACGTTGAGTATCCAGGTCCTTCCCCCTCCATTTTATTTCATATCGTCGGATTTAATCCAGCTCAACAATCATATATATATATATATATATATATATATATATATATATATATATATATATATATATATATATATATATATATATATATATATATATATATATATATATATATATATATATATATATATATATATATATATATATATATATATATATATATATATATATATATATATATATATATATATATATATATATATATATATATATATATATATATATATATATATATATATATATATATATATATATATATATATATATATATATATATATATATATATATATATATATATATATATATATATATATATATATATATATATATATATATATATATATATATATATATATATATATATATATATATATATATATATATATATATATATATATATATATATATATATATATATATATATATATATATATATATATATATATATATATATATATATATATATATATATATATATATATATATATATATATATATATATATATATATATATATATATATATATATATATATATATATATATATATATATATATATATATATATATATATATATATATATATATATATATATATATATATATATATATATATATATATATATATATATATATATATATATATATATATATATATATATATATATATATATATATATATATATATATATATATATATATATATATATATATATATATATATGCGCGTGTGCATATGTTTCTGTGCGTCTACGTATATATTAGGCACCGCCAAAACTGGGGGGGGGGGCAGGTCAGTACTTTTTGACGGACCGTCTTTTTAAAAATCTACCAAAAATCAGGTAATTATCCGATCAATACGAAATTTTCAGCGATTGTTAGGAGAAGAATGAACTTTATAACAGTGTACTTATTTTTCATAAACGATATTTATATATATATATTTTTTTGCTTACAAAACCCCCCCTTGTTTTGAAGTGGGAACAAATATGCTTAAAATAATCATCTGAAACTGAACAAAACATATTGTGTTGTTGTAACGGACAGAATTATAGATTCAAAAAAAAAATTGTTTGCATACCTTATTTTGACGTCTGAATATCAGAACTTCGATTGTGTTTAATTATCCCGCTTTTGAGTTTTGAAGTGTGAAATTCGATGAATATGTTAAGTAAAATAATTAATTTAAGTTGAGCAAAACAAAAACAAAAATGTTTTAATATTTATACGAAAAAAGCCATTTTAAAATTTTTGATAAATAAATTAACAATTTTTTTTAGCGAGCCGAATAATGCATGACCATTATTAAACAGGGCATGCTCTGAATAATCGATACAAAAAAAAATTCGATAAATAGTGTGCCCTTTGTGTTAAAAATAGCATCATTTTTTTCGATCCCGTTTGAAAACGTTCGCCGCCTTTCGACTACGGTGGACCAAACGCGCTGAAATATTTTTTTTTATTCTGCTTTAAATTGCCTCCCCTCCCCATTTTGGGGAGCCTGGCCCCCACACACATACACATTAAAAACCAAACTCATACAAATGGTCACCCATCTGGTACTGGCCAGCCTCAGCTTAATAATACATTGAAATTTTCGTCACTGAAAAATAAGTTTTTTTGGCCTGTTTGGTCTTCCATAGTTTTCTTATTATCAAACGAAAACGTAGAGTCGATCTGAACTCTACGTCGATGCGAAATATCTGGTTACCTATATGAATAAGTGGAATTATTTGAAATTCAGGTACTTATATTATAATATTTTTGCATATTCTCTTAGAAAATAATCCTAAATCTTAGTTAAATAAATTAATTAATTATTTCAAAAACTCTTTTTTTTAATATTTAAATACGTTTTTTTGTGCAAGACAAAAAATGTCAATTGTTAACTTTTTGGGAAAATTTAACATTTAAAATTTAATTAAAAATAGTAGAAAAAGTTTTACATTATTCTGTTTTCTATATGATAAAATTCAGGGTTTTATCTTTCTGGAAAAAAAAAGTTACTCAGAAATAATGGATTTTAATAAATGTAATTTAGTTTTAAAAAACAACAACAACTTGATTTTGCCGCCATTTTTGGTGGTGCCTAGTATATATTATTTATATAAAGTATTTATTTATATATATACATCTATATCGATATAATAATTATTATAGTAAATAATTATATATATATATATATATATATACATATATACACACACGCACACACATACACACGTATACATAGAGAGATGGAGAGGTAACGAGAGATAGACAAATGCAGAGAGGTACAACATGCGTAATATATATATATATATATATATATATATATATATATATATATATATAGATAGATAGATAGATAGATAGAAAGATAGATAGATAGATAGATAATATAATAACAAAATGCGAGCATGAAAGATAATATGGTTTAGCTTACATATGGAAAAGAAAAGGACTAGTTGTTAAAACTGGAAAAGAAAAGGACAATATATTCTAGTAAATATATGATAAATTTATAACTTACAATATTGCAGAATTAAGAACTGGTTATATAATGTTATCAATTGAATTATTAAAAATTCTGAATGCTGCAATATTTTAAGTTATAATTCTTTTATATATTTATATATATAGAAAATGTTGTCTATTTTCTTTTCTAGTTTTAACTAGTCCTTTATTTTTCCATGTTTATGCTTAACCATATTATTTTCCATGCTAACATTTTTCTATTTGTAATACATGATTTTTCCAAGCTTTCAGTGAATTAACTTGTCCTTTGTTTAATTTTAGTCTGATTTTTTGTCCCCATAAACATAATACACATATATGTAATAACAATGTATGGACCTCGTTTGCTTTCAATAAAATCCCCCAATTATCTCCCTTTCATTTTTAAATTCTCTCTGTTCCACTTGTTACTTCTCTATTTGCGAGAGCGGTGAATTAATAGCAACAATAGTAGATGTAGTTGCTATGGAGACCAGTCATAACATCGTCGCTCACTCACTTGCGTTTTTAATAATTTTGAACACCAGTAAATCCATCATTTTTTTTTTTTACTGAACGAAAATTGAACAGTTTTTTCACAATATAGCTGACAAGGTGATCTATAAACTGTAATAATTGCTTGAAATTTGGTCGAAAAAATAGTGAGCGATGAAGCTTTACAGTAGTTCTAAATCACTAAAACTGCCATTTAAGTATATGTTCAATCCCTACAGTGTTTGAATGATATATGGGTGTGAAAGTATGAAATTAAAATTACAGACGAAATGGAAAATTGGTTTCCGGTCTAAAGAATAAGCGAGACACTGTATTAATAGAAATAAGGACACAGCAACATACGCACACACACAGAGAGTTACATAGAAAATATATATACGTATACAAAGGAGTAAATATGGTATTACAGTTTAAGATATAATGGAAAATTAGCTGATGGCATATTGGATAAACAAGGAAACAGGCTGATAGAAATAACTACCCAAACTCATCATCATCATTAAAGCCGAAAAAAAACCATTTCGATCGAGCGATTCATTCAAATAAAACTAATTGAAATAACTTGATAATAATGAATTCAAGTTTAAATTGTTTTGATTCTTATTTTTGTAATCGTATTCCGTAAACTTATAGAGTATACATGCATTTGTTTGTATATATATATATATATATATATATATATATATATATATATATGAGCTTTTCTGCATATGTGTAGAACGATCCCTATCAAAATCTTTTCCTGTTTTAGGTATACCACTTGAAACTTGATATATGAATAATTTGTGCCAAGAGAACAAATTCTATTTGTTTTTCAGCCGGTTAAAATCGCTGCTATGTGTTCACAATTTACAAAAAAAAAGTGAGTGTGCTTCTACGTATGCACAAATATACATTTATACATTAAAGTCTCTTTGTTTTTCATGTTTTTTTTAATCTAACTAATGATAGCTCAAAGTCTAAAAAAAAGTCAAAAGACTAAGGCAAAATATTTTGGGTTTTGTCATATTTTTTTTTTTTTTTTACTTTTCAAGTCATTACTAGATATTGGGTACAACATAATAATCCATATGGAATTTAATGTATAGTAATAAATACGAAATCTACATGAGCCAAAATATTACATTTAAGCAAATTTCAAGCGAGGAGGGCCATTACTATGTACAATATATAAATCAATAGAGGATGTCTCTATAATAATAAATAGGTAACCTGCAGAGATTAAGATATTTAAGCGTATTTTACGATAAGGCAAAGCAAGGTTGTCTTCTAGAATATATATATATATATATATATTTATATATATATATATATATATATATATATATATATATATATATACTAGCTGGACGCCCGGCGTTGCCCGGTCTTACAATACGCGTAAACATGATATTATAATTTATGCAGGTTTCGTATGTATTATTAAATGATCAATCCTCTATTGAATATTATATACTACGAGGAATATTTTGCCCAGTAAACTAATTCGCAAAAGAAAAAAGAAAAAACAAATAAAATCCAAAAAAAAACATAAGGATAATGTCGTTCATTCAGTCTGTGTTGTTTACAATATCACGTCAGCAGATAGTTGGGTTTGACGGAGAATGCCCTGGAAATGTCACTTCTGATTAATGTTTAGTTTTAAAATATGCAAACGAAGAAATAATTTCTGACGATTTTACATAGTACCTCGGTTTTTATCGTAAACTGAACTCATTAATAAGAAAAAATTAAAATAAAATTACGAGGTACACTAGGGTTTAAACGGGGGACTATTCGATATGTATCGAATAATCCACAAGTTAGCTAGATATACAGATGACTATAATAGATTTTATTTGAGAAGAAATCATTTGCTAAGCTTTAAATATCTCCCTTATTGGCGCAACGTATAAAAATTCCCCTGCAAAAATTATTCTTTTTATCTTTGAGAATAAAAATCTATTTTTAGGATCCGATTTTTTGGATCTTCGATACTTATCGGAAGAATGTCCGTACAGAACTCACTGGCAAACTATATATATATATATATATATATATATATATATATATATATATATATATTATTTTTAAAAACAGTAATCTACGTACACGCGTGTTTCAAGGTCGTTACCTCTCGTCAGCGTAGTTCAACTGTTTCTAATTTTATATACTAGATATGTATGACTAGGTTTCTTTCCTCTTATCTATTTGCCTTTCTGGTACCTAAGGTACTCATAGCATTTATATGCTAGTTAACATGTCGCAGAATGGATCTTGTAATTTAAACTTACTTATTAATAGTTTTTCTTTTTCGATTTTATTATTTAATTCATCTATTTTTTTCATATATTAGAAATAGTACCGTATTATTTTACATTTTATTTTTATTGGGGAAGTGGTATTATCCACTGGAGAGCCATGTATTAAACAGCTGTCCTGTTTTTAAATCTCCGAAACAGTTACATGGTAAGCAGCTAATGATCCCCGTGTTCTAATTACAAAATCTTAGTTAAGCTTTTCTCTTTCCACCCTTATGTAGTTAAATTCTGTTTTAAAATTGAAGACTTTTGCGAAATCGACTTATACAAATGCTAAGTATTTCTATTTAACAGTTTTAGTAAAGGCTTTTTTTTCTTCCGTATGTAAATTAGTTCTGTTTTGTCATTATGAATATTGTAGAAGTCGGATTATGTAGGTGCTAAGTCTGCGATAGGTTAGTTAAAATATTTTTTTCCTTACGGGAATTTAAACTGCATTCTTTATTTTTATTTTTGCATATTTTATTCAAAGCCTCTTTAGACTATATATATATATATATATATATATATATATATATATATATATATATATATATATATATGAAGTGAACGTGTCTTGGTGTGTTGCTGTGGGTGTGTTTGTATATTTTCCTACGCAATAACTCTGTCAATTTTAAGATCTTTGAGAACTGTACCAAACTCCTCCACAATTTTGGGTCTAAACACTTGAAATTTTAAATATAGGTTGCTTGGACATGGATCTAACTTAATAACTTGATATTAGCCCAAACCAATAAATGTTAAGGGGTCATAATTGGGGGTAAAAGTTAAAAAAATTGACCGCTTTATTTTTTTTTGCTCAACATATACCTCCAAACACCCGGGCAACGCCGGGCTGAAATGCATATCTATAAAGTGAACGTGTCTGTGTGTGTGTCTGTGTACATTTCCATGCGCAATAACTCTGACAATTTTAAGCCTACAGACGGGAAATTTGATATACAGGGTACTGAAATTTGGGAAATCTTTGTATTCCGTTTTCGGCGAGAAATTTGGCTGTTAAGGGGTCAAAGTTCAACGATTTGACCTTCGAGAACTCTACCTAACTCCTCATGCAATTTTGGGTATAAACACTTGAAATTTTAGATATATGTTCCTTGGACATGGATCAAACTTAACTTGATTTGAGCCCAAAACAATAAATCTTAAGGGGTCATAATAAGGCTCAAAGTTTTAAAAAATTACCTACCAAATTACTCAGTACTAATTTGATTTTCGATTATCTAGTCTTAATTAAGGCCAACGTTACTTCCGATTTGGCGGTGGTTGTAACAGTAAAGATGTCATGTTTCCCCCGTTCTTTCCTGCTTCGCAGTATGGGTTCGAATCTGCCTTCCTACTACTTTACTCAGCACTCATCTCCAAACACCCGGGCAACGTCGGGCTAAGATGCTAGTATATATATATATATATATATATATATATATATATATATATATAAAGCTGAACGTCTGTGTGTGTGTGTGTGTGTGTGTGGTCACGAATAGGCTCCTATATGGTTGACTATTTTAAAAAACTGATTACATATAATGATAGATGTATCGAAGATCAGCAATGCGTATGTTTGATCTGGCAGAACGGTGGTTCATAAAAATTGTGGGGTCTGGGTTCGCGCCTGGCCCCCAAAGTATGGAAATAAAAAATGAAAAATAAAACGTTTAAAAGGATTTTTGATATAGATGTATATGATAATACTTTGATAAGTATGTTTTAACTTAAATAGAAATGGTATAATAAAATTGTGGGATCTGCGTTCGCGCCTGGCCTCCATAGAATGGAAATAGGCACAAACTTTAATAAAGACTTTTCATATCTATCTGCGTAAGTATACTTTGATAATTATGTTTCAGTTTGAAGAATAATGGTATAATAAAATGATGGGGGTGTTCGTTCGCCCCTGACCGCATAGAATGGACATATGTCACAAAGTTTAACAAGGTGTTTTAATATAGATCCATTTAATATTGTGATAAGTGTTTCAGTGTGAACAGGTATGGTATAATAAATTATGGGGTTTATCTATTTTATTTTTACTTTCATCATATTTTGCTTTGGTTTTGACACCCCCAAATTTTTTACAACCCTTCCTTTTCATAACCTATCATACTTTCATAAATTAGAGCCCATTTTCTGTATGCTGTTTTTGAACCCAGTCAACTGCGGATACTTTTGCTAATATATATGTGTGTGTGTGTGTGTGTGTCTCTGTGTGTGTGTGTCTCTCTGTGTGTGTGTGTGTGTGTGTGTGTGTGTGTGTGTGTGTGTGTGTGTGTGTGTGTGTGTGTGTGTACTTCCGAGCATCCTGCAGAAAGACTACAATATTCTTTCATATTTACGAAGTCATAAAATTCACAGAATGGATGTGTAAACATTAGTAAATATAACAGATCTGCTATTTTATTTTAGCTGTTTAGTACTCAATGTTTCTTTACACACAAACACACACACATGCGCACCCTTGCACACACACACATACAGACATATATATGTGTGTGTATGTGTGTGTGTGTGGATATGAAAGAGAGACTAGTTACAGATGAAATAATTCTTGGATATTAATATTATTTTTTTTTATACGGTCGGAAGTTTGAAATTATATTTTTACTTTGAAGTATAGGAATGTATATGCGCTTACAAGGTTACAATGTAACTTTAATAATAATAATAATAATAATAATAATAATAATAATAATAATAATAATAATAATAATAATGATAATAATGTGTGTAAACGTATCTATGGGTATATATATATATATATATATATATATATATATATATATATATATATATATATATATATATATATATATACATAAAAGATAGCGGAAGTGCGGTAGCATGGCTTTGGAAGTCTTTTTACCCGAATACGATGTTCAGAATGTTAAAAATATACCTTTTGTTGCAAAAATTTAATGGAAAAAAATTTGAAGAAGTTGGTGGGGACAAGAGTATTTTTATGGACACATAAATCGTAAAATTGCCTTCCCACTAAAGAAACAGCTGTAATGGAAAAAATGCAGGAAATAAATGAAGGTTATAAAAAAGAAAGCGTTAGTCTTTGAATTTTCAACAAAGTTTTGCACTATGTATGCTCAGCTTCTATTAAATAGATACATTGAGCTTAACTCAAAATTAATGGTGATTGTTTTTTTTTTAAATAACAATCTGGACCCGTAAACGAAAACAGTATACATTGAAATTAACGATATTTCAAAAACAAACTTTATATATATATATATATATATATATATATATATATATATATATACATATATATATATATATATGAATGTGTATGTTTACAGGTATATTTGCAAATATCTATGCCTAGATATTTGTGTTTATATATAAAAAGATATTAATGGTTTTATATGATTATCATGTGCAATATACTATTATATACAGTTTTTCGTTATGAACGTATGACTGGTATATTTATACCTGACTGTGTTTTACTGTTTACATATGTATTTGCTACACCTCCTGTGCCCTGTATATTATCATTGTTTTATCAATATATATATATATATATATATATATATATATATATATATGTGCTTCCAGATTATATAAATACATGAATATACACAAATGCTCACGCTCGTTATATGAATACATATATATGTGTATGTGTGTGGGGGGTGTATAATTGTATCAGTGAAAACCAGTGTGATATACCTCTGCGTTTCAGTTGAGACAGCAACTATGGATACAAAACGAAATTAGGCAACGTCGTCCTTTGTGAATTCTTCAGTGGGTGACTATTCAAATTTATCAAGGCTCACTAAGCCTACAATAGGCTCCGAACAAGCAATAATCTAGCGCGGTGGCTAATAATTCCCGTGTCTGTAGAATAGCTGATATCTGTTAGTCTTGTCTTAACGGATTCCTTAAATCATTTGTGTCAGACGACAGGGGTTCTGGAAAAAAAGTGACAGAAGCCACATTTCCAACCCCCTACCCCATTGATTGGTAAGGGTAACCTGCGGCTGTGATTATGTTCTATTTCTGAGGTTGCACTGGTAAACCACTGACAAGATGAATCTATCTCATTGGTTCTGGAGGTGGGAGTGGGCTGGCGGCAAAGCATTCTTTATATTCTTGTTAAGAAGCGAAAGACATTTGATCCCAAAATAAAAGGATAAAAACTAGCATTGCCTTTGTTTTCGTCAAGTTGGAGTTTTTCGGGATAAAGAAATTTTCTAGAAAACGGATTTCAGGGTCAATGTCTCCAGGGCGTAGTTTTAGCGTGAGAGAATAGCTGAGTATGTTCAACGTTTGGGATATTATATCCCCCCCCTGGAATATTCATTCCTCGCTTAATACTTCTTCACTCTTAAATACACGCTGGAAACAAAATCTGATATGTTTTTATTTAACTACTAGCTGACCGCCCGGCGTTTCCCGGTCGGAGAGCACACTTAAACATGATATATTAATTTATGCAGACTGTGTATGTATTATTATGGAATCAATCATCTGTTGATTATTATATATTACGAAGAAGTGGACTAATTCGTAAAAAAAAATCAATAAAAAGTAAAAAATAATAGATAATGTTGTTCATCAATTTCTGTCTGTCATTGTTTGCAATATCACGTCAGCTGATATTTGGGCTTAACGATGAATGCCCTGGAAAATTCAGTGCTGTTTTTGTTTTTTTTAGTTTTTAAATATTCAAACGAAGAAATGATTTATAGCGATTTTAAATGGTATCTCGTCTTTTATTGTAAATTCAACTCATTATTAAAAAGAAATTAAAATATAAGGAGATACTCCTGAGCGTTAACAGAAAATCATTCGACCTCTTATCGAATGCTCTACCACTAAGCTACATCTCCGAGTGACAATATATTTTTTAAGAAGAAATGATTTCCTGAGGTTTTATTATTTCCCTTGGCCAGTGTAACGTAAAATATTCGCCTGTAAAAAATATGTGTTATCCATAAAAGAGAAAATACTATTTTTAAGATGTGATTTTTGCGATTTTTGATACTTATCGGATGAATTTCTGTAAAAAAATATATTTAAAAATAAAACAAAAAACTGCCAGACATATGAATTACCTTTGTGTGAAATTTACAAAAGATAGGCTCAACCGTTTCGGAACCTATGAGGAATGAACTCCCACAAGCACACACACACAAAGTGGAGCTTCGTTGACGTCTAACCACTGATCTGAGTGTTGTCGGTTTTCTCATGGAAAGTAAAAACCCAGTTGAGAAACGGGGCGTTCTTTTTGCGTAAAGGAAGCGAAGACGACACTTCATGACGGTGTTTCTTGTGGTTGTCTTTCAATTCGTCAGGCACCCATTTCTCAAGTGTTTATTTCTTTCCAATACCTCTTAAGTGGTTGGAAATCGTTGTATACTTTACGTCTAATTCAGAAGAAAGTTCTCGAACAGTTGCATGTGGATTTGATTCGACTAAGGCTCTTAATTGAGTCTTGTCAACATCCGATGGCAGATCGCCACGTTCATCATCTTCACGACTAGTCACTGCAACGAAATTTCTTAAACCACCATTGCGCTGTGTAATCAGTAGTAGTTCTTGGCCCGAACGCTTCGTTGATATCGCGAGTTTTTTCAGCATTTTTTCGAACTAGCTTGTATTGAAACAAGAAACTGTGCGAATTTGCTGTTTTTATCTGTATAAAAGACAAGCACGTCCAAGGATGGAGTACTGCTGCCACATCTGAGCAGGAGCTGCTAAAAACAGCCTATCCTGCCTTGACAGAGTACAAAATAGACTTCGTAGTTTGATGGGGATGCCCTTTTCTCTTCCCTGCAGCCTCTCTCCCACAGAAAAGACGTTGCGAGCCTGTCTTTGTTTTATAGTTATTTCCATGGCAAGTGCTCGTCTGAGCTCCAATCTCTCGTCTCCCCTCGCCAATCTTTCACGAGAAACACTCGTCTGGCTGAAACTACTGTCAATAATTTCACCCACTCTTTATCTGTGCCTAAATCCAAACGTAGATTCCATGAGCAGAGCTTCTTTCTCAGAAGTGCACGATTGTGTAACTCTCTCCCTTCGCCTGTTTCCCACCTGACTACAACTTGGATGTCTTCAAATCCAACATAAACAAATTCCTGACAGACCGCCCCCTTAAGTAAGACACTCTATCAAATCTCCAATACTAATGATTACTACAATACTATCTCATTGATTACTGTACACGCAATAACCCTTATCCCTGAGTGGTCTCCAGGCCTTGATAAGTGGTGACCCCCATGTTATAAAAACGTTCTAAAAAGAAGACACGTTTATTTAAAACGTTTGCAATTAAAACGATTAGATAAAGCGAAACACGTTCTTCAAAAGGATATATAGAGTGAAGGAATTTTAACGAAAACTTATTTGAAAAAACATAATTTGAAATCAAAATAATAAATTCTTCAAGAACTTTCTCGTCAACCTAATGATTCCTCACATTTTATCATTTGCTGACTTTCCCAGATGCCGAACAAAAGGTGCGCCCAATGTTCACGAAAGATTTTTCTACAAAAGTATTTATAAACTTTGTATATCAACACAAAAGATGTCTCTGAACTAAATTTCAATAAATAATCTCGACGTCTAATTTCTATTGGTTTTATAATTCATTAGTGTATAAGGACTTCTTTTTTTTTCCTTATTCACAGTGGAATTTTCCCGTATCCCATTTGTGTCAATGAAAGAGCTACCTTTTTAAATTGTCGTTTGTGTCGCTAATTATTGTGTTTTGGACTAAGAAAATTATACTTTTGTTCGAATTGATTAGCGTCTTTAATTCATCGACAACCAATCTGAAATGACGTTCTCATGAGTTGAATGAAGCCTATTGTATTGTAAGAACTTAAGCGGCATTTAAACAATCAGCGATTCAGATAACCATTGAGTCAATCCCAAAAACTTGCCTTTCATTTTATCAATGAATAAAAATTGACCCTTCTTTTTTCTGGCAGGATATTCCAGCTGAAATAGTTTTAATTTGCGAGTAGTAGTAGCGCTGCTTCTATTACTAAAACTACTACTACTACTTATTATACTATTATTAATGAAAACATACTACTACTACTACTACTAATAATAATAATAATAATAATACTAATAATAATAATAATAATAATAATAATAATAATAATATACAGCAGCCCCTGTACATACGAGACTAATTCGTTTCCGGATGGAGCTTGTATCTAGAATTTCTCGTATCTCGAACGAATTTTATGATAAGAAGTAAATAAACATGAATTAATCCGTTCCTGTGTACCCGATGATGTTCCTCCCTTGTAGATGGAGCGTATTCTACAAAATGATGCTCTCCGCCATGGTATCTCCCGCCAGCTTCTTGTCGAAATATTTCCATCTCCTCATGGGTGTAAGTTTTGAATTTGTAAATAATAGTCACACCGTTGATCGGTTTTATAGAGTTTATGGCGTCTTTCTGTTTTCATATCGTACAGATCGTCGATGATAACCGATCGTACTGCTTCACAAGATTACATGAACGAACACCACGCTCATATTTGCCTATTATTTCTTGTTTATTTAGATCGGAATCAATCTCTTTTTTACTTAAAGGACACCTTTCTATCAGGTTGGTGTAAAAATAATGTTGTTTTTTAACGTTTAAATTTCGTTTAACCGTGTCAAAAAACGACATTGTTTTTACATCAACCTAATATTTCCCTTTTTCGAACTCATAACTAGGGTCACAAAAATGTAACAAAAAAGAGGATGTAATGTGATCAAAATACAACCCAAGAGTGCGGGATCAGGTCTGTATGTCAGGAAACACATGCGCTAACTGGGACGAGCTGATGCTGGGCGGTCTCGATCAATTGGGCACCTAGCTGTAGCACCTGGAAACTCTCATAACTTGGATTTTCTCTCGGACGTAGGTCGAGATTTTTCTTCGGAAGAATCTCGTATCTCGAATTTCTCGTAAATAGAGTAACTCGTATATAGAGGGGTCATTGTACTACCAAATTTTAGTTTTGTCGTCTCAATTAACCAGAGAGTGGTGATCAAAGAGACAGAAAAAGAAATTAATATGCGGAACTTGACAGAAAACTGGAAGAACTGTGGACAATGAATAAAATCAATGTAATACCAATATTAGCAGGCGCACTAGGAACAGTCCCACAGAATCAGAAAAAAAATATTCGAAATGGAAATATCAGAGAAGACCAAAATTATATAACAGACAGTAATGCTGAAAAAAAAAACGAAATTTTCAGAAAACCTTCGAGTCCGGAAACCAATACAAATTAGCTACAAACGCTAACCGGCCACATAAAAGCTACAACAAAAGTACATAAAAAAGATAAAGAAACACTGCATAGACCCACGAAAACTGAAACCAAAAATTGTAAATTAACCAGCCCTCCCTAAAAAATCTGTATAATGTAGCATCGCCTGGTACCATACCAAACAGTCGGGCAGGGACAGAGGGACTGATGAGAGAAAGCACTAACTGAACCTCCTCTAGATTAGTGCTAATGAAAATAGGACGATGGAAAAGCTTATCGTCACCCAAATTCCTTGAAGTCAGCGAGAAGTTAATGGAAAGCGGTTGTTACGATAAGCCAAATGTAAAGGTGACACTATAGAAAAACAACACTAATAAAAATAGTTAGAATGTTAAGGGAATCTGGCATAATAAAAAGTAACTTACCGTCCACTTGTCAGTTGAGAAAGAACGGATGTGTATAAGCACAGGTATCTATATATTAATGCCGTAGTATATTTAACGTATGTACGTACGTGTGTCACGGTTTCCGTATTATACATAATTCGATCGGGAGATCTTATTCATTAAAAAATGGAGGATGTATGGTGATAACATACTACGAACATTAAATTAGCTTATGAATACGCTAATTTAATGTTCGGATTAAGTAATCACGTTCTATCCCTCTTTTTAATAAAAAAAAACAACTTCCGATCTCCGAAGACGCAATGTAAAACATACAAAAATAATTTTAAAAAATGATGTCGCCTTTTGGCCGTACGTGAAACTAGCATATACATTTTTCGTTCTCTGGCTAGAATCCAAGGCTAGTGCATGTTCTGTCTAAAGATGGTATCCTGACATCGTGGGATTTCCGTTCGTCCGTCAATACAATAGAAATATATTGCAGCCTCCTATGAGATTATTGTCGATAACCAGATATATTTTGACATTACATTAAGCAGGTTACGGAGATACATTCTTTTTCAGTGTTAACAAAAGGGCTACATTAATATGGCGGAGTCCCAATTCACGCTGAACGTCCACAGAACGCCCAGCAGAAATATATTACATATTAAAGATGCCGCTGTGGAATTTCCGAAGGTCCCTCTAGTTATTATTATTGACTCACTAGGAATAATCATATAGGCTATGATGAAAAATGCACCCAACGTCCCAGTTCTCTTAGTACTCATCCAGTGGAGGTAAGATTAGTGCTTTCTCACCTCGGTGTTTCTATTCTTCTTTACCCAACTCGTTTGTTTAGCGTTGCATCAGTTTTTGGTGACACGCAAACAAAAAAAAAATGGCGGATAAGGTAGAGCGTATGAAGTTAAATTAAAAGTATGCGTAAGGGGGTACACTTATTATTATTATTATTATTATTATTATTATTATCATTATTGTTGTTGTTGTTCCTGCTGTTGTTGTGTTTTGTTGTTGTTGTTATTAAATGAGAATAAGAAGAATAAAAACAAGAGTAATATTATTATTATTATTATTATTATTATTATTAGTAGTAGTAGTAGTAGTAGTAGTAGTAGTAGTAGTAGTAGTAGTAGTAGTCATTTATTAGATTTTTCAGAGAAGAACTATCTTTATTCTCGGAAAGTTATTCAAGTTGTCATGCTTTGTCAGATGTGATTTCATGCACCAATTTTGTGTAAATCGGCTGCTCGTACTACACAAGAGAAAACGAAGACTATTTTCGATAGTCGTTATTCATCGTTTTGTGACTTTATACAATACGAGATTCTTAGCACTTTTCACATCGAAATGACAGAATTTATAACAGATGTTCGTATCTTTTATTCTTTTCGAATAATTCTACTACTTGCCTGAATTAAATGTTTGACGCTGTTCATTTCCGTTGAAAATGATGAATTGCTTCCCATTGTAAATATCGGAAATGACGTCCCACAAAACATAAAAAGAGTTAATAACAAGAGTTAATGTATTCTTCCTGTTTTAAGAATCTTTGTACTTTAAAAGAATGTAGATTTTAGCTAAAAAAAGTGAATTAATATGATTTGGAGGAGTATAAAAAAACTATAGCAATGCAACCTAAACCTAAAGAGAGTGAATCAAGTGCATTTACCATTTGATCAGCGTGACAAGTTCATTTAAATGATGTTTTCAAACCGACTTATATTTAGTATAAGAAATCTGTAATGTGAACCATTCGCGCACGCGCAATCGTGAAACAGTTAGCAAACTTAGAAACATCCGACGACTCCACGTACTCATTTCTAAAATTTTGACTTCTTAACGCCGCTTTTTTCTGGATGAAAACCGATTTGAATTTTTACAAAATGTCTGAATAACCTATATACCAAATTTCAAGCCTGTAGATTAAAAATTCGTTGAGTTGAGAAGTGTCCTCACAAACACACATTCTCACTTTTATAGAATATGAGATACATAGATTTTGTATTTCAATTTCTCCTCTCAGTGTTCCTTCTCATCGATTTACTATCTTTTATATATTTTTTTTAAATTTCTTTATTTCTCTTGTCCTTTGTCTCATTCACATTCCCTCTCCCGCTATTTCACCTCATACCTCATTCGCACACATATTTCAAAAAGAATTTATCTTTCATCTTTCTTTATATTTCTTTGTCCAGTCTCTTCTGATCTGATTAAATGAATTGAACCAGTTCTTGGATTATTCTAACAAAAACGGAAAACATCCTTTATCCTTTCTTATTTCTCATCGTGTTTGGAATTTAAATAAAAATTGTTTATCGATTTCATTTCAATTTTTCTTGCCAATGTTAATCCTCGTTTTAGGAGGAATTTTATCATCTTTATTGCTTCAGTGGTTTTCTTAAGAAAACGAAAAACATTTCTAAATCTCTGAAAGGAAACGAAGAAAAATGCGAATGCTAGAGAACTATTTAATCACTCAAAATACCTACTTTTCAACTAAATATATATATATATATATATATATATATATATATATATATATATATATATATATTTATATATATGCTCATGTGGCAGAGTACTCGCCTCGCATGCAAGAGGCCCGGGTTTGGAATACCGAGTTCGAATATGTAAAACTGATGAGCCCAAATGAGGGCGAAACGCGAGTTTTGGACTTCCGGTTTGTTGACTACCATAGCTCCTGTGAGCTGCGACATTGTTTGGATGCGGAAATAAGTATATAATCTCTCACACTCTGAAAATTCTATTACTAATTGCTCGCTTGTTAGAATGTTGAATGGCATCTTCCTCGCGAATATAAAATCCCTGCTTGTGAGACATCGACTTAGTTATACCTTAGTTGTATGACCACATCCCTAGCTCGAGACGAAGTATGGCCATTCCATAGTCGGATTTCGCTGTGGTTTGCTTGATCTGTGTTAGTTAATAGACTTTCTTGTGTGTGGTGCGTTTGACCATTTGGATGCGTACTCGACTCGCATGCAAAAGTCTCAGGTGTCGGTTTGTTGACTGAAATATTTCTTGTGAACTGCGACATTGTTTGCCTGTTGAAATAATTATATAATCTCTCACGTTCTATACATATATATATATATATATATATATATATATATATATGTATGTATATGTATGTATGTATATATATAGTGTCACAAAATGTACTCACACTTCAACCTTGTCTGGACATTAATGGTCATTAATTTGAACATCTGTGAACATGATTATTCAATTATATTCGTCTTCTGTATGCAAAGGTTGCCCATATTACTATATGTTCATAAATAAATATGTTATAGTCATTCGAAGTCTAAGTACATTTTTACATATTTAAACACATTATCTATTGATCCCTCTGTCTCTCTAAATATATATATATATATATATATATATATATATATATATATCCTTTACTCTTTATTCCAAAACTTTATTATTTCTTACTTCATTAATTCTGACAATTGTATTTAACTAGTTTTATTAATTTTTGCACTGATTAAATTTCCTACAATAAAGAAAACTAGTTTTCACTATTTCTTTATTATTTATTATTATTATTATTAGTAGTAGTAGTAGTAGTAGTAGCAGGAGGAGGAGGAGGAGACGGAGTATTTCTAGCAGTATTACGTTAAGCTTAATTCCTTTCACAGTTTTACTTTTAAAGGATTATACATACAAAAATTAAAATCCGAGAAAGTGAATTAAATAACCAATGAGTATAATACAAGAATTTTATAAAAACGGTTAAATAAATTTAGCCATTTGTCTGTCAGTCAAGGATTTAGCTAAAAGTTGTTTTTTTTCGATTTAACACATTGTCTTGCAGTTTCTTTTCTTCAGACTTAAAAACAAACAAACGAAAAACAAATTCATAGGAGAATCTATATATATATACATAATAATTAATAACCCTATACATTTGGGTATTTTCTGTATTGATATTCATAATACGCACATTTTTTTTCTATTTATTTAAAAAGAAAATACAACTTCGTTATACATGGATCGCGGAAGATCTAGCTAATTTTCACATTCTTTTAAACAATCATTTTTATTCATTCCTATTAATTTTTTCTTTCGGTTTTCTTATGAGATGATCATCTTTAGTTAACTATTACGTGCAATTATATTCATGCAGCTATTCTACATGATATATATATATATATATATATATATATATATATATATATATTTAAAATTTTGCTCGTCAAAATCCTCCTACAATTTTTGGTCTACTGTCATGAAACAATATACAGGGTAGTCGACCCCATGCAAAACTTTATATTTGGGTTTTAGTCGAAGAAAATCGGTACAAAAGTGTAAAAATAAAGAAAGAATTGGCCAGATGAAGGTCAAACGACGGGCTTGCAGCTAACATGTCCTCATATCTCAGGTATTAACGTCAAAGTAAAAAGTAAATCGTAAGTTAGACGTTTTAGTTTCGATTTTTAGTGGCACACGAGTCATGATTTTAACTTTTTTTTACCATTACTATATATTGGGTCCAATATAATATAAGAAATACGAAATCTGAATTAATCAAATATCATAATTAAGTTTATGTTACGACCGGTAATGCTGGGCGGTCTGATAGTATATATATATATATATATATATATATATATATATATATATATATATACGTATATATATATATACATTTTATTGTTTTACATTAGCTTTATATGTCGCTGCACATTCAAAAGCATGTTTCGCTCAGCCAGTTACATGTAACTATAGACCTTCTCAGATAATATTGCTAATGCAAAAGTAGAGTTCCTAATGAACATTGTAAAGAAGTTTTCAACACAAAATTTTGAAACTGGCTGGTTAAACGTACTAATGAATATGTAGCAACCTATAAATGCTTATGTAAAACAAATTAAAAGTATAGTTTCTTACTTCGGTATTGAGCACTCTTTTATAAAGCTTGTTAAAGATTCATTGGTTTCTTTACCTAAAGAAAATATTAACCTAGAATTATATATATATATGTATATATATATATATATATGTATAAAGAAGTAGTGTTCGTGTGTCTGTGTTTACAACTCCCAATCCCAAAGAAATATAAAGACCATATGTGTGTACACCTCTCCTGGTTAAGAAATATTAATGCCCATTTTAGGATACTTCTGTCACCGGAAGCATTATATTGTATACGGACTTTTAATATATAGCATTCTTCAAACCACTTTTACATTATTAAGTTATGGTCATAAACATATTACATTAAATGAAATCTAATAAAATAATTGCCTCGTGGGCATAATTTATTCTACATAATAGCTTTGTTTCGACTGTACTAATTTAAAAAAATCAATTATTTAGTTTATTTAAATTTCAAGTTATATTTGATTTAACTTATTTTATCTGAAGTCTGAAACCGTTTTATTTTCAAACCAAAACCCAGAAAACGAAAAGGGGAAATAACTGTGATAGTGTAATTGGAAAAATGTTTTAAACGGAGCTCGTTATTAAATATTTCCTGTTTTTGGTTTCATTTCGAAATATTATTCTAAACTGAATTATTATTTTTATTTTTAATTCAGTGGAATTTTTTTGCGCATATTCTTAATTTTTAAGTAACCTTTTTTATTTGTTAGAGAAAAATAATTCAAACTAATGTCCTCATTTACTTGCATCCTCACGAGGGCAAAGTTAATCAGAGACACGTGTGAACAAAATCCATCATCCCCTGCTCTTTTTTTTTGTTTATAAAATTTAATCGGTGTTGCTCAGGATTTATCATAATAATTATACCATAGCAAGTGTGTTTAATTGCCTACGAAACAGATTTTCTTTATAATTTATTTAATATCTTAAATTAAAAATGGTCAATTTTTACGACGTGACCCAACGTCGTTTAACCCTAGAAAAAATAGTCAATGTAAAGTTTGTTTCCAACTCCTCAAAGAACTTGAAAATGAAGACGTTAATGGTTTTTGATGGTGATAAAAACGAATAGCACATTTAAATTTGGGGGCAGATAAGTAGTTTTCATGATATGAAAAATTACTATTCCAAAAGTGGGAGATCAGTCACTTTCCTATATAAATTTAACGTAAAATGGAAACCTACTTTCTAACCACCTAATAATTTCTTTATATCATAAAACAAATTCAACTGTTATATTCGTTTTCAGCACCACCGAAAACCGGCGCTGTTTTTTACTAAGAGATTCATTCATATTTTCATAATTTAGGACATAAATAATGCTGTCAGTAAGCTTACACGTGCGGTTTACACAATTTTTTTTCATTTTTTTGTGGTGGGTATTTAATTATAGAATTTGTATAGTTTTTACCATGTGCTTCTGTAGTTTACTTAACCGCCTCCTAATGGAAACAGATTTTTTGTGATATGTTAAACTGCAGAGGCAGCTTTTCACAACTATACAAGTTGTATAATGAAAAAAGAACGAAAAACAAAAGTATGCTTTTGTAAACTTATTAACAGCATAATTAGCGTCCTAAATCATGGGATGAAAAACTGAACGCATCTCTTAGTAAAAAAAAACAGCGTCAATTTTTTTGGGGGGAGGGGGCTGAAAATAAATATTACAGTTTAATTTGTTTTATGATATGAAGAAATTATTAGGTGACCAGAAAGTGGGTGCTCATTTACGTTAAATTTATAGAGGCAAATGATTCCCCACTTTTTGAAAAATTAATGTATTCATATAATGAAAACTACTTATCTGTCCCAAATTTAAACGTAATATTCGTTGTCAGCACCACCGAAAAGTCGTCATTTTAAAGTTTGGGGGGGTTGGAAAGAAACTTGAATTGACCAAAAACATCAAAACTTGTTTTTTTTGGTGCCTAATACGTATAAGCAGTCTTTATAAATAATATAAAAGAAGAAATTTTGCAAAAAACTTAACATTTAAGTGTGTGGGATATCTTTTCTATATAAATTTTACGCAAAATGAGCACCCAATATTTGGCCACAAAGCGTTCAACCAGACATGTCACATCTAGCATTTTTTTCAAGTTTGGCGATCGAGGGAGGAGGGACAAAACATGACAAATATAAAAATTTTTAGTTTTTTGTGGTGGGGCGGGAATTACATTTGAAACATAAAATAACGATAAATTTAATTAATTTTTATGAAATCATTCTGTACTTTCACCTAACAATTTTATAAACAGAACGAACCCCAAAATAAGACGAATTCAATTATTTTAGGGGGGAGGGGACGATTACATTAGAAGTATAAAATGACGAAAATGCTAGTATATATATATATATATATATATATAATATATATATAAAATGACGAAAATGCTAGTATATATATATATATATATATATATATATATATATATATATATATAGTTACCTTGCATAAAACTCTTTTTCTTTATCCAAAATCACAGTCATATTGTTTTAGTAGTAAAACTTCAGTGAGCCCAGCAATACCCTCCATCACCACCAACGATATAATGCATCATAAAAATGTCAAACTTTTAGCCAGATGATGATATGCACCCTGTGACATGCGCGATATAAAATATATAAGACTTTGCACCCTATGCAAACATTTAATGCAGGCATATATATACATATATATATACATATATATATATATGTATATATATATATATATATGTATGTATATTTTTCAGCGGAGTATTTTTTATTTAATGAATATACTTTACTCAATAAAACATTTAAATTACATTGTATTTACAGAAAATTCGATTTAGACACACACACACCCTTCCTATTTGCCCTTATATGTTGTGCCTACGTTTTACTATTTTATCCTTCATTCTCATTTCATATCTAAATATCACGAAGCCAGTGTTTGCATTTTTGTATAATTGTGATCTTTCTCCTCTTCTGATGAGAAGCATTTACCTACAAAATAACATGGCCTAAAGAGTTTTTTTTCTTAAATGTTGCTATAACTTTTCTTTTTCTGAATGTAAATTCCTACACAGATGAGGCCACAAGTTCGGAACACATATCTATAGATACATACAATATTCGTTAATGTTTATTTTAAAAATATTAGCATTATATATATATATACACACATATATATATATATATATATATATATATATATATATATGAATACCCAGAAAAGTTTTTAAACAATTGATGATTCCTAAAAAACATAAGACTTGTGTGAATTATTGGAAGCAACAAAATTAAGCAACGTTGAGCTAGGAACGTATTAAAATGGGTGACAATTTTAGATTTCCATGTACTGTATGTGGTCTCTCGGCATTGTTTTCCAGTCGTCATGGACGTCTACCTTGCTACTGAACTCAAGCAATGCTGATTCAGGAGAGGTAAGGATGGAATTGTGCAACTCTTACCTCACAATTACACGCACATATATATAATTACAATAGAAAAAATGCAAGCATAAAAAGTAATATGTTTAAGTTTAAACATGGAAAAGTAAAGGATTAGTTGTTAAAATTGGAAAAGAATAGGACAAAATATTCTAGTAAAAAATACTTTTATGCTCGCATTTTTTTCTACTGTAATTATATTTTTTTAAAGTCGGAATGGTATACGTCGGTCGAAATAAACGGTCAGATAATACAAAACCAAATTGAAAGACAAACTACTTTTAATAAGACGTTCAGTGTGTTATGCTCATTAAAAGCTTTATAGCAATTTCGTAGAGAATTGATCGGTTCTGATTACCAGCTTTCATTTAAAATGTAATCATCCCTATCTTACGATAAGAATTAAAATGTAATCATTCTTATCTAACTATAAGAATTTTATTAATCTAAACTATCTAAAGATTGTCTATTCAATCAATATAGGAATCTGATTTGCTTTTTCAGAATAAATATCACTTGAATTTCCGATGACATTGAAAAATACCAACGTGTAACAGTTATTCGGTTTTACGTCATCGAAATTGCTATTACAATGATACAATTCCTTAATTTGGAATATAATTCTTGTATTGATTTTATCAGTATTTCATAACGTTGTATTAAGTAATATATTTAATGTAAAATACAAGAATGAAAAAATAAACACAAACATTAAATTAATTTAGCATCGGTTGAAAACATATTTTGGTGCAACTTCCTTTCAATGTCTTCCGCTATTAAAAAAATCATTAAAACATTTACTTTTTATTATTTTATGTTTTTTCGATTTCCATTTAATATTTCGGAAATTAAATTTAAGTATACAGTTGATTTAGTCTTGATTTTATTTTCGGCAAATGCATATATGTATATTCAATGCTTCTAAAACTGTGAAACAGGAAGTTGAGGAAGCTGCGGAAAATCTCAGGAAATGTGAAAAGCAGATGGATCAGTATAAGTTGTAGTAAATAAATTTCTCGTTCTGATTAAACTAAGAAAACACATATCAATTTTATATTCTAACCATGATACTTTTTGGTTCATTCATTAGATTTAACGAAGGTTTGCAAAATTGCGAGCAGTATTGGCAGCAAATTCAAAGTTTCGCTGTAATTTTCATTTGCTAATAATTTTCTTTCTGATGAAAAAAAAGCTTTGCAATTAATCGGATTATTATTTCTTTTTGAGTATTCTATCAAACAACACATTTTTGTCAAATTATAATTTACAGTATTAAGCTGTGTCATTTTATGACAAGCTCTATTTTCTATTTTGGGACTATTGAGCTTTTTTATTTCGTTGGGATTACTATATAAAAATTGATATTCATATCCCCTTTAAGTTTACAGAAGCCTTTGGATTGTAAAATAAACATTTCTTTCCTTATATATATATATATATATATATATATATATGTATATATATATATATATATATATATATAATCTGTTTATCATAAAAATCTTCCACTGCAACATTTATACACATGTGTAACCAATAATGTTTGTATAATAAATGCATGCTCCCTTATATATTAAGCACGCTTTAATAATTACGTGGGTTTCATTAGATTTACATCTAGCAAACCAATCTATACAACCATTATATATATATATATATATATATAGAGAGAGAGAGAGAGACAGAGAGAGAGAGAATAAATGACAAATATACATATATACATATATATAGTTATAATTATAGTTATAATTATATAGTTATAGTTATAATTATATATTGTGTGAACTTAGACAGCATTTTCCCATTTAAACAAACGCTGCTGAAGACAACAGAGATATTTCTTTTTGAATAGACTTCTTTGTTTTTTCAATTTTTCTAGTGATCTTTTTAGTGAGTGGATCGAAAGAAACGTGTAGTTCGAAGTTGGCCGCAGTATTGTTTTTCGTCTTTCAAAGAAAATATCTTGAGAAGGGCTGTGCAACGATTTCTTTTTAAATATATTCAGTAAGAGTGAAGCTGGTTAAAGTGGTTGGGATGGAGATTAGTGTGTTTTTGCTGGATTGAAATATGATTTGATTAAGTGCGGGTTTGGGCGTTTTATTGTATACGCCTTCAAGCATTTTTAACTTCTTGACGTAGGTTTCGTGGTGTATTATTTTGTGTTATTGACAAGAATTTCTTTGACTTCAGAGGAGTTTTTTTTTTTTTTGTAAATGATGTCATGTTTCACTTTATTCTGTATTATGCATGGCAAGGCGACGTGACAGGGCGGTCGTTGTATAACCGACGTAACCAATGGAATCACCCTCTAAATGGACTGTTCTATCCATTATATAAACCATAGACCGTTTGATCCCAGGTGTGGATTAAACACCAGAGCGACCCTCGCCTGCTCGGTGACGTTTACTACTCTTTTCATTTGTAACCTTCTTACGTTGTTGTTCCAGTAATACATTGTTTAAACTCTATTCCATTTTTCTGTTTTCTTTTGTGGCTTATTGCAAGCCATAACATGTTGTCAGTAAAGGAAACAAATTTATGGATATTACATCTTCAATTTATGTTAGATTACATAACATACTAGATAAAATTTTGTCCCAAAGTCCAGTGCGAGTAAGACATAACTAAAAATAGTATATTGTAACATAGTTAACTTGTTAATAATAGAAAGGACACTTCACCGCTTTACAAACTCAACGTTTGAATGTTAAAGGGGAACTGTAGATGGACGTACAGATAGCTATGTATCTTTTACAGAATTCGAGTTTTAGTTCCAGGAACAGGGCCTCTTGATTCGTGAGGCATTATAATTAAAAATAAATACGTTAATGTAAAATGAAATAGGATTGTCATTCGCTGAAAATAGTTGATGATGAATATATATGATGGGGCTATTTCTAATAGGTTCAACAGGAAATGATGGACAAAAATCAGAGGCCTGCAGTATTAATGCTGGAGTCCCTCAAGGGTCCATCCTGGGCCCAACTCTCTTCCTGATCTACATCAACGATCTCCCTAAACACTTACTTAAATCATTCGTTGACATCTATGCTGATGACACGACCATCTACAGCAACACATCAAAGGCTGTAAATGACAAAGTTCTCTCTAATTCTCTCTCCTCTGATCTCGAACGAGTGGTTCAGTGGGGGAAGACATGGCTGGTTACCTTTAATGCATCGAAAATCAAACTCCTATCGTTACATAATCAACGCTCTGACACCCATCTGGCATCAATTGAAATGGATGGCTCTCCTCTAGGAGAAGCCCCATGTTTTGACAAGCTTCTGGGCTTGATCTCCACTCCTGATCTGAAATGGAACACGTACATCAAGTCTGTTGCCAAGGTCGCTGAAAAGATGGTGGGATCCTTCTACCGTTCCAGAAGATATCTCACTACTGATGCAATTCTCTATCTATATAAAAGCCAAGTATGTCCAAGGATGGAGTACTGCTGACATATCTGGGCAAGAGCTGCTAAAAACAGCCTATCCTGCCTTGACAGAGTACAAAATAGACTTCGTGGCTTAGTGGCAGATGCCCTTTTCTCTTCCCTGCAACCTCTCTCCCACAGAAGAGACGTTGCAAGCATGTCTCTGTTTTAGCATTATTTCCATGGCAAGTGCTCGTCTGAGCTCCAATATCTGGTCCGCGCTCGCCAATCTTTTACAAAAAACACCCGTCTAGTTGAATCCACTGTCAAAAATTTCCCCCACTCTTTATCTATGCCTACATCAAAACGTAGATTCCATGAACAACGCTTCCTTTTTAGAACTGCACGCCTGTGGAACTCTGTCCCGTCTGCTTGCTTCCCTCCTGACTACGACTTGGATGTCTTCAAGTCCAACGTAAACAAATTCCTGATGAACCGCCCCCATTAAATAGACGGTTTAAATATCCACACTAACGTACTGTAGTTACAATAACCCTTATCCCTGAGTGGCTTCCGGGCCTTGATAACTGGTGACCACCTTGTAAAAAAAAAAAAATTGTTGCATTTAACATGTGTACTAATTTAAACAATGATCAAGTAAACATTTTAAATTTGTATTGTAAAAATACGTTCAGTGGCATGTATCTTTTATAAAGTTTTAATTTGTTGATCAACTATGAAATTGAATCTAATTCATTTCTTAATTTCTCATATCCGGCATTATGATTGGCAGAGATTGCCGCGCAAAAAAAACGTGTCTGGACCAGCATATTTCATATCTTCAATTCCCTCATAACAACAACCTCCCAGGTTTTCCTTGAAATTAGGGAATAACCAAAGGTCAGAGAAAGCAAGGTTTAGACTATAGCGAGGGTGAGGAACTGTCTTGATGTTCAACTTGGTCAAATAGTCTGTCCTTCTTTCTGATCTTCTCTGATACACTTGGGATACACTTAGCGCAAATCTTCCGCATCTACAGTGCCTCTCAAATAATCGTGTAACAGTTCCCACACTGATATCAAACTGTGCACTTACTGTCTCTATAGTCACACGACGGTTCTTATCCATGAAATTGTTATTTGGCCAAACTACTCTGGTGTTCTGACTTTCATTACTCCTCACACACCTCTCATCATCCCTCACCGAATCTCCGCCTTTCTTGAATCTCTTATGCTACTCGAAAACTGATGCTCGATTCATGCAAGATGGTCCAAAAGCAGTCTGAAGCTTCTGTGGCATTTAAGCCAAGTTGAAAAAGAATCTCATTGCATATCGTTACTCTAAAGTGTACCCAAGTCCAGATTGCTTTTTGAAATTCACCAACTTGGACAATCAGGCTTTTTCTAATTCCTGCTGTAGCTGTTCATTGTAATCTGAAATCATAAAAATTGGTCAGTCATCTAATAATATGTACAGCAAAAACATACTGAATTTCAAGAGTCTACGATAAGTTTAAATGTCTGTACAAAAAAAAACGTAAACTTATTCAAGACGTGTCGTAGTTCTGTCGGTCCTGTTTTCGTCGATATTTTTCTGGATTATAAAAATCGTTTGTAGAAACTTGATGACCAAGCAACCTATGATTAATATCGATCTTTATTGAATATTATTTTAACAGCCAGTTGGCATAATGGTTGGAATGTTCACTAATGAAAAAGGAGACTAGGGTTCAATCATCAGTCAAATCAGAATAAATGTTGAATAAATTATATTTGGAAAACTAACGGCATTTAAATATGAAAAGAATAGGTACTTGGATTAATCGAGAGAAACAGTGACAACCAACATGCAGCACGGTGTAGTATGCAAAAATTCACCCTTCCGTTCTGCCCATTTATTTATTTATTATTATTATTATTATTATTATTATTATTATTATTATCTAGTCTTGTACAAGACAACTTGCAGTTACAACCTGGCTATAGTCGTAAAATATAGGTCCAATTTAAATAAAGATCGACGAATTTTATTATTTAAGAGAACGGATCGATAATTATTTGGTGAAATTTTACTTGAAAACGACCATACTGTATTCAGCTGTGAAGCAACCGCGTGATTCCGTGTTTATCATAAGAAACATCGTTCATGGAAATACCGTTTGGTATTATGTATAGGACAGGAGAAAGGAAAAGTTGCTTGTGGAGGTTGTAGCTAAACCATTCTTTTTCGCTATTAATGAGTAGCTAAACGATTTATATTTTTTTAGCTGTTAATGATTTATAGCTAAGATAAGGGACCTGGGCTTAGTCAAGCACCTGTCACAAGTGCAACGATAAAATTAAGAAAGACAAGAAGCGTTTTTGTCTATGAAAAAACAGTCAGTATAGACTTTTTTTAAACTACAAATATAAAAGTTCATTTCACACAAGATTACGAAGTGAGTGTTGGAGTCAAGCATTTCATTAAAGTGCATGAAATGAAGAAAAATCGTTTTATATTTTTACTTTATATTGGGTTAATCTCTTCCCACAAACAGTTTCAAAAATGTGTTTGACGATGCCACTAATTTTGTTCTTTACGATACCTCTTTTCAAAACAGGCAGAAATGATTCTTGCTTTATTTATTAGATGACTTTGCTTTTGTTTCTAAAGAAGATTAAAACGTCGTTAACGACTAAGAACACAGGGAGTTCTTTTTCTTTTCTTTAACCCTTCATATTCAAATGTAGACATGGAAAAATTAGAAAGCAAACACATTAATCACATACACAACAAATATAATAATGTTTTAACGGCTTTAATATGAAAATACAAAAATTATTAGATAATTGCATGCATTACAAAATATATATTTTAAATAGATTATTACTCAACTAGTAGGCCACTTGGCGTGCCCGATCGTAGAATATGCTTAAATATCATATATTTTACTTCATGTAGATTTCATATTTATTATTATAGGGCGCATCCTCTATTGCTTATTATATTTTACTCAATATCTATAAAAATGAAGTCGTATTCCTTTTTGTTTTTATGTTTTTCACAATCTGGACAATACATAAACAGATAGACTGTTTTTCAAGTTAATTTTCTGAAGACGGATTGTATTCAATTTTATTTCCTATTTAATTTCTATATCCATACTATGATTTCTTTTTATATTTTTGTGTTTAGAATTATTATTTGACGTTGATTTATTTAAATTATTTTTCATATTTGATTTATTCTTAATTTGTTTTATTGTTAATTATTTGCTTAACCTGGAATAAAGAAAGCTTACTTCCATTTAAAAACAAGGGTAAGCTTTATCTATTTAAACTATAAAGAAAATATTCATGGATGCATTTTAAACTTAATTCGGAAGAAGGAGGCTCACAACTGTTCACGTAGAGGTGCATTTAAGAGGAACGCAGAAATATATATATATATATATATATATATATATATATCCATATATATATATATATATAGAGAGAGAGAGGGGGGAGGGAGAGAGAGAGAAAGAAAGGGGAGATATAAATAGATAGGTAAATAGATATGGATAGATAGATAAAAATTAGAAAGCAAAAACTTAAATCATATGCACAACTACAAGAATGTTTGAACAACAGTTATATAAAATACATAAACTATTACTTAAGGTGTTCAAAATTAACTATGATACTTACATAACATTTGATTGAATCGTTTATTTTTGGTATCGTCACCCCTTTATGAACACATTAAAATTGCATCCTGACACAAGAATTTCATTAAAGTGCATAAAATAACCAAAAATTATTAGTAAGTATTTTATTGTTATTTTCATGGCAAGTGCTTTTACCGTTATTTTCATGGCAAGTGCTCCACTGAGCTTCAATCTATGGTCCCCCCTCGCCAAAATTTCACAAGAAACACTCGTCTAGCTATAAACCCTATCAATAATATCCCCCACTCTTTATCTGGGCATAAACCTAAAGGTAGATTCCAGGAACAAAGCTTATTTCTTAAAAGTGCACGCCTGTGGAACTGTCTTACGTTTTCTTGCTTTCCAGCCGACAACAATATTGTTGTCTTCAAGTCAAACGTAAACAAGTTCTTGATGAGCTACCAAATTTACCGAATTCCCATCACTAACGATTACTATATTGTCTAATTGACTACTGTACACTCTTTAACCCTTATTCTGAGTGGCCTCTTCGCCTTGATAAGTGGTGATGTTTATGTAATAAAAAGTATACTAATTAATAGAATAATCAATATTTTTGTTCCATTCCGACTAATCGAGCAAGTATCTTAGATGGAACATAAATACGTTTTTATTCACCTATTCGAAACAAACGACAGGGTTTATAACTTTATCTATTCATACTGATAAGTCTAATAAGAGGAAACATATATGTACGTGGCTAAATTATAAGTATATTGATTTGATATGACTCTGTTATACGGGATATAACTATCTTATAGTATATATATATATATATATATATATATATATATATATATATATAGTCTTTGAAGTTTTTTAACATTTGAAACTACACTAAAAATTACTTATCATTCGTTAAAAAAAAAACACTTAGTCAGTAAGTCATTTAATCACCTGCAATCACTGCATCAACTCTCTCGAATTTACTATAATACCAATTTTTTTTATTTTTCAAGGGATCATCAGTTGTTTTTATTTTTCAAGGGATCATCAGTTGTTTACCATGAAACACACATATATATATACACACATATATATATATATATCATAACTATGTTATAATATATGTATTTTAGTTATGTCTTTGTCCTACCATAAAACAAGTTTTATTTAATGTTTTTCGTAGATTGCAAATCGCATTGCATTCACGATCTGAATGTTTCAGCTTTCTGTTGCAGATATTGACGGTGTGACACTCTAAGAAAGCAATCACTGTCAATTAAAAGCTCGGGAAATTAAGTAGCTGGAAGTTGCTTTTGTATTATTATAGAATCAATACGCAATAGAATATTATATATTACGAGGAATAATTTACCTGGTGAACTAATTCGCAAGAAAAAGAAATAACAATACTCATAATGTTGTTCATCAAATTCCGTCTGTGTTTGTTTACAATTTAACCTCAACTAATATTTGGGCTTGACGATATTAAAAATAGCCTTTCTTCTCTTTTAGATTTTTTTTACAGGAGAATATGTTACATTAGACCAGCCAAGATTACACTTGTGTAATTATAGATATTCCTTTGTAAAAATTCTTCTATTGTATCTATAAGAGAAGAAAGACGATTTTTAAGACCGGATTATTTCGATCTTCAATAGTTATTGGATTAATTTCTGTACAAAACATATCTAAGAATACTGCCAGAATATAAATTACGTTTGTGTGAAACTTGCAAAATATGGGTCCAGGCGTTTCGGAATCTATAAGGAAGAAACTCACACACACACAAAGTGATTCATATAGAGACAGAAATAATGAAATTTGAGATGACATAACTTTTGCAAAATGATTATTTAGTTGTCTTTATATAGTTATAGTGGGTTTCTTTATAAATATGTTTATTTCTTATTTGTTTGAAACATTTCAACTTTAAGCTTCGTTTTAAAGAATTCCCGTTTTTTTTTTGTTTTGTTTTTTTGCTTACAGTTATAATTAATGGTTCGGAACCGACACAGCTTTTACTTGGAGTCATGCTGGTTGCAATTCCGAATGATACCAAAGTGGAAGATAAAAGTCTTGGAACATTCAAGGTTGGTTTTCTTTTCTTTACTAAAAATCTTTCTCTGTTTGTCTACAAATTCTTAGCTACCCACAGGTGAACCAATGAACGTTCACAGCTATAACATATGTAAATAATAACATTTTTATAATAAAAGAAACAAATGCTATTTAATATATGCAATATCAATTCATATAGAAATGCCGAAGAATATTAATCCATTCCTAGAACCGTCCGTCTGCGAAACAAGATACCTGGGAACTGCTTCATGTCTGACTATAACATGGTCGTTTTCAAGCCCAATGTAAATAAGTTTTAGTTGACACGTCCTCTTAAATAACAAGGCCTTACACAAGCCCCGCTCTTACTGATCATCATGAAGTGTCATTACCAACAACTTTACACTTATTAACCCTTATCCTAGAATGTCTTTTGGCCTTGATAAGCGGTGACTTTTAAGTAAAAAAAACACAACAATCTCTATAGATTAGTTAGCGTTCACTTGAACTCAGAATAATGTGTCCCTATCTTCCACGTTTTTTGCTCCATAACTATCTTATTCTATCTATATATCTATTCTATTTTTGTTTCTATATTTTTTCGTTTGGTTTTAAGCTGTACAAATCGTGTGCACCGCCATATTGAATAAAGCCATGCTGCAATGCGATGAACGTACCAAATATACAGTTTTGTAAATAAATAAAACTAAACTAAATTTAAAACGTATTTTCTTTTAAATAAGTTTTCCTATAATGTTATCAACGAAGAACGTTAAAAACTAATGCCTCCTATTTGTTTTTCACCCGAATAAACCAGAGTGGACTGAAAATTGCATTGTAATGATGACTGAACTAAGGCATTCATGACCTGAAAATTTCATTGCGCTTTTGTTGAGATTGACTATGTGAGAGTCTAGAGAAGCATTTCCTGCCATGGACGTACGTTAGAGGCAAAGCTGTGTCATTAAATTCCTGGCAGAAAAACACATTGAGAATGATGTAACTATGTAGAAAAATAATTTCTGGAGCACAAATGCTTGCTCATTTTAGTGATAACATTTCGTTTTTGTAGCTCTTCAGCTTTTAGAATTTTAAAAATAAGAGACTTTAGGTTATTATTAAATGACTGATTTGCTTCAATATTAAGCAATAAAAGATCGAAGATTAAATCTTATATGCGTTCTTCAGAATTTTCGAATATAATTCTTTGCTTCCTTTGTTGCAGCTCATTTGACTCAATTATATAGTGGTCTTCACAAATCCGCTACTTTGATACTTCGATATAAGATAGCTTTCAATTTCAGTAGCTTTTTCACCGCAAAGACTGTGACATATAGAATTCTCTTCTTTCTTACTGTATCTCTCCATTTTGTTTCCAAGACTTAAGTCAATACCCATCTCCGTTCTTGAATTAATAATATTTCGTGCTTTATAAGTTCTTACATCAAATGGATTTTTGTGTGCAGTAAGACAGATTTTTTCTGAGAAGTTTAGTTTTTGAAATGGTTTAAGCCCAGAACTCTTATAAGCATAGGTCCTTGTGCTAATATGTTCAATAACTCTCCTGGGAGTGGATATTACATTTAGTACGTGATCAATATAAGAGAAAAATGAACTTACACATTACTTGTTTTAATTAAGCGTTCTTGTGGAAATAAATACGGATCTGCTTGCGCATAATTTTATGCCCCATTTCATTGCCACGTTTCAATTAATATATTGGAGACCACATATGAATATATGAATGAATAAAATATAAGTGCGGTAGAAGGTATAGACACGTATAATGATAAGAATAACAATATATAATAAATAAAATAATAAATGAGCCCCAATGGATATTGATATTTTAATTTGTTTTCCAACTACAGGGTGACCCAAAAAAGCGGGCCCCAACTCTAATTAGGTCCCGTTTCTTAGTTATTTGTCTGAATGAAATGAAACTTTGGTCATAACTAGTTTATTATATTAAAAACATCACATCAAAACACTAGGGTCTTTGGTCTTTTTTTCTCCGTTGACTGTAAAATGTTCAGAAAAACAATTGAATGTCCTCTGGGTTCTTTTTTTTTTGGGGGGGGTCACCGTGTATTATGTATTATATGAACAGAAAAGAGCGCCCATAGCTAATAGCTATGAAATTTGCACACCTTGTGCATTTGCAAGAAAGAATACACTTCGTTAACTTTTAGATTAAGTGTAAATGAAAATGTTCAAGTCACAAAACGAAACGGCATGCGTAAAAAAAAAACGCATAAGATCAAGATCGCTCGTTTATCTTAACCAGGTTGAGACACCGGGTTTACTTTGATCACCGACGTAAAGCAACGTTGAGAATGGTCAGGACTAGATGGGAGATGATAATAATAGATACTTCATTTACTAACACTTTATTTTCTTTAAAATAATACGTTCCTCTCAGTGTTTTTGCATAAAAAGTAAATAATTAAATAATGAATTGTTCGTAACTAGAAACTCGAGAATAATTTGTGTGTAAACATTTTTTTAAATTTATTTATGTATTTATTTTTTTTTTTTGCTGTTGAGAAAATATTTGCTTCATTGTCTCTGAATAAAACTTTTATTTTTGTTCGTCCCAATCAAAGACATAATTATGATGACCAATCGGTTCTTGTTATATCACCAACATTAAGCAACGCTGGACTTGGTCAGTACAAGATGGGTGATAATTTGGGAATATCAGGCGCTGTATGTAGGAGGACGCTGACACTTCTCTGCAAGAACTGCAAAAACTTAACGACATAATCTCCCCTAAAAGAGATATTCATCTGACTATGGACTACTTGTGAATTTGATATTTCCTAGACATTTCTGCCTTCAGGGGGAAGCCAGGTTAACTTGCAAGGAGTGAATGGCGCTGGATTAATACAGCAAATCAAGATTCCATTAACTTGACAGAGTTGTGATGTTTTACACCGTTTTTTTCCTCAAGAGCGGGTCCTTACACCAAAGCTAGAGAGGATAGTCAAAGAGTCAATTAGATGGAAAGCATCTTGTGTACGATGTTTACTGGACTAAGCAGAATTAACTTCTGGAGTACGGTGATGTTGTTTCTGATTCCCAAGGAGTTCAGCTATTTCATAAGATCATCAGGAATTGAGCCAAGCGCACATATGATTATTGGCCAGACAGAAGTTTCTTTATTTCATAATCTAGCAATCTCCACCTTCAGTTTCTGATAGTTCCGTAGTGTCTCGTTCTTCTCGTCTGTTAAGTTTATGGTATTTGGGCCAAACACATCAATAATTTGTCATTCATTAATATTTTTGTTCATAACTACAATATTATTATTATTATTATTATTATTATTATTATTCACATTTTATGTCTGGCTGTAAATATTGCCGATTTTATACTGATAGGCGGATCATAACAAATGAACATAGAGTATCAACGTCTTGACTCAGTCTTAGCACTTTCCGCAAGATTCTGGCGATTCCGAACAAGACAGTTTTTTTTAATTACTCCAATAGTGCAATAGATCCCAATTTTCTCGATCCACTTTTGTCACACTTCCCAGGGCTCCCATCAAAATAGATACAACTTCTACCTTCTTTAACTTCAACAACTGTTTTATCTCCCTTTTCAAGTCTTCATACTTCTCGACCTTCTCTTTTTCATCCACATTTTCCATCTGCTATATCAATGATTATTGCCCTAGGTTCCTTTTTCTTCCAACAAAACTAAATCTGGTCTCCTTGCTGCAATCACATAATCACGTTGGATATTAATATCCCACAATAATTTCATATTATCACTGTCCACCACCCCTTCTGGGACATGCTCATACCATTTTTTACTGTACTCCAAACCTCTTTTCTTGTATATATCCCAATGGACCTTTCTCGCTACATTGTTATGCCGCCTCCTGTGTTCGTTTTCACCTACTGACAAGGTGTTAGGCATTCTCGCCTTTCTGTCCACACAGTCGACGTGGGGGACTTTCAGTTGTTATATTATTATTATCATTATTATTATTATTATTATTATTATTGTTGTTGTTGTTGTTGTTGTTATTATTATCATTATCATTATCATTATTATTATTATTATTATTATTATTATTAATATTATTAGTATTATTATTATTATTGTTGTTGTTATTATTGTTGTTATTATTATTATTATTATTATTATTATTATTACTATTATTATTATTATTATTATTAATATTATTAATATTATTATTATTATTATTTTTATTATTATTATTATTAGTAGTAGTAGTAGTAGTAGTAGTAGTAGTAGTAGTAGTAGTAGTAGTATAAAAGTACATTTTGGAATATACGTTGAAATATAATTTTAGTTTCTATCAATCAATTATCTATTGAAATCAAAAATAAAATAAGGGAAAACTAAAACGATTCTTTAGATAAAAATAAACTTTTATAAAGTTTTTAATTATTTTTCCAACATTCTACCTGTCAATATCTACCAACTCAAGTAACGGCGTATATGTCTTTGTTTTGTTCGCCTATAGATAAGTATCGGCGTCGAATGTTCTAGTTCATATCTTGATTCATTTAATTCTAAATATGGTGTTATGTGTATGTATTCATCCAAGCGTTACGTAAAAATAATAACTATATGCATTATATTTCATAGTTTCGTCCTAATTAGGTTTGCTCATGCTCAGTGAAGCTCTTAATTTTCTCTTTTTTTCTAGCACTGTGTGAAAGCAAACCTATGAGAACGAAAATGGCAGACATCTTTTTTCACTCAAAGTTATACACTTTTTTGTGTGACGTCAGAAGGGCTTAGTTTTGTATGTTAGTCTAATACAACGTTTCCTCTGATGTAGAGATCCATCACGTGGTTTTTATAATCGTCATAAAATTACGTAACTTTCTCCGAGAGAGCAGAATTAAAGAAATAGTTCTCAGATGCTGCCAACACTAACCTTGTTTCTTTCAATAATTACAAGAAACCTTCCCTACCGCCAATAGCAATGCCCAATAAATTTTTATCTGAAAGTACATCTTTTAAACTCCTAGGCCTAACGTTCACAGGAAACATGAGTTCGAACAATTACATTGAGAACATTGCCAGAACCACGTGCTAGAAAGCTATTAACGCCCCAAAGTATCCTATACATCTATAAGGCCCCCATTCGACCATTAATACAGTAGTGTTGTCATATTTGGGCTGGTGCATCTGCCACTAGTCTCTTGCTCCTAGACAAGGTTCAAAAAAGAGTCGCCAATCTGATAGGTCTTGAACTGTCAGCTTAATTTCAGCCTCTGTCACATCGACGAAATGTTGCATCCCGCTGCCTGTTCTACAAGTACTTTAACGGTGAATGCTCTGACGAACTGCAAGCACTTGTACCCCCTCGACGTAAATACCCCCGACAAACCCGACAAACAGCTAAATTCCACCCATTCACAGTAGATATCCATGGCTACAAGACAGCGTTCTACTCCAGTAGTTTCTTCCCCAGAACAGCTAGACTTTGGAATTCCCTTCCGGGTCCCTGCTTCCCCGACTGTACTGACATGCAGAAGTTCAAGTGTAACGTGTTGCCCAACTTCCTACACAGTACCCCTGATGCTTATGTCCCTGATAGTAGTCCCCTACAACAAAATGGCAATGTGCCTTGTTTGGGGTGAAAATGCAATAAAAAATACCTATTTGTCTATTGATAAAATTAAAAAAACAAAAACAATATATGCATTGGTGACTTACAAAAAAACAAAACTAGCGTTGTCCAGGATTGAAATGAGATTTAATGTATTTGCACAGAGTTTATCAATCCATTTTATACATACATATATATATATATATATATATATATATATATATATATATTATATGAAATAAATTCATAGAGTGAAGCCCCAAGTTATACTGAACGTTGATTAGTTAGAGGAAGTATAAATAAAGTAGCATTAATCATAATAAATGTCGGTAAACTTATAGTTTTTTAATACTCCTTAGACATATCCAGTGGTTAACAAAAATTAATCAGAACCAGTGTGTCTACTTTTTCTTCAAACATACTTATTTTCGTACTTGCAATAATTTAAGTTCAAGTTTATTAACAACATGGACAAATAAGCAATAGTTTTTCAAAAGTTTTTAATACGTGAATAGAGATTGTATAGATGAAATTATAAATTCCATGAGGAACTTAGCAGATGGATCTGTGTTTCGACCTTAATACATCTCGACGTGTCGACGTAGCACCAAAATCAGATGCTAAATGTAATATGGACTTTTAAGAGAGTTGCTTAACATACTACCACTAGGACATATACTTATAAGAGTTGTGAGCCTAAAATATTTAAAAACAAACTTCTCAAAAAGTTATCGTTATACTAACTCACTACAAACAAATGCACTTAATGTAAAAATGTATAAAGAATAAAAGATGATAGACGCAAAGGCTGGAGATTATTATTGATCTTAGTCTTGAAACCACACACAACAGAGATAGTCATCAGGAAGAGGATTCTACAGATCTGCAGTTCTTTTTTGTGGAAAGGCTACTGGAATCGCAAGTTATATTATATCGAAGTATCAAAGCAGTGAATTAGTGAATACCACTTTATCAACGAATCAAACGAGCTGCAACAAAGGAAGCAGGAAGTAGATAAGAAAATTCGTAAGAACGTATCTGAAGATTTCGTCTTCAATCTTCTGCTCTTAAATATGGAAGCAATTCGGACACTTTATATAGACGAGGGTCGTTTCAGAAATAAAGTCTCTTATATTTTGTAACTAAAAAAACTGAAGAGCTACAATGGCCGTAGTAGTAGTACGATTAAAACGAGTGATTTTTGTGCTCTTGAATTATTTTTCGACGTAGTGACCACCATTCTTAATGCACGTTTTGTAGCGCCTCGGTCGGAAACTTCCGAAGCGTGTTGCCTTCCTTACACCTGTGTCGCAACTCTGAAATCAACGAACCCATCCTCTAGTTCTGCGGACATTAAATGTACCGGCTTCGTACACGTTCAACAGGAGTCAATGAATGCTGATTGCTTCAATTTTGTTTCACATGGAGAAATTCAATTTAACATATCTGCTTCTGACGCACATCAAGGGTTGTTTTCTTACAGTCTCGAACCGTTAATAGCTGTAACAGAGAGATAACACTTTTAGGTGATGACTGCATGAGTTCAGTCATCATAACAATGCAATTTTACATCCATTTTTGTCTATTCGAACGAAATAAAATATAGAAGGCTTTGTTTTGGAACTCCCTTCGTATATTGATTCATTGGTGAGCAAGCGGATCTTCGCAGAGATTTGAAATTCGAACAAACAGTCATAAAAGCATCTACTACTCTGGGCTAAAACAAAACTCGCTGCTGAATTAAAAGTCAAGCACTATATACTCTCTATATATTTTTCTTTATCTTTTTTTATTGTACATTTTTACCAGACGAAATCTCTTGGTAAAATAATTTTATTTCTTTAATGTATTTTGCTTTAAAATTCGAAAAAGTTAGTCGGGATTCCTCGAACGTAACATCAATAAATGTACAAAAAAAAAAAAACTATTCGCATGGTTTAATTTGTGTTTTACTTTCGATTTCATTTCATAAATACGGCCTGTTTCTCTTCTACCGCTCCAGTAGACATCTCACTCCTGATGCAGTTCTCTACCTATATAAAAGCTCGGTAGGCCAACGATGGAGTACTGTTGCCACATCTGGGCAGAAGATACTAGAAAGACGTTTTCCTGCCTTGACAGAGTTCAAAATAGACTTCGTAGCTTAGTGGGGGATGCCCTTTTTCTCTTCCCTGCAATCTTTTTCCCACAGAAGAGACGTCGCGAGCCTGTTTGTGCTTTATCGTTATTTTCATGGTAAGTGCTCATCTGAGTTTTAATCTATGGTCCACCCTCGCCAAACTTTCACGAAAAACACTCGTCTGGCCGAAACCACTATCAATAATTTCCCAAACTCTTTCTCTGTGCTTAGACCTAAATGTAGATTCCACGAACAAAGCTTCTTTCTTAGAACTGCACGCCTGTGGAACTCTTTTCCGAATGGCTGCTTTCCAGCTGACTACAATATGGTTGTCTTCAAGTCCAACGTAAACAAGTTCTTAATGAAACGCCCCCTAAGTAATCCAATTCACAAAATTCCCACTACTTATGGTTACTACGCTATAATCGCATTGACTAATGTATACCCATTAACCCTTATCCTCGAGTTGCCTACGGGCCTTAATAAGTGGTGATTCCTGTGGAAAAAATCCGGATACACACTCTAGCACGCCATTAGAAGTCTGTATTAGAATACGTAAACGTCTCATCCTTCATAGGACCATTAAGGTAAAGTTGAAGAGTTCGTCGTTAATAAATCTTTCGTACGTATCATAAAAGACATACAAATGAAATTCCTAACATGAAGTATCGTATACCATTCTACAAGATTTGTCAGGGAAAGCCTGTAAAACAAGAAGTATTACGTAATTAAGACCCCTATGATTTAAAACCATGTATTTTAACCACAAAAGCACATTCGATAACAAGGAAAACGCCGAATAAAAACAGCACCAGCGAGCCACTTGGGAGTTAAAAGAAAGCGACTTTCGCTTATAGTAGAGAAGAATAAGTTCGACGAATCAATACATGCAGAACTTTAAAAACATTAAAACAATGTCACGTTTTAATACACAAAAGCAAAGGCCCCATTGTTTAAAAAATAACAATGGGAAAGGTTACTTAAAAGTTAACTGAAACTTTGTCATAAAAAGCACGACCATTGGCTGCTGAAAACGTAAGCAGGAATAAAAAAAATCTGATTTGTTAATAAACAAACTGAATACACAGTGTATATAAAAAGCGGGCACTAACATCTATTACATGCATCAGCCTGGCGATTCCTTTTTTTTCTTTTTTTTACACAGTGGTCACCACTTATCAAGGCACAGAAGCCACTCATGGATAAGGGTCATTGCAAGTACATTACGTTAGTGTGGAGATTTGATGAAGTGTTTACTTAAGGGGGCGGTTCATTAGGGATTTGTTTACGTTGGACTTGAACACATCCAAGTCGTAGTCAGGTGGGAAGCAGGCATACGGAACAGAGTTCCACAGGCGTGCAGTTCTAAGAAAGAAGCTTCGTTCATGGAATCCACGTTTTGATTTAGCAACAGATAAAGAATGGAGGAAATTTTTGACAGTGGAGTCAGCTAGACGGGTGTTTTTCGTGAAAGATTGGGGAGGGGGACCAGAGATTGGAGTTCAGACGAGCACCTGGTATGGAAATAACGATAAAACAAGGATAGACTCGCAACGTCTCTTCTGTGGGAGAGAGGTTGCAGGGTAGAGAAAAGGACATCCCCCACTAAGCCTCACGATAATTAAACGCGGAAATGTATGTGTAATTTAATTTCCATATACGTTTTTTACACATTTCTTTATATATATGCGCTTATATATTTACGCATATACATATACTTATAAAGAAGAATTATTATCTTTATGCCTACATACACTAGTGTTTCATACTTTCGCAATTATAAGTCCAAGAAGTGACAATTCCTACTAGTCTGGAGATTGGAAGTCAGCTACAAAGTTACCTTTTTCTTCCCGGGCACTAGCGTTTGTCACGAAAATTACCACCTATAAATGTCAAAGGCGGTCACAACAGTAAACACTCGAGAGGGTCCAAACGAGAGAAAATCGTAAACATTGCAGAACGTTCGTTCACTGCTTTTTGTTTTATTTCCCATACAGTGCTCAACTTTGTATTTCTTAAGTAAGCTAATAATTATGAATAATAGTTATTACTTGTATACATATAGTCACTAATGTGTAATGCTTTCGCAATCATCATAGCAGAAAGTGACTATTGGACTGAGGACCGCTTGTGAATCTGATATTCCCATAGACATTTCCTCTCTCGGATGAAGCCGATTCAAACTGCCTAGAAATAGCCGCCGATTATTGAACAGTCCGCAGCAACTTCTAACATGCAATAGTTTACTCAGTTGATTCTAATTTCTTGACTCTCCACGAGAGAGAGAGAAACAGTAACTAGGGCAGTTTTGTGTTTATATAGCTCCACTCAAAGCGGTTCTTTGAATTAGAAAAAAATAAAGTCTAAACAAATTTTTCATTTATGGAATGACGAAATGAGCAAATGAAGAACAGCGTCCGAAAAGCCACTGCATTTTGTAATGTAATTTCTACAATATATTTGATATGTCTTCTATTATATTAAAAGAACTGTGTGTCTCGGTGTGCGTGTGTCTGTGTGTGAGTGAGTTCTCTATGAACTCGAAAACAGCTGGAACGATTTTTGTAAAATTTCATACAAAAGTACTTTATATGCTTGGTAGTGTTCTTAGATTGATTTTATATCAGAATGTCTTCGATAAGTATCGATAATCGATAATTCAAATAATCCTATGAAATAATGAAAAGTCGATTTTAATCAAATTTTACACCTTACACAGCCTAAGATCACAAGTGCATTTGAGAAGTTTGATTGTTATACAAACCGAAAGGCCCGGCATATAAAATCAACAGTAGAGTTCTTGATATGACAGGGGCGCGTTCGAAATGAATGTTTCTGCTTAAAGCACAATTGCACCATGATACTTGACTATTTCATTTTAAACATCAATTCAAGCTATTATCACCTAAACAACCTGTAAGACCAGGCATATAAAATCAACAATAGGTTCTTAGATATGACAGGGGCGCGTTCGAAATACGTTTCTAATCAGAGAACAATTGAAGCATGATACTTGAATTTTGCATTTTACATTTTAATGCAAGCCATTATATATAACAATAATTAAAAAAAAATAAACAGTAGGTTCTCTACAGTACAATGTAGACTACAGTATACTGTGAACTAAGATACTGCAAAGAGTATGTGAATTTTCCTTGAGATGCACTGCGACGGGTCGTCATTTAGAGCAGGTAATCAATCGATTTGATCGAAAAATTGGCGATTTCGACGATTTCGATGACAATTAAAATATAAGAGGGTGAAACATTCGTTGATCATCATTCGATTCCGGACAACGTCGGGCCATTCTGCTAGTATGTTATAAATGGCGAAATAAAAATGTAAATTATCTAAAAGAAAAGCAACTTGAGGCAGTTAACTCAAACATGAAATCGCTGAAAATGGTGAGATCCTTGTACTACTCCATTAGATATCTCACTGATTATGCAATTTTCTTTTTATATAAAAGCCAGGTACATCAAAGGATGGAGTACTGTTGCCACATCTGGGCAGGAGCTGATAGAAAGACCTTATCCTGTCTTAACAGAGTTCAAAATAGACTTCGTAGCGTAGTTGAGGATGTCTTTTCTCTTCCCTGCAGACTATTTTCCACAGAAGAGACGTTGCCAGCCTTTCTCTGCTTTATCGTTATTTTCATGGCAAATGCTCGTCTGAGCTACAATATGTGGTTCGCCACCCCCCTCGCCAAACTTTAACGAAAAAACACCCGTCTAGCTGAAGCCACTGACAATAATTTCCCCCACTTTTTATCAGTGAAGAATATTTCTTTCTTAAAACTGCACGTCTGTCGAACTCTCTTCCATTTGCCTGTTCTCCAGCTGACAAAAATTTGCTAATCTTCAAGTCCAACGTAAACAAATTTTTGATGAACCGCTCTCTTAAGTAATAAAATTTACCAAAATTCCACTACTAACGATTACTACGATATTATCCCATCGAATACTGTACACTCAATAACCATTATCCTCGAATGACCGTTGGGCCTTGATAAGTGGTGAGTCCTAAGTAAAAAAAAAGCATTTCCAAGTTACTTTGATCCTTATTTAGGTTCACATTGAGAGAAACAGTAACTGTTCTACCGTACGGACGCCAATAGTTATATAACTTAATTACAATCGCTTTGCTGATGCTGTTCATTTCCACACGATAAAATAAGCCTCGGCCTTGAAATGCGAATGCAAGTGTATGGAAGATGTTAAATATGATTTTGCTTTGGGAAAATAATCAATAACCAAAATTCCTTTTTGATATTCTACATTTGATGCAGGTTTAAAAATGCAGCGTTTTTTTTTTTGTTTTTTTTTTTTTCTTTTTTTTTTTTGCTATCGTTTGCGTTTTTGGTTTTCATAACATTATGTAAAAGAAAAATCAAATTAAAAAATATTTTTGTGGCAATTTAATTCTAAGCAATTTGTGAAACTTTTCTAAGAATTCATGTTTTTTTTTTTTGCAGAACTTGTTTTGCGAAAACAAGAAACAGGTATTTTAATTGAATCAGGGTATTTAGCGATGGGAAAATTATTTCAAACCATAACCCTCTTATTTTCTAATGTTTTGTAAATAGGACATTGCACATTTGATTTTTAAAATCTATAAGATTATATATAATGATTACTTAACGAAAGGATAACATTAATCTATATTTATTAACTTCTCTCCGACATATGTTGGAAACGCCTTAAAAAATTCCTGTAAAATTTGTTAAATTTCTATTTGTTCGATGATGTATAAATTTATATAAAAAAAAGTCTTGCAACAGTAAGCCACTAACTTATTGCCAAAAAATGCAATGTAACACTGTGTAGACTGTTTAGCTCTGTACGATAATGTCTATAACCAAAACAGTAGATGTATGTATGGGTGTGTCTGTAAGCATTTAACCTATAAACTACAGGTCACATAACACTGGAATCAATAGGAAATAGTAATCATACGCTAGACATGGTTAATAATAAGTAAAATCTTTGTTTGGATGGATGAACAACGCATACAGAAATATGTGGTCAAGTTGAAATTCAAAATGTTCATTTCAACTTGCCAACATATGTTTATTAGTTTTATACATGCGCAAATCTATTCATTACTTGAAGTGATTTAATTTAAATTTTTGCTTATCTATCTCCTTGATAATTTAGGAAACGCGATTGGGATGTTAAATGTTTTGGTTTGGATTCTAGCTGATTGCACCATTTATTTAATATTAGAAATCACTGTTATATATTAGGTACAATATAATATTCAATAGCTAATTGATTCTGTGGTAATAAATAAGTAATTGACATGAATTAAAATATATTTAAACGTATTTTACGACCGGACAAGGCTGGGAATCCCTGCTAGTGTATAAATATTATCTTAAATTTATACAGGGTCACGCAAAAAACCGGCCCCAACTCTAATTAGGCCCCGTTTCGTAGTGTTTTGTCCGAATGAAATGAAACTTTGTTCATAACTAGTTTATTATATTCAAAACATCACATCAAAAGTCTAGGGTCTTTGACCCTTTTTCTCCGTTCATTGTAAAATGCTCAGAAAAACAATTGAATGCGCTCTGTTTTTTTTGGGCTCACCTGTAGATTCCTACACAAGTACCAATTCTTTATAAATCTCTAAATATTTCACTACAAAATTTTTATTGTGTCCCAATTACCGTAAAACACACATGTTAAATCTGCAGATATTTTCGTAAATATAAAAACACACTTATAGGGCCTTATCAATAGATTTTAGTTTCACCGGTAGTTTAAAATCAATAAATATATATATATATATATATATATATATATATATATATATATATATATATATATATATATATTAGTAGTGGAATATTTTGTTTTAAACAAAATTGAATTAAAAATTGATAATTAGAGGAATCATGCTTGTGTATCGGAAACAGGCACAGTTTTTTTCGATTCCGATACTGATTCCGATACTGATTCCGATACCCCAAATTATTTCAATCTTTCAGATTCTCGGTTCTAATTCCGATTAATCGTCCCAATATTATATATATATATATATATATATATATGTGTGTGTGTGTGTGTACATATATTAGTATATGCATATGTATGTATACCTATATAAATAAATATATATATATATACGTATATATTAGTATACATATGAATATATATTAAATTCAGTTGGCATTTACTGTCAAGAATTGTAAATCTCAACTGAATTAAAGGAATAAATTGTAAGATAGTCAACACCATGAACTTTGGAATATAGACGTTTATCATTCATTCACTACATTACTCTGTAATTCCATTGTCTTAAATAAGTATTGGTATGCATTATAAGGAAATAAAATGATTTCCACAGAACTATGTGAGTGTATATATATATATGTATATATATATATGTGTGTGTGTGTGGGTGTGGGTGTGTGTGTGGGTGTGTGGTTGTGTGTGTGTACTGAATCAATACCTGAGAAAGGAGCACTTTAAACTTTAATTAACTATTCGAGTATCGATGTATCCCGTATAAAGATCAAATATTAATCCGAAAAATCGGGCTCCTTGATTTCTGAGAACTTCGACTAAAGTAAAATGGAAAAAAAAAACTTTTTTTATCAGCTTTATCTCCACGCGAATTGTCGTCTTTTACCTTATTTCCATTGTCTGTATAGCTGACCTGCAAACATTTCAAATGGTTTATTACGCCTTCTACATGCATATTAAATGTTGTTAAACCTTAGAAGACAAAGCAAGAGAGCAAGAGATGTAATAAATTTTTTGTGATCGATTACTATAAATCGATATCACTTTTGATTTGAATAATTTCGATTGACTCGTCTATTTTATTTATTTGCAGCTCTATGACAACGAGGATGTCCTGCAGGTGGCCAGGCAATGCAATCACACAGTGATTGTGCATCGTTTCTTGTTGCCCAAAAAAGGGGTCTTTGTCGTATGGAAGGCACCACCCCGAGGGGCAGGTTGTGTCCAGTTCAGGTAAGAGTGTTGACACATAAGTATAGAGTAATGCAATAGAGTAATATAATAAATGCAAAGTATAGAATTTCACATCGCATGTAAATACAAAGAATAAAAAGAACTTTTCACAAATATGTATTCGTAGAGACCAAATAATATACTACTAACTTATAACAGATATTCTTTTTAGAAATTTATATATTTAACATTTTCTTACTACTGAGGCTATTCTCTATCTCAATAAATCTATTATATGAAGTATTGTTCTCATGTTTGAGATGAATCCCCATCTTATTCAAACGTTCTTGATAAAGAGCAGAAATATATATGTACTTTGATTAGCTCTATTCTTTCTTCACCTCTACAATCTCTCTTTCTTCAGACGTGATGTTGCTAGTCTCATTTTTTCTATAAATAATATCATTGCATGTGTTCTCTAGAAGTGTATGATTTATTTCCTTATTCAATTTGTTTCAGCTCCTTTGACTTTTTGGTCTAGTGGTCAATTCGTTTTTTTTTTTTACCTCATTATAATAGAGCTTCAATTTCCAATAACTTCATTCCAAGAACACCAGACCAGTGGAACTGTCTTTCTGCTATTTGTCTACCAATAATCTTGTTTGTTTTTCGAAACTAAGATTTTTCTATAAACATATTCCATTCTTGTTGGATGATTACATCAAGTGGCCTTATCTGAAGTTATTGTCACAAAATTCATTCTCAACTCTTATGAATAAGATCAGAGAAATCCTCTTCCAAGATGTATTGCTTTCATCACGGCTTACGAAATCCATCTATCCTCTGTCTAGCAACTCTCTAGAATATCAGAGGAAGGTTAGTAGGCGCTATACCTTTCCCAATGGCGATATGAAACTGTACAAGTTAGCGATGTTTATCTCCTCGGTGTATTATGAATATTTACTTACATCTAGTATCTCAACTCGTCACCCATCTGGTACTGACTAGGTCTAACAGTGTTTAACTTCAGTGATTAAATGAGAACAACTGTGTCAATGGGATTAAGCCATGTAGACTGCTCGGGCATATGTTATTAGGGTGATCTACCTTATTCCTCTACCGCATGGACTCTTCTTGTCACTAGAAATAAAGGTCTTATGATCAATTATCATAAATGAGATGCGAGTTGAAGGGAGAGAGAAGTCGCTGTCAATCCATTACTTTTGTAATTTTAGTTAATTTAATTTATCATTAATTTACTTTCTCTTCGTGTTATTTCTAAGTCAACAACGGATATGAATGAATAGATGAGCTGATAGATAAAAATGTTATATAAAAAAATATTTGAATTAAATAATTCTGAATATTTCTGCAAGGCTCACAGGATTAATTATTTTAAAGACTGAGAGCGAATGTATGGGCAGTGTTGGATATTTGAAGAGAAGCATTCGATTGGTTGCACACGCGGATCGATCCAATGTAAGGAATGCAAAACTTTCCACCATTGGAATGCATAATTTACCAGAAATATCGGTCCAATGATTAGAACAATAGACCATAGAAAATAGTAAACATTCCAAAGCGAGACACAGTCGGTCACAAAGCGAGGACAAACTGACTCATATTCTTCACTGCCAAACATCCGCACTATCTCCCCGCCATGAGCATTCACTGATTTCAACACCCGCCATAATTAGATCGAAAACTGTTGTCAGCGGACATAACAAAATATTTTTATAAAACAGCTGTGTTGTGTTTTATTCGCTGTCGGTGTGTATATAACGTAGATCACTCACAAAACTCGATTAAACTGAAAATCACATTTGAACTACTGGCTGCAACGAATATAAAACAGATATGAGAAAGAGAGAGTTTGCTAAGAGGGATTGATAGTGGATCGTGTGAATCAATATTTTGTGTAAGCTGGAAATACAAGGTTTGGACAAAAATAGAATTTAGTTTAATTCAAAGAATTCTGACGACGGCTATATCATGATGTTTGACTTTATTGAGTCCGAGCGAAGTGATTAGGTTGGAAATAATCTGTTCGAATATCGATTCAAGTAAGAAGATTATCCTGCAAGAAGAGTTGTGTAATTTCTCCTTGTAAAGCGTTTTAATGCATATCGATTTTTGTCAAGAAGTTTACAAATTCGTTAGGGATTATTCCGGTTGCTAGAAGCGTTTTTCTGCTTCTTGGGCTCTGTCAAGACCCTTAGTATGTTAACCCCAGCAGAAAAATACATTTTAACTTTTGGGGTTATTGAGGTGCCTGTCACATGAGCTTTAACATATTGCCCTTTTTCTAAACCGCGGTTGGTATTATATAACAGATTCCTTATTTGATTGGAAAAGTTTGAGTAAAACTTTTAAGATTTAATTGTAATCTAGGATTTAAAAAAATCCGCAAAACAACGTGACTATTAGCTGGCAAGATTTCGAGAAGAAAAACAAGCGTAGAGACTTTCTCGAATAAGAAAGGGAGCAATACTCATACCCTAGCTAAGTGTAGAAAGACAAGCTATCCGTATATCGATGTATCCGTCTTTCTCTTTCAGGCGTGCATAAGCAGCCCATCGGTTGAGTGACACCTTATAGATCAGAGGGTAGCCCAAACATGGATTCTAAGGAAAGAGGAGTTGTCTGTCCCATAACGTGGTGAGACTTCAGACAGAAAGGTTTTGTCTGGGTATTGTACACAATGGGAAGAAGCACGCCATGTCGGGGTGGAAGTTCTAAAAACTTTCTCACACCTGCTGGTATTCTTTATCACTAAAACTTTACTAGAAGACAATGTATGGATTATTGTTGTCATATTTGTGTTGGTGAGTTTCTATTCTATTGGAGTGTTCTTGGTAAGGAGCAGAAAACTGTGTTCCATTTAATTGGCTCCACCCTATCTTCTTTGCAACCTATCTCTCGCACATTTTACGCTGCTAGTCTCAGTATTTTCTATAAATACTAATATAATGTTTGGTCCTTAGAATTGTCTAATCTATTTACTGCTTCTTCTACCCCGGCTTGACATGTTAATTTTAATAGTCTCCATCAACTCGCTGCTTCAATAGCGTCATTGTAATACGGCTTCCTACTTTTTGCAACTTGTTTCCAAGAACACGCTTTTCTGATGACGATTTTCCCCGATTTTTAATATTGGCCTTTTCAAAAGCAATATTTGCGACAATCGTCCTTCGTTCTCGTTAGCTTGATATATTAAGTGGCTTTATGCGTTGTTAAGATCAATTTCAATTAAAAAAAAACAAGTGGTGCATTAGCTCTATCTCATTTATCCCCCCTTTCCATTCAGCCCCAAAGGCCTTAGTATATTTACGTTTGAGTTCAGCACTATGCAAAACTGCTAAATAGACGTACACATAAAATTTTGAACAAATATAGTAAAATAGTCCCAAAAATGTATGTTTTTATTAGCCTTAAAGTGCTCCTGGGCACACCCAGGAGATATCTCGAAGTATAGACAAAAAAAAAATATATAGAAATCTGTTAGTTACAATCTCTCCGAAAGTTTTATAAAAATCCAAGGCATCAATTTTTTTAATGAGCACAAAAGTGTCAATTTTAGCCATTTAACCCGCTAGGCACTCCTAGTTTTAAACGATGCCAGGCTTCATTATTTACGTAGGTATCTTCGTTCTCCGCAAAACCCAATAAACTATCATAGAAATGAATGCCGACTTGCATTTTACATAAAGATTGTCGTGCATCAAATTATTAAAAGAAAGGGAAATAACACGCGATCGTTCTCATGTTAACAAAATATAGATGCTGATGGAGAAATTTACCAGGGTAAATTGATTTAATGCAGCAACATGTTTGATATTCTGTGACACACGAAATATAACTGCAATGTAGATATATCAGCCGAGAATTCCCCTGTAGAAACCTTTCGGAGAATAGGCAGATATATAGACAGTAATTGACTGTGATTTATATTAATTTCTTATGTTAATTTGTTGTATTCATTTGTGCTGCGGAAAATTAGACCTATAACTCAATTCCGTTCATCGCAGTTGTTTTACCATATACATACATACATACATACACACACACACACACACACACACATATATGTATATATATATATATATATATATATATAAAGTAAAAGATGGTCACACACATACATTTAAATGGGAATTTGAATTTTACTTTAAAATAAGTGTCTTCAAAAAGTGTGTGACCATCTTTTACTTTATATATATATATATATATATATATATATGTATATATGTATATATGTCTGTGTGTCTGTGTGTGTCTGTGTCTGTGCGTTGCAGGTGTGTGTGCGTATATATATATATATATATATATATATATATATATATAGAGAGAGAGAGAGAGAGAGATGTGTGTGTGCGTTTATGCGTGGTTGTGAGTATATATATATATATATATATATATATATATATATATATATATATATGTCTGTGTGTCTGTGTGTGTCTGTGTCTGTGCGTTGCAGGTGTGTGTGCGTATATACATATATATATACATATGTGTGTGTGTGCGTTTATGCGTGGTTGTGAGTATATATATATATATACATATATATATATATATATATATATATATATGTATATATATATATATATATATATATTTGGCAAAAAATGTATTAACTGTACTATAGCTGCCCTAGGGAGGTACTTTACATTACATACTCACGAGTTTCCTTTTCTCATACGCATTCTCGCCGATGTTTTCGGGCCGTGTACACACACACACACACACACACACACACACACACACATATATATATATATATATATATACGTGTGTGTGCGCGCGGGTGTGTTTATAGTGTATATATATGTATATATATATATATATATATATATATATATGTTATTTATTTTATTCATTTATCTATAACGAAACAGTTTTACCCCATATACACGCTTCGTACTCACTACGGCTCATTAGTGTGGCCTAATATTCTACACATCATATGACAGAATTCTAAACATAGTAAAATATGTGCTCCTAACCATAATATGTTAATATTATCTTATATGTATATCCTTTTGATTTCTAAAATATATCGCATCATCCCCATCTGGCATCAATTAAAATGGATGGCTCTCGTCTAGGGGAGGCTTCATATTTTGATAAGCTTCTGAGATTGACCTTTACTCCTGACCTGAAATGGAACACGTACATCAAGTCTGTTGCCAAGGTCGCTGGGAAAATGGTAGGATCCTTCTACCGCTCCAGAAGATATCTCACAGCTGATGCAATTCTCTATCTATTTAAAAGTCAAGTATATCCAAGGATAGAGTACTGCTGCCACATTTAGACAAGAGCTGCTAAAGACAGCCTATCCTGCCTTGACAGAGTACAAAATAGACTTCGTGGCTTAATGGAGGATTCCCTTTTCTCTTCCCTGCAACCTCTTCCCACAGAAGAGACGTTGCGAGCCTGTCATTGTTTTATCGTTACTTCCATGGCAAGTGCTTGTCTGAGCTCCAATCTCTGGTCCCCCCTCGCCAATCTTTTACGATACACACCTGTATAGCTGAAACAACTGTCAAAAATTTTCCACACTCTTTATCTGTGCCAAAACCAAAACGTAGATTCCATGAACAATGCTTCTTTCTTAGAAGTGCATGCCAGTGAAACTCTCTTCCGTCTGCCTGTTTCCCACCTGACTACAATTGATGTCTTTAAGTCCAACATAAAAAAATCCTGATGAACCGCTCCCTTAAGTAAGACACTTTATCGAATCTCCAATACTAACGAGTACTACGATAATATCCCATTGATTACTGTACCCGCAATAACCTTTATCCCCGGGTGGATGTCGGGCCTGATAAGTGGTGACTGTCATGTAAAAAAAATGTACCCAACCTTCTATTTATATTAAAGTTAATATTTTGCTTTCAATTTGTTTATTCCAACTCATTTTTTAGTTATAACACAACGTTTTAATTACATAGTAAAATATTTGGATTTCCTGGAACTTAATGGGTTTAGGTATAAAGCTTAGTGATTGGTTTTGATTAAGACCAGGCATACTAGTCTTATATATTAGATTTGGTATGAAGACGTGACTAAGAGCATACTAAACAAGTCTGTCATCATACATAAATACGTTAAAATTTCCATATAATAAAACAAAGCCAAATAATTTTAAGGTGCGTTGATTCACTCTACGCGTTTAACGTGGAAATCTTATGATGTAAACGTAATATAATCTACATTAAAAAAAAAAGATCAAACGACATTCTATGTTTTTTTGCTTTGAATTAAACCTTACCAAAGTTTTATTAAGACTTTTAAAAACAATCTTTCGCATTTTTTCCGGGAATGCTTAAGAGAAAGAGATTCAATGTTGCCCCACTTTAAAAGACCGCCTGCAAAGAAAAATAACAACTATGTCAGGAGAGAATGGGAGAGGGGATTGGTTCTAGATGTTGAAGGGTGAATGATTTCGTATATCTTGTGGGGGGGGGCACGCAAAGCTTGTTTTATGTTTCTAGCTGGACTACAATACGTAGTAGATTCATCACTTTCCTAAACATAAGCCTCAGTATGTGATCAAATATCGAGTTATTTAAAATAAATACAAGAATATTTATTCAAACAAAATGTCACAAGCTAACTTTAGTTTAAGTTGAGTCTTATAAATCCTCGCTACTCACTAGGAGCTCTCAAATGAGTGAGTAACTGTCATCTCTCACGGGCAAAACACAGGGAGCTCAGTAAAATATAAGTGAAGACAAATATCACTAGAGTTTCAGTACTTTTCATTCCTTACAATTCCCGTCGCAAATCGCATTTATTTATCTCAACATTAGTTTACTATTAATATCTAACCGAGATTCGAATGACAATAAGGCTCAAGCATATTTCAGTATTGTTTATGTCCTTCCGGTAAAGGTCTGGATGATGCCTTATTAGATAGAAAGCATAATAATAATTGGCGCGGAAGAATTAAGCAAGGGAAACATAAAGGAGTTTAACAAAAAATCATATTGAAAAATATATTCTATCTCGAAATATGGTCAAATATATTTAAAAAAATACTAGCAAATATTTTTTTAATTGTATATTTGTAACGTATAATAATGGATGTTACTACTATCTTTCTAGTGTACACACACACACACACACACACACACACACATATATATATATATGGTGAGACGATAAAATTGTTTCCCCTAAAAAGACTATACGATTCCATTTCCGCTTGATGACAACCGGTTTTCCTTTTTAATTTAAGACCATCTATTAGTTGATCAGTTGTGTACAAATGCCAAGAGCGATAGGAGCCTTCTATCGTGTCTGAAACCTCTTCCTTCCCCGATTTTCAGCCGCTGGACTATTTCATTTAGTCATATGTGGAGAAAACAGCTAGCCTGGTCACTGTCATCCACCGAGTATGAGCTGAGCTCTCGACAGCGCTTGGGGAAAAAATATTTTTATCAAATTATTGTTCAAGACATATGGTCTATTTAAAAAAAAACATCGTTTCCGAAACGACCGTACAATCTATTGATTTTGTTTGTTTTCCTTTCGAAACTGATTTTTAATTCAAAATTCTGAATCATTTTACTCAAAATGTATATATATACATATATATATATATGTGTGTGTGTGTGTGTGCGGGTATATATATATATATATATATATATATATATATATATATATATATATATATATATATATATATATATATATATATATTATGGACGTCAAAACACACAGATCAGCCTGTCTATTGGCTTCCTGAGACGAAATGCGCCTACATTGATGTTCCTTTTTTTCTATTCTCTTTTGTAAAACTTAATTATGTTCTACAAAGACAAAAACAACAGCCCTCTTCCATCCCCCCCTTTTTTTTCTTTCCCTACTTCCGGGTCCTGGATATGACCTTAAACTATATCCAGTGCTGATGCCCCAGCTTGTGGGCTTTGGGGAGTGTGGAGCCATCCTTTTACTGCCATTGCTCCCAGGTCTACTTTGACCCGGAGTGGTAGTACCTGTTAAGTTCCCACTATGGGTTAAATAGAAACCGACTTGAAAACAACAAATATGTTCTAATAAAAAAATTTTCTTCAAAATATTTGGATTCGGCATTAAATAACCTGAAAATGGTGGATATGCCGTAAAACAAAAACAACCAACCAACCAACCAAAACACGTGGAATTTCTTCTGTTAATTTAAAACGCGTGTATTTACGAATAATTGCTTCTCTCGTAACTGTTTATATTATATGTTAAATAAATAAAAAGGCAGATAATTGTTTCGGTTTTTTTTTTCTTGTCAAAAGGCCAATAAACTAATTATACATGGGAACTACAGAACCTGACGAGAGATATCTCTTTATTTCATGTCTTACTCCGCTAGCATCGCCACAAATTCCACGTGACTTTAATTAAACAGTCGTTAAATCGGATCTTTTCGCTCACATATTCTAAGGATCGTTTACATGTTTTATGAGCGTTTTTTCATTGGTTTCCATTTTCATGACAAATCCTTACTTTTATCAAAATAGTTTATATTTATTGACTCTCACATTTGCGTTTATGAAAATCTTGAATCGTCTTTATGCCAACATTGTTTGAAATCTTATTACGAGTTTCTGTATAACGGGAAAAAAAGCATAATATAAACGACAAATACTTTTTTTTTAATTTGTCTGTAGATTTACATTGGAATTCTTTAACATTCATTTTCTACGAATGCATTTACAATCTGTATCTTGTTTTAGTTTGATAGTATTTCCTCTTTTTTTCGAAAATTATTCAAATTCCTAAAATATTAGGTTGTCAGGAAAGTTTCAAGCCTTTTATAGGCACACGAATAGAATAGAAATAAGCTTTCTCGTTTCTTAGCAATCTTTATGCAATGAAAATTCGCACGTCTTGTACTTTTGAAACGTACAACGCTTGGGCAAGTATTCTAGTCGTGATATTTGTCATTATTTATATATATTGTTTTTAAAAGATCAATAAAAAAAATTATCTTGGACTTCTAAAACTAACAGAGATTAGACCATTCCCGCAATGATCCTATCCCAGTTGAATTTTAGGTGGGAGTTTAGTGTTGTGCAGTTCTAGAAGGTACACCCTACCATGCTTTGCCTCTACCTTTAAGAAGGGTGTAGTTTATTGTTTATCGCCTGAAGCGCCATCATCGAAGAATATCGACGAAGCTTCTCAGGCACATTTTGCAGGTCAGAGTGACCCTTCTCGGACTCGCTGACATCTCAATCAAACTTTCTAACCTTGCTGTCTAAGTTCTTGTAGTGCAAGAGAACTAAACATCCCCCGTCTTCAAGGTTTTGAAATTTGCAACCAACTTCTGAATGGTTAATTCTCATATGTCAATGCCACAATACACTTCAAAAAAATTCTTTGAAATTTTAGCAGCAGTTTCTTTTATTTTGAGGAAAATAAAGCATGACAACTCGAACATGAAATGTGTTGCAATCTATTTTCTTTGTAATGAGAAGTATCTGAAAGCAAATATATAAGAACAATTAACAGCAATAGAAAAATATACGGAAGACATGATATGTAAGCAGATTATAAGTTCGTTAAAGGGCCTTCAAAACGTAAAGGACTTTTTTCTGACAACATAATAGCTGTTGAAAGAATCTGTTTTCGAATATATTTTAAAATAATGTCTGCGTACAAAACTAATGTACGAGGTACATTCAATAAGTGTCCATATTATTTTGTACAAGCATTTAAATTGACGTAGACGGTTGAAAATTCAGTACGTGGTTGCTGTACATCTGTACAACCAATATTTATGATTTCAGGTTCAAACGAACAGCTACAGCAGGAATTGGAATACATCTTACAAAAGCCTCATTTTTACAGCTAGTGAACTCCAAAACTGCGATTTGGGCGTCAATACACTTTCAAAGAACGATATGCAATAAAATTCTGTTTTCAAATATAGAAAAAGAATTCCACAAAAACGTATGGAATGCTTCAAACTGCTTTTGGGCCATCTCGCTTGAATCGAGAATCAGATTTTAGTAGCATAAGAGATTCAAAACACATGAGGCTGATGAGAGGTGTAGGTGTAGTAAGGAAGTTACGTGATCACAGTTGATTGGCCCCAGAAAGAATTTCATGGATAAGGACCGTTGTGTGTCTATAAAGACAAGAAGTTCACAGTTTGATGTCAGTGTGGGAACTGTACACATAATTACTCGCGAGGAACTAAAAATGCAGAAGATTTGCGCGAACTTTGTCCCAAAAGTGCTCAAAGAAGAACAGAAAGAAAGACGTTGGCAAGACCAATATGGGCATCAAGACAGTTCATCACCTTCCCTATAGGCTATACTCTGCTCCCTGTAACTTTATGTTATTACTTAAGCTCAAGGACAACCTTAGAGGATGCTGCTATGAGACAATTGAGGATATGAAAGAGGCTGTGGCGATGAACATTGACACACACGCTAGAGAGGACTTCCAAGGAGCCTTTCAGAGGTTGTTGGAACAGTACAAGTGCATTGCAACCGGAGGAGATTACTTTCAAGATGACTAGAGTTTCATGAGTGTACTATCAATAAAAATGCCCATATGAAAAAGTCTGGAAGCTTATTGAAGGTGTCTCGTATGATGTAAATTCTCTTGAATCGACAGGACTATACTCTGTTGACCGACTTTATTTTTTTCCTGTCACTTGAAAGTGGTCAAAATCTCTGCTATTTTGTAAACTTACTGCCCCTATATTTATCTACTTTACTCCTATTTTTCCCGAGGAGGCAAAGATGCATCATTCGAGATAAAGCGGGCTTTCTTTAACAACGCTAGATAAATAGCGTAAGGGATTTTCTTTTGTATTTTTTTAACAAACCATAGCCTTAGAATTCAACATCTGTGATATGTTTAAAAACTTTAAAAAAGAAAACATCCGGTCATTTCAATCTTTATACTTATTCTGGTCTTTCTCAATTTGAATATTTTTTAGATATACTTTATAATATGCATTATTTAGATTATTAGGACTATTGTTCTCATCCTAGTTCATATTATCATAATGAAAATGATACGAAGCTTTTTTCCATTTCATAAAGATATCACATAGTTTGAATTATATAACTTACCAGTCGTTTAAATAAAGAGTGAAATATTTTTACAATATACACTAATGAGATTAATTTTAAGCATGCACTTGAAGATGTTTATGTCGCTAGAAACGTTGTGGAAATAAAATCTCAAATGGGACTAGTAGTGCAAACAATCGAAATACATGTTTATCAACCCTCATCTACAATAAATCAGAAAGTCTTTTGCCAATTTTAATAGTTATTATATCTTGATAAATGTTTGCACCCGATGTAGTGAGTGACAAGAAGAGTAAATGTGACTTATGGGTAAATATCACTCTTCGTTTTGTATACTTGACACATGGAAACTAAATAATGAGACCAATAATAATAGTAATGGGATTAAACATTGATTGATTCATAACACGAACAAATTTCGACGTAAAATAAATGGCAAATATTTTTTAGACTTGGTATTTATAAAACTATTCCGGTTACTGGAATTGGGAACATCACAATTTAAATATAAGATCAGAATATAGAATGGGAAGTGTTTATGTGATAGAGCGCTCTATATATACACAGTTTGTCTGATTTTCAATCGTATTAAATTGTTATGTTCACCAAATTGACTGAGCCATAAGGAAGGGAGAGGATGATTACGCAACCTTTGCCTCACTACAATTACTACATACGTATCCTTCTAGAAAATACATTTCTTCTATAACGTCTATTTAATAAAACAATAATAGCAACAATAGTGCAAGTGATTAATATTACGAAACAATTTAATCATTTTCTCATGAAAAAAGAAAAATTGATTTGAAATTAAGACAAACACTTATTCAATCGATAAACACTGTTCTAATCGAATGTTTTGATCATCCTATTGAACGAATCGCGTCTTGTGATCGATACGCCATGATAATGACTAATGTCGATCTGCGTTTTCATGCGTAATTTATCATTAAGAATTTTTTAATATTTCAAAAAACAAATATAAAATCGATTTTTTTTCTATTATTTTATCGACAATTTTTATCTAATTGGTTTAATTCATTAAAATCACGCGATATGCTACAAATATTGGACTCGGCTATTTTTTCTTTGTATTTGTGTAGCGTGGTTCCCTTCGATTAGTGTGAGTATACGCGTGTGTGTTGTTTGGTCTGCATGAAGTCCTGTTCGTTAGTTGCAGTTATTTGATACTTTTCACGATTATAGGTTTTTACCTACGGCTCAAAGTTATGTGGAAATCTTTTCTCTTGGAACTGATCAAGAAAAACTTTATTGAGGCGTAGTGAGGACGGGTTGATTTATGGTTCACCGGCATGTATTCTTAATAATAAAGACACGAAAACTTGAAAGTAAGTTAGATGGAATTTACACTAGAATGCTCAGGGCAATGTTAAACCAAAACTGGAAAACGCATTCAATCATTAGCTGTCTGTATGGTTTGTTGCCCAGGATCTCTTCAGTAATAAGATAAAGACCACAATATGCCGGACATTGCTATAGAAGAAAAGCTGAGATCGTCAGAGATGTGGTACGATGGGATCCTAAACATAAAACCATTAACATAGGAAGACGTGCCAGGACGTACATAAAATTATTGACAGAAGACATTGGCTTAGAATTGGAAGACCTGTTGAGGGAAAGAGTTAATTTGGTCCAAGCAACTCGCTCGAAACGATAACCACGAAACAGATAGTAGCAAGGCTCATAGGTTGTATTCGAAGTCAGTGAAAGTTTGGTTCTAAACATAAAAATGAATGGCACCAGTGCCATAATGCCACTTTAAGAAAAGTTTGTGATTCTGTACCTGAAACCGATTTCCTAATCGCTACATAAAGAGACAAAGACAGACATGTAACGTTACACAGACCCACACATGGGACCCACACGTTGAAGCAGTCCACGTAACAAAGGCAAAGAATTACATGAACTCATTCTTTCGTGCAACAACGACACTTATTTCCTTATTCGCCTGTCACGCGTGACTTCACGTTACGGCTGTGGCGTCTCTCACATAACCGTTCTCTCTAATCTGCTCTCCCTCATTTTTAAGGTCTTACTTTTTTTTACCGTGACGTCATTTTGCACACGACCTGAAATTTACATACGCGCGTCCACGCTCTGTTACAGCCAGTGTTCGACGGATGCTGAGATTTACTGCTGGATTTTCACAAGAGCCTACTTAGTAAGGTAGCTCTAACACTATAAGGTATCACCACTCTAATCTCAGAGGGGAAAAGTTGTTTATTTTGTCCCGCATTTTATTTGTGCTGGTTGACAATTCGCGATTTGTCGTTGTTTATCTACACCAGACACCTTAAGAAAACGAACACTTCAAATTTTCTTTTCAATCTAAAAACGATTCCATTTTGTATCTTTACTCTTTTAGAAACACGACAGTTGTTGAAAATACCCGAGTTTGCTCAGTTATACATCAGCAATGGGACGATTTTAATATTCTTGCAGATACCGAAAAAATTACAGATTCCAAAAAATGACAGATTCCGAAAAATTACAGATTCCGAAAAAATTACAGATTCCAAATAAATTACAGATTCCGAAAGATTACAGATTCCGAAAAAATTACAGATTCCGAAAGATTACAGATTCCGAAAAAATTACAGATTCCGAAAAAATTACAGATTCCAAAAACATTACAGATTCCGAAAGATTACAGATTCCGAAAAAATTACAGATTCCGAAAAAATTACAGATTTCGTTCTCAATTCTTGATTTCGATACAGTTGCCAATTCTAATGTTTTTATTCTCTAAATATTTATCTGTAGCGTTGATTTTGTTGATTTTAGTTTTCGTATTACCATAAAACCTAAGTGTTATATTTATGCGTTTTCGCAAACGTAAACATGGTAATGCGAATGCTTGCTCGAGGTGATTTACTATTAATTAAAACAAACATTAAATATGTATGATTTCAGCATTAATACAAGCAATAGAAAATTTACATTTAAACTCAAACAAGCAAACTACGGTTATCTAATCAGAGCCGATGTGTGGACATTAGTTTGTGATCCGATTCGAAACATGACTAGGGTTCATGTATTCATAAGGAGAGCGAAACTGTGTAGAACTTGAACTTGCGAGTTGGAAATGTGAACTCATAGCGAACCCTTAGTAATTTATTGTTCAAATCAGTTATTTGTTGTTACTACCCGACACGAATATCTATTATTGTACCTGTAAGAATAAATGCATTTTATATTATTATATCTGCGTATTGTTTTTCACTCGACGACTATGCCGCATATGCAGGCGTTCAGTGAGCATCATCGACGAGAATCGTATGATGCTTCAGCTTTGTGCCAACTTTATCAAAGAGATTCAACTTCACCTACCAACACAGCCCGGAACAAGACACTAAAATGCAATCAGAATACATAATGTATGCAATGTGCTTTAACGATAGTCACTCCATAAAGCTTTTATTAAAAAAATACAATAAACTCAATTTCGTATACAAAATAAGTAATGACGCCATTTTGTTCGCGCCTTTTCTTTGCTGTGTTTCCTGCTGTTAAGAAAGTGTTAGATGCTTTCAGTTTTGAGTGAAATCACTAGAGAAATGTCAATAATGGATTCATCACAGTCGAAGGGAGAGATGAAGTGGCGGCGGGGAGTGCGGTTGAGGCTGGCGAGGTGACATTTTTGGAACGGTATAATGTTACCGATCTTTCTGACGATTCCCCCATCGCGTCAGATAAAACACTTTACACAAAACGACAGCAAAAGAATCGCTGTCAATTTGTAGGTGTGAAAGTTAGTTTTACATACGTCCGCGCATCGATCGGTTTGTCTGTCACAGTTCAAGTTGGTGGTTATTTCCTTTCCATCGCAGGAAGAGGTGGTACATGGTCGAACGTTGAGAGAATGTAACCAAAGCTCCTAAAGAAAGAGCACTCTAGCCTATTAAAAATTGCCTGAGCAGCCTTGTCGGCATTTCACGGTAAGGTATCCTCAGACAGTAAGCAATACTTACTTCACCCGAAAGACGAGAGGCAATAGCCTAAAATCTGGACCTTTTCAAGAATGACAGAGAGTCTGTTAGTTTTTTGAGGGAGAGGAAAAGTTGTATCGTTAAATATAAAAAATTCAGTAGTCGCATCTATAAATATCTATTTTTTCGTGTTAACTCATATTTATATAAAAAAAAGGTAAATTACACGGGAGAGTGAAACATTTCTGTGGACCACATGAAGGTGATCAGCTAGATGTCTGTCTACATTACATTTGCATTTTTGCATATTTGTAGAGTCGGGAAAGCAGGATACTGAAGGAAAATCCAAAGTATATTAGTACAACGGAAGAAACCATCCAAATAGCAAACGTTTACAGTAAATTAGCGGGATTTTGCATCTGATCCGGTTAGTCAGCGTTAGTACGTTCAAGTCGCACTGGACAACATTGCATCGATGAGACAGCAGTTGGAGATATGTTGACTTATGTGAACCCTGTATAATAAATAGATACTAATTAATTATTACATATGCGAATAGTGGCTTCGTAAATGCTACTCTAAAGTGTGCGTAGTTTTCTAGCGCAGTAGAGGAAGGCTTTTTAAGAAGAATCGCTTAAAGGTCTCGCTTATATTTGGATAATATTATAATTGCAATGAGGTATATTTTATTTATGACGGACTATTATGCTCATCATTTTTTAGTTGTTGTTTTAAATGAAACAACAATTAAAAATTTAAAAAGATAAGGATAATAGTCCGCAATAAATAAATTAATAAATAATACTCATCGCAATAATAAATTCCAATGAAATAATATTTATATAAGATGTTATTTTCATCCAAATTGAAAATTTATTTATTGATTTGTTGCAGACAGTTATCCTCATCTCTATAGTTGTTGTTGTTTCACCATGATCCGGCCAACTATTCCTATGGCCTTCTTCAGCTGGTGGCATAAGAATGCTGGGTCTTGTTACTGTATCATCAGAAATTACTGCATTGCATAGTTGTTATTGTCTCATCACGTTTTGGCCAACAAATCCTCTGGCCTGCTTAGGATTGAAACCGCTATCACAAACTATAAAACCTCAAATTATTTAAAAATAAAAGATAATATATAAAATTGGAAATATTTTCTAATTTTCACCAGCTATGAACAAATAGCTCAACTACCTTGTGGATTCATTGGTAAATGCAAAGGCTAAAAGAGTAAATCTTGAGAAAAAAAAGTCCGTTCGAGTCCCGATAGATGTATGGAGAAGCACTCCAGCATCTTTCGGGCAACTCCTGCAGCTGCGCAGATTTCGGCCGTATTGGATTGCCTTTTCGTCGAACTTTGACTGCAACGCCAGTAGGCCTGCATCCAGGGAGGCAACCCAAGTTTCGACTCTATAGAAACTACAGACGCTGCAGAGCACCAGACTAGATGTACAAGACCATTGTCCCATTAGACAGAAGGTTTCCATCAGAGAAAGTCAATTTTCTTTGCATCAATCTTTGCAATATTTTCTGTGTAGTTGTCCCTATTCATCTTATCTCTGAATTTAAAGCCAATTAGTTCGGACTATAAGCTTCAGCTAGAGTGTTCTGGTCTATGACAGTATTTTACTATTAGTGTGTCTGTACAGCAAAGAATTAGAAACAACAAATACAAGACATAAACCCGATATGTTCTTTTTCATTATAGACCCGGACACAAAATATACAGATTTTTTTTGAAGGCGAACAAGAACAAATTATTCAGCGAATGATCGTCATTTTCAGAGAGGGTGAAATAAAAGAGAAATATTGGTAATGAAATAAGGGAATACTGACACGAGGGGGTAACAGAGAAAACGGCATGGATAGAGAGAGAAAGAGATAACCAGATGGTTATTTTACAAGGATAGTTTCAAAAATAATCACTCTTATTTATTTTATCGAAAAGATTGAAGAGATGCGAAGACGGAACTGGTACTATTAAAACGAGCGACCTTTTGCGCTTCAGAATTAATTTTTCTACGTAGTCACTACACTTATGCCAGCACTGAGTGTCGAACGATAACTGTGCATGGGCGTCCGGATCGCATTGTCATACGAAGTTCGTTCTAAAATAAAACCTCCTATTTGTTCCTTCAAAAAGTTTAAAAGCTACAAAGACGGGGGTGGTATCATCAAAACGAGCGACCTTTTGTGATTCAGATTTTTTTTAACATAGTCGGCACCATTCTCAATTCACTTTTGTCACGAAATCAATGACGCAGCTCTGATTCTGAGGCACGTCTATGACAGGGGGTGTTTTTTTAGAATCTCATACCGTCAACATCTACAAAAAAGAAATGAAACTTTAAGATCATAAATGCGTAGGGTCAATCATCATAACAATACAATCTGCAAGTCTATTCTTATTCACTTGGGCAGAATTAATACATAAGAGAAAATACTTTTTGAACGTTCTTCTTATAAGAAATATATTACAATCAGCATTCAATTCGTACAGTCGGATAACCATACCGGTTTGAAATAAAATCGCGTTGCATACATATGGTCATAGACTTCACCAGTAAACCTTCTGAGATTAATATTTCGAAAATAATTCACATGAAAAATGGCCTACCGTACACAAAGAAGTCCTAATAATATTTCCCTTGAGGATATTTTGTTCATTGTTCGAAAATCCTAAGAAAAACATGATCCGTCCTTAAAAACACATATTTTAGAATTTCCTTGTGTGATGAACGTGAGCGCATATCTATTAACTATAATGAACCTTATATGTCTGTCTAATAACCAAACCTCGAAATATTATTTAATTAGTAAGATTTGTCATTATATTGAACTAGTGGAAGGCGCCCAGCCTTGCCTGGTCGTAAAATACGCTTAAATATATTTTAATTTATCAAGATATCGTACATATTATGATAAATATATTTTAATTAATCAAGATATCGTATATATTATGATAAATATATTTTAATTAATCAAGATATCGTATATATTATAATAAATATGTTTTAATTAATCAAGATATCGTATATATTATAATAAATATATTTTAATTAATCAAGATATCGTATATATTATGATAAATATATTTTAATTAATCAAGATATCGTATATATTATAATAAATATATTTTAATTAATCAAGATATCGTATATATTATAATAAATATATTTTAATTAATCAAGATATCGTATATATTATGATAAATATATTTTAATTAATCAAGATATCGTATATATTATGATAAATATATTTTAATTAATCAAGATATCGTATATATTATAATAAATATATTTTAATTAATCAAGATATCGTATATATTATGATAAATATATTTTAATTAATCAAGATATCGTATATATTATGATAAATATATTTTAATTAATCAAGATATCGTATATATTATGATAAATATATTTTAATTTATCAAGATATCGTATATATTATGATAAATATATTTTAATTTATCAAAATATCGTATATATTATAATAAATATATTTTAATTAATCAAGATATCGTATATATTATAATAAATATATTTTAATTTATCAAAATATCGTATATATTATAATAAATATATTTTAATTAATCAAGATATCGTATATATTATAATAAATATATTTTAATTAATCAAGATATCGTATATATTATGATAGATATATTTTAATTAATCAAGATATCGTATATATTATGATAAATATATTTTAATTTATCAAGATATCGTATATATTATGATAAATATATTTTAATTAATCAAGATATCGTATATATTATGATAGATATATTTTAATTAATCAAGATATCGTATATATTATGATAGATATATTTTTCTTAATCAAGATATCGTATATATTATGATAGATATATTTTTCTTAATCAAGATATCGTATATATTATGATAAGGTCAATTCTCTATCGATTATTTCATGTGATATTTTACCCAATATCTTTCCGTTATTTCAAAAGTAAAAAAAAAATATGATTTGGGTGCCATCAGCAATAATCGAAACCAAAACCGATAGCAAAACTGTAGCAAAAAAATAAAAATAAAAATACTGACAACGTTACAACTGGACCACCAGTGCTTGCATATATACTCGATAAAAATAAAATAACATCAATGTACAAAATGTATAACGATTTGCGCACGTGTATAAGAGTAGTTTAAGTTGATTCATGTTTGGCAAGTGATGGTTCCTTTTGACCCCCTTTTTAACCCCTTAAAAACTATTTTAACCAGTTAAAGATCCATAAAAGAACGTTCGACAAAAAATGCAATAATTTGAACATATTTCTGCAATCTACTGTTTCTTTGAACAAATGGAAACAGACGGACAGACAGACAGACAGACATAGTAAGATTTATAAATGAGATTACAAAACATTCGAATTACAAAAAAATAGTTCGAATTACAAAAAAAAAAAAAATACACGTGTAATGCCTATTATATTTAAAGAAAATCAAATAAAAATCAACTAAAAAGTAAATATTCCTTTATTTTATTTATGGTTTTTCATTCCATACAAATGCATTGCACACGCCGTTTATGATCCCAATAAAATATAAATATTTCATTTGGTTTGTTGTATTTCAAAGAAGCGTATTGTTAAAAAAACGAGTATTCTTCCTATAAAAAACATTGTAAACTTTTCTTTATAGACGGTCACCATGGCCATTTTCATTCTGAGGGATGTTAAAAAGTTTATGTAATTCGTAATTGTGTTTTTAGTATCACACGTATTGATGACTGAATTTATAGATCTGGACACAACATATGTAAATGCTAAATACTGTTTAGTTCTAACTTACAGTGTTCTAGACATCAACAGTTCAATCCTTAGTATGGGCGATACCAAGAATATAAATAAGAGTCACACAAGAACTTTACGCACTTATGGCTGATAGAATGAGAAAAAAACTACCCCCGGTGATTAAATAAAAAATTTCCGTTTAAAATTAGTTACTATTCCTTAGTTCGACGAAACGCACCTAAAGAAGGTTTGAAATTAAAACGACCACAATTTTGTGACGCAACTAAGTGATTCGGACCTGTGGACCTAATTCGATTCTTTTAAGTCGGTAAAAATAGCTGCTAAGAGGTCAACATTGAAAAATTACAACTTGCTTGCTCAACTGAAAGTGCTCATCTACGCATACGCAAATATACACGTTGAATTGCGTTTATTTTTTAAGTTTTTATATACATGTCGACTTAACTAGAGAGCTCAATGTTTTGGTTTCAATTGAAGTCGATGGCATCCAGATCATGTTTTTAATGCATTTAAATTACTGCCATGCATTGGATACAATATAATAATTAATAGAGAATTTACTCTATAATAATAAATAGGAAAAGTGTAGGTATTAAAATATCATATTTAAACGTATTTTGCAACCGGGCAACGCGTGGTAGTGTATATTTTTATCTATTGAATAAAATCATTTTTGTAATTATTTATTCTGTGGTTTTCATCATATACACCCTTTTCAGAAAATATATTTTTCAATCATTTTGTTAGAGGTATTAACCGCGAGGATTAGGCCTCTCGAGGAGAAATCAAGATATACATATGATGTTGTTGACGGTTGCTTTTACGTTTGAATCCGAAGTGATTGTGTAGTTGGCGCTAATTTTAAATGGAAGGAGAAAGTTAATTAATTTATATATTGGTAGTAGTATGTACGAATAGAAATCAAGATGGATTTATAAGTGAAGAAAATCTAATATATAAAAGGCTATATGTCTGTCTGTCTGTATCCATGTTTTATAACTTCCGAAACTAAAGGTCGCAGAGCGGCGTTAGGGGTTTCAAATGATTGGATTTTTATAAGCAGTTCTTTTATGGGGCTTTAGCCGATTAAAGTAGATTTTTAAGGAGTGACACTTGGGTCAAAATTGAAAAAATCGTTTATTTTAAAAATAGTTTATTTTTAATTTTTTAATTTCAATCAGTTCATATGCGTGTTTCCTTGGTACAGTGGTAACTTCATTAACTTTATAATGCTACAGTTTTACTTCCGGTTTCGATTCTAACTGATGACCCCAAAATACATTTTTTTTTTCTTTTAAAATCACCACTCTATAATAATATATACGAAATAGCGATAAATTAAAATATCATATTTAAGCGTATTTTACGACCGGGCAAAGCCGGGTACTCCTCCCTCTGATATTCTTCTTTATAGAACTCACTATATCTGTCTGTCTGCCTCCACATTTTCAAAGTTTTTCTCCCCGAAACTAAAGGTCGCAAAGCGGCGCTAGGGGCCTCAAATTATTTTATTTCTTATGGACCGTTCTTTTAAGAGTTTTAGCCGGCTAAAATAGTTTTAAGGGGTCAAAAAGGGGGCAAAATTGAAATAAATCTTATGCATTTTTACATCCATCTTAGTTTATTTTTAATTAGTTCACATGCGTGTTGCGTTGATACAGTGGAAACGTCACCGGCTTTGAATGCTAGTTTTATTATCGGTTTCGATTCTAGCTAATGGCTTCCAAATACTCGTATTTTACTTTTAAAATCTGACTATAATAATATATACGAAATCTGGAAAAATTAAAATATCATATTTAAGCGTATGTTACGACCGGGCAAAGCCGGGCGCCCCCACCCCACTAGTCAGTGCTAAAAATGTTTAAACATTTAAACAATATGAATTCAAATACAGGCTAACATTTAAAACGAACAACGCTAAATGTTTTTGACTTTTTGAAAATCTCTAACAACTGGGAAAAACATCTGTTGACATTTTACACAGAAGTGATAAAATATTCTGAATATTTGAAAGTAGATGTCAACTATTGAATTCTGTAAAGAAACGAAGAAATGTACTATACATCTAATGGCAGGCTGAGGATATTTGACCTGAGTTGTAGAGAGAAGAGAGAGAGAGAGAAAGAGGGAGAGAGAGAAAGGTGGGGTGTAATAAAGGAGAAAGAGAAAGTTATAAAGAGATTAAAGAGAAAGAGAGAGAGAGAGAGAGAACGGATGTGCTAAGCGTAAAAAAAGAAGGAAAACAAATCACATTTGCTAGAAAGATAACATTTTAACGCACACCGTGACGTCATTGTACGAAGGAGGTCGTTATTGCAATGGATATCAACGTGAACTAGAAGATCGGTTTTACGAGTTCAAATCCTCTTTTATGTACCGTGTTCAGTTATGCAACCATAATATTGAGAAAAATTATAATCCAACATTTTCTGGATTTAAGTAAGATGGCAGTTTATGTTCTGTTTAGTATACACAAGCAGGTAGATCCGACGTTGCCCGGGATTAAATAAGGATCAACGAATGATTATCCCTACAAAATAAAATTTACCGGTTTTTTCTTGTTTTGTTTTTTTGCTCAGCATACACCTCCAAACACCCGGGTAACGCCGGGCACCCATGATAGTCTATATATCTATAAAAGTGAACGTGTCTGTGTGTCTGTCTGCCTGTGTGTCTGTCTGTGTACATTTCCCTACGCAATAACTCTGTCAATTTTTAGTCTAGAGACTCGAAATTTGATATACAATGTACTGAGATTTGGGAAAATCTTCCTAATCCGTTTTCGGCCAGAAACATGGCTGTTGATGGGTCAAAGTTCAACGATTTGACCTTTGAAAACTCTACCAAATTCCTCCGACCATTTTGGGTTTAAACACTTGAAATTTTAGATATAGGTTTCTTGGACATGGGTCTAATTTAATAACTTGATTTGAGCCCAAAACAATAAATGTTTAGGGGTCATAATAGGGGTCAAATTTAAAAAAATTGACCGCTTTTATTTTGTTTGTTTTTGCTAAACATACACCTCCAAACATCCGGGCAACGTTAAGTATTAAATATATATGTACCCCACGTATTTTTTTTTATTTTTCACCTATTTTTATTTATAATAAAAGGCAAATTTTGCTGAATTATTTTTATTTTTATTTTTTTATTAGTTTTTATTCATTTGTTTCATTGTGATGTATCCAATCCACTGCTTTTTTTTTAACTATTTGTATTGTATTTATTTTCATTTAAGTCATTTAAGTTTTGGTTTTGTAAACTCCTTAAGTAATACGTGGGGGACAACCTCTCGACTCGACATTTTTTATGTAAAAGACCTTATTGTTTAAAGTATGTCATAATTGGCAATGTGTTTTTTTTTCTTTTTCTTTTTAATAGCATTTACATTTTGACAATTTCTCTATTAAATCTAAAATGAGTAACTTTCTCGAATATTTCATACAAACTTTTTTTTTTTACTTATACTTAAAATAGGCACTGTAAAAATACATTTTATTGACGAAACATTACACTGATAATTTTTATATATATATATACGGTGGTTTTAGAGGCGACAAACTTTAAAGTAGCAACTCTATTTTTTTTAAATTCAAGATTTAGCAACTATCGGGTATTTTCAGTTTAGCTTGGTTTGTCAATTCATCATGTTGTTTCAGCAGGACGTTGTCACATATCAGATAGCGCGTGCTACAATCAATTGACCGGAAGAAACATTTGATGAACGAATAATTTCCCGAAGTGATCTCTTAACTAGCCACCTCGTTCGTACGATTTTGTAATATTAGATGATTTTTATTAAAGATATGTAAAGTCCTATATCTACGTTTATAAACCAGACACAATAGACCACTAGAAATATAACATTTAACGCTTTATTGCCGAAATACAGGCTAATTAAATACGTGTAATTGTGAGAATCGGACCTCTAGATTACGCCATACACACAGGGGATATGTCACAGACTCCTATAAGGATATTGGAGATAAATCGTAATAAACAGATATATTCTGACGCTTCATTAACCAAAATACTCACAAAAGGGGTTTCAATAATATCGAGGGGTCTCCATTTACGCTAAACTTCAACAGGATGCTCAGTAGCAATATATTACATACATGAAAGATGCCGCTGTGGAATTTCCATCGTTCTCCTTTATTATATATATATATATATATATATATATATATATATATATATATATATATATATATATATATATATATATTATGGGCGTATATTGTGTAAACAATGTCTTAACTATAATTTCTTTGAGGATTTAAATGTGAAAGCTATGACAATGCATTTTTGTAGAACAAAATGCGATACATAATATTATGCAGGGTAACCCGGATATAAGAAACTTCTTTTTCCGGTGCACACCATAAAGCTCTTAGGGTTACATTTATATCTGGGGGTTTTCATATCTGGATTAGCCTCTACATTAACACAGGGTCTAATTTCAGACCAGATAAAATCGCTCCTATATCCGGTTTTCTTATAATCTGGTATCTTATACCCGGGTCCCATTGTACAATAGATTTCAATAGTTTTCGATTATAAATAATCCATTTACTAACGTAATGAGTCAATGCAAAATGTTATCGTGATGCTATGTTACTTGAATTTTCAAGGTGCTCGTCTTAAAAAAGAAGGAAAAAATATCTACAAACATTTGTTGAGGTATGTGCTTTGTCAGCAAACGGGATTGACAGGTGTCTATTGCATTAGATTTGTAGAGAATTGTAAATTATCGTAGAGGTGTCAGTTTGTATTTATGTTTGATATATTGTTATAAAATTAATTAACTATATAATTATATGTTTTATTTAGTTGTAAGTCTGATTTATTTATTATTATTTGTTATAATTATGCGTATATGCATATTTTGTTCTGTTTATGGAAGAGAAGTAACTCATTGCGATAAAAGTTTCTATTTAATTAATTCATCTAGTTTGGACCGTGCTGCTAATTTGAGTCAGAAGCGAATCGATACTCTTCTAAATTGTAGCAGCATTACTGGGACAAATCTTGTATCATACTAAAGACGATCGTGGATAGAGCAAACTATAATTTATATACTGTGAAACAAAGTTACCAGATAAATAAGTGAAAAAAACGCTTAAAAGCTTTGATTGTTTCTGTTCTGCTTTTGAAATCACGACTCTATAATAATATATACGCAATCTGAAAAAAAATTAAAATATCATATCTAAGCGTATTTTACATCCGGGCGCCCCCCTCGATAGCCCAAAATAGAAAAAAAATCTATGTATTGTTATACAATAAACCTGACACCACTTATAAAAAACAAAACAAAATAAGAAAGCTTGGAAAAAACGCACCTATAGTAAAAGCCGGTCTTGTATAAACACGCAGAGAAAAATATGTTATTACTTGCAAGGGGGAAGGTCCGCCCCCAGTTGGGACGACGATTCTACTCCGCAAGACAACAATGCAGCGCCAATGTTTCACTGCTATCCAACATTAGGAACAACAAAAGTTAGAGAACAAAAAAAAACGCTAGTATTTCGTTTTAAAATCAGCAATAATTGTCATCTGTTCAAATTATAAAACTCACTATTTCTGTCTGTCTTTCTCCTTGTTTTATAATTCTATTTCTGCCGAAACTGAAAGTCGCAAAATGGCGTTAGAGGCCTCAAATGATTGGATGTTTTATTGGTTTTTAGCCGATAAAAATTGTTTTTTAGAGGTCAAAATGGTTCAAAATTTTAAAAATCTTGATACATTTTGTGCATTCATTTTAATCAGTGCATATGCGTACGGTTGTAATGTCATTAGCTTTAAAATACTACTTTAGTTTCGATTCTAGCTGATGGCACCTAAATACTTTATTTTTATTTATTTTTTTTTTAAATCACGACTCTATAATAATATATACGAAATCTGGACAAATTAAAATATTATATTTAAGCGTATTTTACGACCGGGCAAAGCCGGTCCACCCTCCCGATAGTGTTTATATAAAAGACAAAATATGAACACATGTAAAATAATGTTAGAAAACAATAGTTTGTATCCTTTGCTTTCTTCTTACTAGTTTTCTCATCTTGGGAAGTATCCTCATAGTGTTTCGTCCGATTAAAGCACCGGACGCCGTCAGGAATCCTTATGCCGAACTCGGAAATCACTAGAAAAGTTTGAACAGAACCTGATTGCTAGCTGTCATTTCGCCAATCATGATGGAGTAGAAGTCTTAAGTGATTCGCACTGGGAAAAGCATCTTCAACCTCTAGAGGACTGCCGTTTTAAACATTACTCAGCACTAATATTTGTTACGCAATTTAAAATAAGGAACCCATTCCCGGGGATTACATCGGTCGAAACGTTGTGAACATATTATATAAAGTAATCTGAATATTCAGAGTGCTTAATCTTCATCTGAAAAAAATTGCAACCATACAATAGTCTAACAAATTTGTAAAAAAATGCAAGATTTTATGTTTTTTATGCAATGGCTAATAATCATCGTTGCCAGGAGTATCGACGTCTTTTGGGATTTTATCAAATTATAATTTTTAAAGTCTAGTTTTGAAAATTCGAATCGCTTATTTCGAATAATGATTAAGGTCTTCGCTAATGATTCCAGATTATTTTCCTTTACTGTTTATTTTCACACATCGGCGCCATATTTAATTCTATCAGAGTTAGCCAAAATAAGTGTGGTTTACTTAATCATATTCCAAAATAAATCACAAAAATCAAATAATATTAGAGAAGAATAATAAATAAAAAGAAAAGAAAAATGGAAAAAGAAAAAGAAAAGACGGTAAAAAATTAAAATATAGGAAATAAAAATTCTGTATCATTAAAATTAACGTATAATTTAAAAATGAAACGAGTTAACTATTATTATTTTAATTATAAGTTATCACCCTTACATATTTGGTTTATGTTTTCTTCGGAGATTCTTTTTAATATAAACATGTGTGCATTCTCTAATATCGTTACTATATATTGCAATCACAAAATTTTACTATTTTTATTTAATTTATTTATTTATGTTTTTTGCTTTCGAAATATTATCGTGAATTGGTATTTAGCACTAAATCTTGAAATGAGAATCTTTCGCGACGTGTATAGTTTTAGAAGATGTCATGTTTTTTAAAATCTTTTTAGATATACGAATATACAAAAATGTCCTCTTTTTATTAACCAGGGTTATATTGATTTCTTCTTATAATAGCAGACCAAGTAACTGATGACGTCTGTTATTTGTTATTTCCTCATCAAAGTTATCCTGAATCAGAATTATATAGTGGATCTTAGTCATAAATAATGATAAAAAATAGAAGGGTTTATTATGAATATAGGTAATGAGGTACAGAACAAAATACTATATAAACATTTTGTGTCATCATATTTTAATTCGAATTTTAACAAGGGTAAAACTATTGCAAACTTATTATCTTAGAGGAGTTATATTACCCATTATAAAATTATATGATTCCCGTCTTTATATTATGACATTTATTAGAAGGTAAATTTTGAAATGCTATCTATGTAAACTGAAAAATTCTAGCGATGACGAAAACGTAATGAGATTGTGACATTACCCTATATTGAGATAACATTAATATAAACACTAATTATGATTTTTTTTTTCAAACATGAGTCTCTCTTTACTAGGATAATAAACTTATCCCGCCCGCTATTTGACCATGTTATTATGAAGTGCCCATTCATCTGAGCAATGCGTATTGTTGATACATATTTGTTGGTGCAGCAGTTTGTTAAGATTTCGCATATATTATTAAATATTATTAAATATTATCAAATATTATTAAATATTATTAAATATTATTAAATATTATTAAATGTTATAAAATATTATTAAATATTATTAAATGTTATTAAATATTATTAAATATTATTAAATGTTATTAAATATTATTAAATATTATTAAATATTATTAAATTGACGTGATTTCAAAAGTACAAATATTATTTCACTGTCATCAGCTAGAGTCGAAAATGAGAGCAAAACTGTAGCATTCAAAGCTGGTGACGTTACCACTTTATCAACGTGACACCCATATCAACTGATAAAATGAAAAATGAAAAATGAAAATAAACTAAGATGAATGTACAAAATGTTTAACGATTTTTTTAATTTGACCAATTTTTGACCCATTAAAACTATTTTAACCGGCGAAAGACCCATAAAAACGGTTCATAAAGAATCCAATCATTTCAGACCCATGGCGTCATTCTGTGACTTTTAGTTTCGAAAGAGATAGAGTTTGAAAATATAAAGACAGACAGACAGACAAACAGTGATATAGTCTTTTATATATTAGATTTAGTTTTGAAACTCAGAATAAACCTTAACGAATACTCCTGGCGCTAAGGTACCTTATTAAACCTTCCACGAAAGCTATGCTTTAAGTACATTCACAATATTTTCTTTGATGAACTTACAGAACGTGAACCATTTTTTCATCACATTCTTTCTCCCTGTTTCCGTGTCCCTACAAGAATACTGATATTAAACTATAATTTGACCAAATAGTTTAATGTTCGTCTTTCACCATTTACGATAACCTGTTGTTATAAATCTGGTTTCTCTCTGGTAATGTGGATTGTTTAGATATGAAAAAAATATATAATAAAAACATAGATTTTTATTATTTTAGTTTGCAAGGAAGTCACCACTTATCAAGGTCCGGAGGCCACTCGAGGATAAGGGTTAATGAATATACGGTAGTCAATGGGACAATATCGTAGTAATCGTTAGTAGTTAGAAAATTGGTAAATTGGATTATTTAAAGGGACGTCTCATAAAGACCTCGTTTACATTAGGCTTGAAGACGACCATATTGTAATCAACTGGAAAAAGAGCGAACGGAAAAGAATTCACCAGGCGTACAGTTTTAAGATAGATGCTTTGTTCATGGAATCTGCGTTTAGGTTTAGGCATGATAATGTAATCCGAAAAATAATTCTGTTCGTAACTTAACAGTAGAGACTCATTTGGCTGGTTGGTTGTTTTTGTTTTACGGCATATCAACCTTTTTCAGGTTATTTAATGCCGAATCTAGTTATTTTGATGAACGATTTTTAATGGAGTATATTTGTTTTTTTAAGTCGGATTCTATTCAACCCATAGTTGGGACCCTGACAGGTACTACCACTCCGGGCCTGCGAGCAATGGCAATTAAAGGGTGGCTCTACACTCCCCAAGGCCCGCAAGGTGTGGCCTCACTATCGGATATAGTTTTAGGTCATATCCAGGACCAGAGACTCATTTAGTGTTAGGGTTATGGCTAGGGGTAGAAGTGAAACCTATGGTTTCAGTGTCGTCATCGTATTCAGGATCACCTGCAACATCCTCTCGAAAGAAATCCGAACTTGATCGTCCGCTTTCAAAGGTACGAGGACAGCTGAAACAAGATATTAAATTGAAGCAATTCAATCTATCTTGTTTAAAAGCACCTGTTTGTTATCGATTCAGATGTAATCGTTGTTTTACGAACTTCTTGTATGTTACTCATGCAAGTATATCTTTTTAGATCACGTTGGGTGTGGATGTACGTGTCATGAATATCGACGGACGAATGACGATTTCCCTATGAAGGTATCCAATCCTATTATCAACGAATATGGCCATGGTTTTCGTGATGCGTGAAAAAATTCCAAGTGTAATCCCATATCGTTAGATGTCAGGAAATAGCTTGTAATTTATTCAAATGGAATAAGAAGTCGCCTTCCTGTACTATTCCGCTGCAGAAGATGGGTATAAAGTGATGTTTAGTCTCGTAAAGAAAGAAGCGTAGCCCGAAATAATTCATTTTCGTTTTAAATGTTAGGAGTAAACTTTTTAGCATATATATGTTATTTTCTCCAAACTGTGTTTGATTATTTAATTGTTTAATGTATAAATTATTTTGTTGTCATTTTCCAACACTGTAGTCGTTCCTTACCGAGCAAATAGTTTAATAATGAGGATGAAATATTAAAATTACAAGCAAATGAAGTTGATTGTGTTATTTTGGTATATTCGTTTTTCACAATGCATGGTTCTCTCCCTCTATCAAACGCACTCTATTTACTACCTCTGTCCTCTTTCTCTCTCTCTCTCTCTCTCTATATATATATATATATATATATATATATATATATATATATATTAAAACCGATTTCGATTATGTAAAACGCCCTACTTGAAAGATCATCCTTTAAACTCGTAGCTTTAACATTCAAAGACATGAATTATGACAAATATATGGAATAACTGGAACTTCGGAAAAGCAATATCGGCTAATAGAGTCTCTACTTGTCTATACCTAGTTGACTGAAACATACTTATGATTGTGTAGCGATATTTAAATCTTTATGTAATGAATAAAAAGCATATATCTTGCTCTACTGTGCATTGATCACTTTTGGATAAACCTCGTTATATTTTGTTCTCTGAATATTCTTAACTTGGAATAATTAAAATTATATATATATATATATATATATATATATATATGTATGGCAGGATATATATATATATATATATATATATATATATATATATATATATATATATATATATATATATATAACTTGAGTTCCTTCAGCCATAATCGAAACTGAAACAAAATCTTATAAAGAATTTTTTATAAAATTATTTATAAAAAATAGATTACTGGAGTGCTATCGGTTATCATCGAAACCGAAACCTAAACTTATGAAGAATTATTGGTAAAATTATGACAAGAAATAGAAGTACATATCAATTAAACGACCCGTATGTAAGTGTGAACCAGAATAACACACACGATGTCGTATTAATATATAGATAATTGAAGCAGAATTTTTTGTGTGAAAAAAAGGCGCGTATTTCTTTTCTTAAAATTCTCGAATATTTTGTTTAATAAAAATGTCAATTTTTCTACCAATTTTCGTTGCAATGTCCTCTTTTTTTTCTTTTTTTAATGTTGAAGTTTGCATTTGGCCGTGAAGGTAAAAAAATGAACAGTTAATAAATTATTTTAAAGGTATTATTGTTATAAACTGGAGTAGCGTTCATTTTAGTGTCATAGATTAACATATGAAGAATAAATTAACATATAAATCCCATCCAGAAAGAATATATATATATATATATATATATATATATATATATAAGTGAACGTCTGTGCGTGTCTGTGTACATTTCCCTACTCAATAAAGAAATTTGATATACAGGTTACTGAGATTTGGGAAAATCCATGCGATCGGTTTTTGGCCAGAGATTTGGCGATTAAGGGGTCAAAGTTCAACGATTTGATCTTTGAGAACTCTACTCAACTCCTCCAACAATTTTGGGTCTACGCACTTGAAATTTTAGATATAGGTTCCTTGGACATGGATCTAACTTAATGACTTGATTTGAGCCCAAAACAATAAATTTTAAGGGGTCAGAATAGGGGTCAAATTTTAAAAAAATTGACCTCTGCGGTCTCTTCCAAATTACTCAGACAATTTCTAGTTTAAATATTTGAAATTTTACATAAAGGGTATTCAGAGATAGGGCAAGCTTTTTCATCAGTTTGGGTCGAAAATTTTTAGTTACCAATATATAAATGTATGTATGTATGTCTGTTTGTATGTCTGCCTTAAACTTTCAATGGAGGCGACGATCAGTATCGTTTTAAAGTTCGACCTTTCATACGACAAATATTGAAAAATTGGCTTAAAACATTAATATCTTCCCCTTCATCTAAGCACTTTTCTACAGGGGGTCACTTTTTTCGCCGATATTTTTTTAAGTTATCTTCTCGTTTAGATTGTAGCTTCCGGTTTGGCAGTCGTCGTAACAGCATAAACGTTAGGTTTTACCCCGTTCTTTTCCTCCTTTGCGGTACGGGTTCGAGCCTGCCTTCCTACTACCACTTTTTTTTTTTTGCTCAACATACACATCCAAACACCCGGGCAACGCCGAGCTGAAATGCTAGTATTTAAAGAAAGGGAAAGAAAATGGCTAGTCAGTTAACAACGCAAATGGAAGAGAGAAAAGGTTGAAGAAGAAAAGCTGTCACGTGACCGGTAATTATTCCTGTATACCAAAATGACAACTCCATTACAAATAACACCATATACTTTATTAAATAAAGTTTTAGTAGAACGCCACTATTATATAAACACTTTGATTAAAATGCTATAGCAAAATTTCAAATCAATCCGTAAACAAGTTTATTCGTAACATACAAACATTTACATTTTTATTTATATAGATGAAAATCTCTAAAACAAACGAAGGGACCTTTATGTGTTATGGGATATGTATTTTCGTCTATGTGGTAAAAATCATGGACAAATCACTTTTTGTGTACACTTTGCCATAAGGATCACTTACGTTAAACGACGTTGAAATTGGTCAATTAGTCCTCGCACGAAAGCGCAGGATACAAAATGTTTTAAATAATAATAATAATAGAATAACAATAACAAAGTCTTTCGCTAGCGAGGACTACTATTGAGCGTAAGCAGTTATACACTCGTTTTGAAATTTTCATCGCTATTTTTTTCGTTATCTACTGAATATTTTTGATGAAACCTATATGAAATATGTTCCTTATTAAACTGTAAAGGTTTTCTATTCTGAAAGAAGTTTTTAAAAAATTAATCTAAAAAATTATTTTAAAGTTTTTGTTAAAAAAAATTCAGATTTTCTTATTATTCAGACATGTATGACAAAGAGAGAGTTGCAAAAAAGAGTTGTGAAGTGAGAAGAATTACAAACTGAAACAGAGAGAATATTCAGACCTGTAATAATAGAAAGAGGGGGTTGCAAAAATGAGTTGTGGTGTGAGGAACAATACAATCTGAAATAGAGAGTAGGAGAGTTTTTATAAATACATACAAAATCACATTCATCTTTTTTAAATCCAAATTAATAAATCAAATAAAATATAATCTTAAAAAGATAGGATACAGGTTAGAAAAGCATTTCATCCGAGGCATGAAAATTGTTAAACAAAATGTTTTTACTCTAGGCTTTAAAAATGAAGGTACAAAATTCAATTTGAAATTTATTTATCTTCAAAGTGCACTTTTATACATTTTCAAAGTAAGGTATTAAATCTGTATGCTTTTCTAACTTGTACTAAAATGAGTGACTATGAATACCAGGCGCTGTATGTGGTTTAGCTCTTTGTTTATGTCGGAACTGTTTCAAATTGCCTTAACTTCTTTTTCCCACCGAATTCTTGAAATGCTGGTACTACCCTTCTTTTACAATTGACAGCCTCTGTATAAAACCCTTACTGGGGGTATTCATTGTCTTCCAAGACTTAACGACGGCCTGTGCATAGCACTAAGACCAGACTGACGGGTTCATTGCTGAATATGCTCCTAGCATTATAATTATATGCTTGTATTTATACGGTGTACAACAAAGAACAATACAATTTAATTCAATAAAAAATGTTTTTAAATGTAATATAGGTTTTAAATTTGTAATTACAATGTGACTATGTATGTTTTTCTCTGCCAGTGTTCTAATAAAACTATCTTAAGGGGGTTTAAGGAGATATAAACTGGCGAGGAAAAAAGGAAATCTGATAATGAAAGGGAAATAAGTGTCAGCCATATTGGATTTCTCGACGCCGAAATTTGGCTTATTATTGTAAGCATCAAATCAGCGGGATCTACGCGACGCAAGGTTAAATGTTCAGCTGTTTATGGCCGGCATAAACAAACAAATGTCCTTCACTACTCTATTTCTCAACTTATGTTACTAACTTGTATGTTTTTCTCTCTTTAATTGTCTAATCTTTTAAAATATCATGAAATAGCAATAACGTTCGCTTTTCTTGTACTTCAATATATTCTTCAACGAGTTTTTCGTTATTTTTTTATCTTTTTAATTTTCCCTTTCATGTTTTCTTTTCATTCTTATTTTTTATTATTTATACACGTTTTTTTATTGTTTTCTTCCTTGTTTTGTTTCGCATCATTTTCTCTTTTGTCTTCTCGCGTTATTGTTATTCATCTTTTTTTTTTGGAGTTTACTTCGTCGACTTGACCAAGCTAGTTGGCATGACGATTAAAATTGTTAGCTAATAAGCTGGCAGATTTAGACTTCAATCTTTCTGACTGGTCCTACACACGAAAACATACAAATTTATGATCCAGTTGGCTGAATGCTCAGCATTATCACGCTAGAACCAACAAATGAAATGGATGGCTCTCGTCTTGGAGAGGCCCCATGTTTTGACAAGCTTATGGGTTTGACTTTTACTCCTGATCTGAAATGGAACACGTACATCAAATCTGTTGCCAGGGACGCTGGGAAAGTGGTGGGATCCTTCTACCGCTCTAGAAGATATCTCACTACTGATGCAATTCTCTATCTGTATAAAAGCCAAGTACGTCCAAGGATGGAGTACTGCTGCTACATCTGGGCAGGAGCTGCTAAAAACAGTCTATCCTGCCTTGACAGAGTACAAAATAGACTTTGTGATTTAGTGGGTCATGCCCTTTTCTCTTCCCTGCAACCTCTCTCCCACAGAAGAGACGTTGATAGCCTGTCTTTGTTTTATCGTTATTTCCATGACAAATGCCCGTCTGAGCTCCAATCCCTCGTCCCACCTCGCCAATCTTTCACGAGAAACACCCGTCTGGCTGAAACTACTGTCAATAATTTTCCCCACTCTTTATCTGTGCCTAAATCCAAACGTAGATTCCATGAGTAAAGCTTCTTTCTTAGAACTGCACGGCAGTGGAACTCTCTGCCGCTTGCCTGTTTCCCACCTGACTACAACTTGGACGTCTTCAAGTCCAACATAAACAAACACCTGGCAAACCACCCCCTTATGTACGACACTCTATCAAAACCTCCAATACTAATGATTACTACAATTGATTACTGTACACGCAATAACCCTTATCCCTGAGTGGCCTTCGGGCCTTGATAGGTGGTGACCCCCATGTAAAAAAAAAACGTAGCATAGTTAATGATTCAAGTAATCAGCGTACTATTTATGTCAGTATCATGCCTTGCATTCTTCAACTAATGTATTTATTACAGACGTGTAAGTAATCTTCCAAAATATGGAAGTTAAAACATTTAAACAATCAAATAAACACTGGAATGTGCATCTACTCTGAAGAACTAGTCCATTAGAATTGATTTTATAAATGCATACATATATTATATTGAGTTACCAAGGCATTTTTACATGCCCAAATTATTTGCCTCTTGAGCGTGTGCTCTTCAAATAAAACTTTAGACTTTTGTATCACATTATCTCTCAGTAGATAACTATCTAGGTTTATCTTACTAGTATTTTAAGCATATATCAAAACATATTATCGCAATTAACATGCGATTTCTCATAGACCTTTTAATGAAGATTTTAACATCTATTGCAAATAGAAACTTTAGCGATTGTAAGAACAAATTCTGATAGATATTTGAGAATGTACCTAAGAATAACAAACAAAAGTAGGCTTGCAATGAAACAATATCCTTCCTTTTTCAAATAACGATGCGGCTTCTTTTCATAGACCGATAAAGCATTGTAAATGTCTATGAGCGTCTCCATTTACAAGCCTATAAATATCAGAATATTTTTTTAAAAAAATGAAGATGAATTACCTTGTTTAAATTCCATTGTTAGAATCCGGGTTTGAATCGGATTAATTCAACTTTTGTTTGTTGCTCCTTGGGGACTTTTCTATTTTGTATTTCGGCGTGTAGATCCCGTTTTAAACAAATTAGACCGATGTTAACATCCCCGGGATTAGCTAACAGAAGCGGACAGGTGGAAACGTCTTCTTAATGTCTAGTGTGGTAGAAAAGTGCGAAACTAGGATTGACTAATCGTATTATTTCGATTCTTCAGACTATTGTTGTAATCTTGAATGTCATTTTAACAAGGTTTCGCTTGATGAAACCTTCGATCTTCTTCAGGGGTATCTTGTTAAACCCGGAAAATTTTCTAACGAACTCGGGAATTGAGACGGAATTTCAGACGTAACCCTTTATTTACTTCACGGCGGATGCGGGCACTTGTTCCGCCCATCAATTGTAAAAGTGATATTCTCCTGAAGGTTGAAGGTTCAATTCACAGTGTAGATGACGGAAAAATACAGTTATGAATTACTTGTGGTCTCTCTATTTAGTCATGACTGACGGAACAAGAGCATGCTACTCCTTGAAATAATTAAAGGGACTCGTTAGAAATTCTGTCCGAATTCCCGAGTTTGGCAGAAACATTTTCCACGTTCGTATCTATTTTAGCGTCTTTCTGTGATTGTATTACTCAGTATAGAGTTTTTATCTATTTTATAATATTATCCGTCTTATAATATGATCACACGTTGAAGTCCTCATAGCTGCCATAGTTTTGATTCTAATTAAATTCTATTGTGTGTTTAAAAATGTGTTTCAATTCAA
>NC_136486.1:16037552-16050052 GCF_053919585.1 Euprymna scolopes
CACAACTCATCAGTGCGGCTAGACATACACCTTTTCCCAGTCGTGAATCGAACCTGCAACAATAAAATTTTAATATTTATATAAGTGCATGTGTGCACGACCCACATCTGGTCTTTGCTCGTCATAGCTAGTCATAGCTTGCAGTATCTGCCGGAACAGATGGTATTTATTTGCTCCCCCACCGAGCAAATTAGGCACAAGGCCAATTTTTAATGTGAGGAGTGAAGGGAGGTGGAAGGGAAAAAAGGGACCAGCTCCCGAGAGGTGGGAAATGGGAGCTGTTTAAAGGTCAGGCATGTGGGGTTGCCCCCACATCTGGTCTTTGCTTGTCATCGCTGGTCTTTGCTAGTCATAGCTTGCAGTATCTGCCGGAACAGATGGTATTTATTTGCTCCCACACCGAGCAAATTAGGCACAAGGCCAATTTTTAATGTGAGGAGTGAAGGGAGGGGGAAGGGAAAAAGGGGACCAGCTCCCGAGAGGTCGGAAATGGGAGCTGGTTAAAGGTCAGGCATGTGGGGTTGCCCCCACATCTTGTCTTTGCTAGTCATAGCTAGTCATAGCTTGCAGTATCTGCCGGAACAGATGGTATTTATTTTCTCCCCCACCGAGCAAATAAGGCAAAAGGCCGATTTTTAATGTGAGGTGTGAAAGGGGGGGGGGGAAGGGAAAAAGGGGACCAGCTCCCGAGAGGTGGGAAATGGGAGCTGGTTAAAGGTCAGGCATGTGGGGCCGCCCCCACATCTGGTCTTTGCTAGTCATAGCCTGCAGCATCTGCCGTAACAGATGGTATTTATTTGCTCCCACACCGAGCAAATTAGGCACAAGGCCAATTTTTAATGTGAGGAGTGAAGGGAGGTGGAAGGGAAAAAGGGGGCCAGCTCCCGAGAGGTGGGAAATGGGAGCTGGTTAAAGGTCAGGCATGTGGGGTTGCCCCCACATCTGGTCTTTGCTGGTCATAGCTAGTAATAGCTAGTCATAGCTTGCAGTATCTGCCGGAACAGATGGTATTTATTTGCTCCCCTACCGAGCAAATTAGGCACAAGGCCAATTTTTAATGTAAGGAGTGAAGGGAGGGGGAAGGGAAAAAAGGGACCAGCTCCCGAGAGGTGGGAAATGGGAGCTGGTTAAAGGTCAGGCATGTGGGGTTGCCCCCACATCTGGTCTGTGCTAGTCATAGCTAGTCATAGCTTGCAGTATCTGCCGGAACAGATGGTATTTATTTGCTCCCCCACCGAGCAAATTAGGCACAAGGCCAATTTTTAATGTAAGGAGTGAAGGGAGGGGGAATGGAAAAGGTTGACCAGCTCCCGAGAGGTGGGAAATGGGAGCTGGTTAATGGTCAGGCATGTGGGGTTGCCCCACATCTGGTCTTTGCTAGTCATAGCTAGTCATAACTTGCAGTATCTGCCGGAACAGATGGTATTTATTTTCCCCCCCACCGAGCAAATTAGGCACAAGGCCGATTTTTAATGTGAGGAGTGAAGGGAGGGGGAAGGGAAAAAGGGGACCAGCTCCTGAGAGGTGGGAAATGGGAGCTGGTTAATGGTCAGGCATGTGGGGCCGCCCCCACATCTGGTCTTTGCTAGTCATAGCCTGCAGCATCTGCCGTAACAGATGGTATTTATTTGCTCCCACACCGAGCAAATTAGGCACAAGGCCAATTTTTAATGTGAGGAGTGAAGGGAGGGGGAAGGGAAAAAGGGGACCAGCTCCCGAGAGGTGGGAAATGGGAGCTGGTTAAAGGTCAGGCATGTGGGGTTGCCCCCACATCTGGTCTTATCTTGTCATAGCTAGTCATAGCTAGTCATAGCTTGCAATATCTGCCGGAACAGATGGTATTTATTTGCTCCCCTACCGAGCAAATGAGGCACAAGGCCAATTTTTAATGTGAGGAGTGAATGGAGGGGAAGGGAAAAAGGGGACCAGCTCCCGAGAGGTGGGAAATGAGAGCTGGTTAATGGTCAGGCATGTGGGGTTGCCCCCACATCTGGTCTTTGCTAGTCATAGCTAGTCATAGCTTGCAGCATCTGTCGGAACAGATGGTATTTATTTGCTCCCCCACCGAGCAAATAAGGCACAAGGCCGATTTTTAATGTGAGGAGTGAAGGGAGGGGGAAGGGAAAAAAGGGGACCAGCTCCCGAGAGGTGGGAAATGGGAGCTTGTTAAAGGTCAGGCATGTGGGGCCGCCCCCACATCTGGTCTTTGCTAGTCATAGCCTGCAGCATCTGCCGGAACAGATGGTATTTATTTGCTCCCACACTGAGCAAATTAGGCACAAGGCCAATTTTTAATGTGAGGAGTGAAGGGAGGGGGAAGGGAAAAAGGGGACCAGCTCCCGAGAGGTGGGAAATGGGAGCTGGTTAAAGGTCAGGCATGTGGGGTTGCCCCCACATCTGGTCTTTGCTAGTCATAGCTAGTCCTAGCTAGTCATAGCTTGCAGTATCTGCCGGAACAGATGGTATTTATTTGCTCCCCTACCGAGCAAATTAGGCACAAGGCCAATTTTTAATGTGAGGAGTGAATGGAGGGGGAAGGGAAAAAGGGGACCAGCTCCCGAGAGGTGGGAAATGAGAGCTGGTTAAAGGTCAGGCATGTGGGGTTGCCCCCACATCTGGTCTTTGCTAGTCATAGCTAGTCATAACTTGCAGTATCTGCCGGAACAGATGGTATTTATTTGCTCCCCCACCGAGCAAATTAGGCACAAGGCCGATTTTTAATGTGAGGAGTGAAGGGAGGGGGAAGGGAAAAAGGGGACCAGCTCCCGAGAGGTGGGAAATGAGAGCTGGTTAAAGGTCAGGCATGTGGGTCCGCCCCCACATCTGGTCTTTGCTAGTCATAGCCTGCAGCATCTGCCGGAACAGATGGTATTTATTTGCTCCCCCACTGAGCAAATTAGGCACAAGGCCGTTTTTAATGTGAGGTAAAAACCAGCTCCCCTAAAAGTAGGCAAAAAGGGGGCACTCTGGTTACCAGAAATAATAATTGTCCCAGTATAGAGGGTTTCCCCTCCATTGACTGGTACAAATTATCTTAAGTGCAGCATCTGCCGGAACAGATGGTGTTTATTTGCTCCCCCACCGAGCAAATTAGGCACAAGGCCGATTTTTAATGTGAGGAGTGAAGGGAGGGGGAAGGGAAAAAGGGGACCAGCTCTCGAGAGGTGGGAAATTGGAGCTGGTTAATGGTCAGGCATGTGGGGTTGCCCCCACATCTGGTCTTTGCTAGTCATAGCTAGTCATAGCTTGCAGCATCTGTCGGAACAGATGGTATTTATTTGCTCCCCCACCGAGCAAATTAGGCACAAGGCCGATTTTTAATGTGAGGAGTGAAGGGAGGGGGAAGGGAAAAAAGGGGACCAGTTCCCGAGAGGTGGGAAATGGGAGCTGGTTAAAGGTCAGGCATGTGGGGTTTCCCCCACATCTGGTCTTTGCTAGTCATAGCTAGTCCTAGCTAGTCATAGCTTGCAGTATCTGTCGGAACAGATGGTGTTTATTTGCTCCCCCACTGAGCAAATTAGGCACAAGGCCGTTTTTAATGTGAGGTAAAAACCAGCTCCCCTAAAAGTAGGCAAAAAAGGGGGCACTCTGATTACCAAAAATAATAATTGTCCCAGTATAGAGGGTTTCCCCTCCATTGACCGGTACAAATTATCTTAAGTGCAGCATCTGTCGGAACAGATGGTATTTATTTGCTCCCCCACTGAGCAAATTAGGCACAAGGCCGTTTTTAATGAGGTAAAAACCAGCTCCCCTAAAAGTAGGCAAAAAGGGGGCACTCTGGTTACCAAAAATAATAATTGTCCCAGTATAGAGGGTTTCCCCTCCATTGACTGGTAAAAATTATCTTAAGTGCAGCATCTGTCGGAACAGATACTACACTTTCATCTTGGCCAAAAGGCCAAGAATATCTCGTAGATGAAGTTGGCAGACCGACGGACAGAATCATGCCTTTTATATTTGCATAGACATAAATAGACGTTTACATAATTTTTTGTATACACATAAAAAAGCTGTTTATATGTATCGACGCATGCATACACCCACACACAAGCACCAATATTTAAGCATTCAAAAGAAATTTTACAAGCCGATTTAGAATTATGAAATATTTAAACATATTAATGTTTACCACAAAAAAATTATTTGCTTGTTTGTTTACCGAATTTTAGGAATGTACGCAATTCTTTGATTTTCCCACGCTAAGCTTATCTCTGCCTTTCCGTAAAAGAGAATCCTTTTTTTTTTTCATTGCACGCAGCATGTCTATTGTAAGCAATGTTTCATAGCTTTTAACGCACAACAAACAACAAACAGATATTTCTAAGAAGTGTCCATTCAAACAGCGCGTTTAATGCTGAACATTTAAAACTCAGATGCTTAATTGAAATGTCTTAAAGTAGATATAAGAAACTTTGTCTGTATGTATCTGTGTGTATTAGTTCCCTATGGACTCGAAAATAGCTGGGCCAATTTTATAGATTTTCACGTGGAGCTACTTTATATGCCTGGCAGTGTTCTTAGATAGGTGTCGCATCGGAATATCTTTAATAAGTATCAATAATAGATAACTGAAACAATACAATGAAAGAAGGAACAGGCGATTTTAACAAAGGTTAACACTTTACACAACCTAACAGCACACGTGCATTTTAGAAGTGTAATTACCACACAAGCCGCAAGGTCGGCATATAAAATCAACAGTAGGTACTTTGATATGACAGAAGGGCGCCCGAAATGTACTTAAAACTTATTATCCTACCGACGGACAGCGGTTCTAATGAGAGAGAGCTAATGAGTCTCAGACTGTCTCTCCAGCTCGAAACCCCGTCCCATCCTTGCAATGTTAGAAGTTTATAGTAAACATTCTCTGCGCTTCTTGAATTCTGGTTTCTTCTTCGGAAACAAAACGAAGTTAATATAAAAGATATCGTCTTATCTGATTTATTATTATCTTACTCTCAGATCAAGTCAAAGTTCCATCTTTTTTCGTGTTAAGAACGGCTTCCTGCTTCCTTCACCTTTACCTGTCCCGTACCGATTGCCGTTGAGGCACTAAAAATGGCCTGTCAACGAGTCCTCTCCATCCTTCCCTCTCTTCTGCACGTTTGACCGCCTCGACCAGCTTCAATCCTGTCCATTCACTCTTTCTTTCTCCTCTGATGGTTCCCTAGAGCACTGCCTTGGCAAGTCTCTCTCCTTTTTTTACGTGGCCGAACCATTTTAGTTTACGCTTCTTCATTATGGTGAGATTTTTATGAAGGTCAATGGTTTGTCTTATTCTGTTTTTTTTTTTTTACTTGCTTCGTGGGTAGGTGGGCTTTGTAAAACATGCCAACCAATCTTCTGAAACATCTCACTTTTAAGGCCTGAATCTTATTCTCTAATTCTGCTGTAAAGTCCATGCTTCACAAGCATTCCGGAAAACAATGAATAAGGGAAGATCTGACTATTAATTTCCAATTAAAATAGAAAGCAGAAACCGGAAGTTAATAATAGCAGACAATCTTGATTATATATTGGTAGAATAACACAGTATTTAACTACTATTCTTAAGATTCGCCCATCCAGTCAGTGCGTTCAGCGACGCTTATTTAAAACTCAAGCACGGCATTAAAATAAGTTTTCAAACATAAACTTGAATAATCTGTCTACGTGCAGCGGATCTAATGAGGGGGAGCTTATAGTTCAAACATTGTGTGGCAAACTTCAACTCCTGTTCCATCGTTGCAATGTTGCACCCTGTTGTTTTTACAAGTATTTGAATGTAATGTGCTCCGACGAACTTAAAGAACTTCTGCATTTTCGGCGTATAAATCCAATCAGTAAAATCATCAAACCCCTCTTTATTTTAAATATCCTTAGAAGCTTTCTTCTCTAATAGTATCTGTCCTCAAACTTTTTGCCTTTAGAATTCTCCGTCTTCCCTGTTTTCCCGACTGTACCAACATTTAAGAGATCTGAGTCCCTTAGTCCCCCAGGTAAAAGAAGCTCTACATTTGTATGCTGTCTGTTTTGAAAAAGTGACGCGCATGGTTTTCAAGACTTTAAAGCACATACAGCGTCTAGTCTTTCTAAATGGTCACCCATTATAGCACTGGCTAGACAAAACAGCGCTTAACTCCGATTATATAAACAGTAACCGGTGTATCAACCTGATTATGCCGTATATAACGTACAGACATTTTAAATGTAACGTGAAAAAATATTTTGCTACACAACTCCCCACTTTGGATACTCCTATAAATAAGGGTCCCGATCCGTGGTGGCCATTACGTCTTAGTGACAATGTGCCTTTTTTTTGTGGATATAAGAAACGCCGCTATGCCATCAGCTTCTTAAGCGCTATAAATGATGTTCCTGCCTTAAGACTGGGGTTGGGAGAACGACGGACAATGCCTCTAATCGAAATGAAAAGGAGGTATCAAATAATTCGTATTTTACTCGAAATATAAAACGTTCGAAAATAAAACACGCAATTTAAATTAAGATTTTAAATTTCTGTCCGAAAAATGTTTTCATTGAAGTTCTAAACGACATTAATCGTGAGATGCATGTTTTTAAAAGATAATTGTAAATGATTGGTTTTTAATGGCCGCATAGATCATTTCTTATCTATTCAACACAGAAAAATTAACTCGTTCCGTTTAACAGTTGTAGACGTGTATTTAACTTTATATAAAGTATTAAGGTTATTATGTTTGTTTTTTTTGTTTGTTTGTTGTTTTTTTTTTGTTTTGTAAAACTTGAAATGTTTGTTTTTATTAACTTGTTATCGGCCAATGGAAATGCCACTGTGCAATAGTTACAGACAGAATCTATGAAGTGAGGTATTGTGTTCAAGTTGTCCAGGGACTATTGCATCATAGTACCTCAAACTATTGAGGAAGCTTTTCAAGTAATATATCCTTCTTCAAGTTATGTATTATATAGTACTAGCGGGGGTACCCGGCGTTGCCCGAGTGTTTGTTTCCGGGACGGGAGGGAGTTTTTAAAAATGTTATGGTAGGTAAGTAGGAAGGATCAAACCCGGATTCATGAGTAAAAGTAGGAAAATAAAGTGTGAAAAAACAAAACAAAAAACATCTGCAACGTTAACAGTTCGGCCACCAAGAAAAGTCCATTCCAGTTGTTTAGGAAAAAAAAAACAAAAAAAAAACGACTACGGTAGGTCGGCGCGAACGTGAAAATATAATGTAAATTGTCCAGCACGCTAACCACTACGCCACAGAGCACTGCAGCTTAGCTAGTGATTTTAAATAACTTCACATGAAAGAACTACGAAGCCAAACCGGTCTTCTCTTCTCAACTGTTCCTTGTGAACGATTCCCAAACGGTGTTAAGTGGTGGCAGGGGGAGGGGGAATTTCTTAGAGAGAAAATATTTTACCACTTCCATTGATCTTAACCGATTTTGGCCGTGACTTCTCAGCAGAAAAAGTATAGAAATCTAAGATTATCGAGGAATTTGAGAAATAATAATCCTATAACACACCTCAGATATTATTCTGCCGTTTGTGCATATTATATTTGCATGAAATATCTTGATTTTTAATCCTATTAAGGTCAAAATCAGACGGAAAAAAATGAGTTCATTTTATTTATATAGAGATGATAGACATACTTCTCAAATTTCGCTCGGCGCCAGAGTAAAATGTGTAATTGATGAGAAGGTTTGTTCTCTGTTGCCTGTAGTCTGTCTCCGGTCCTGTGAAGTTCTAGAATATCCACCCTCTCAGGTTTATCTTCCTCCTTTGAGAAATGGATAGTTACTTTTTAATCGTTTGAAGCACCACTATCGGGGAATATCGACGGAGCTGTCCAGGCATATTTTGCAAGTCAAAGTGCTGTTCATCTCTGGCGTTAGCTTTTCAACCCTACTTCTGACACTTGTGTCGTATCATCCTGCCGTGGGGAAGATAGAAATACCTTCTCAAAATATTTTAATGATCCATGAACAGGAAGCATCATTCGTTTATTGCTTTTAACGGCTACTGTATTGTGGAAATATTGATTACGAGGATGGTCGTCTAAGGATTGCGCAGTCCTTGCTTCATTATATATTCCATACAAATAGTATATATTATATCTCGAGACTGAAAGGAGGTTCCCTTATCGATCAAAGTATTATATTTTCTAACTAACTACTCTTAGACGTGTTTCCAAAACCCTTTTTAAAAATATTTACCGCCGAACACTTGTTACATAACGAATACAATTAAAGAACGAAATCTTTCCACTAATTATTTGTCTAAAAGTAATTTGCAGTAAATAGATTACAACTGAAACTGGCATAACCATTTCTGAATCATTCCTTACGATACAAATGCTGTCTAGGAAATAATATCTATTTTATTTAATATACTACCAGGGAAATACAACGTTGTCCGGGATTGAATGTTTCACCTTCCCATATGTTATGGTCATCGAAATCGCTGAAATCGCCCAATTTTTATCAAATCAAAGTAGTCATTAATGAGAAAGGATCATATCTTGCTTGTCACTGTCATCCTCCTCTCTAGTATGACGTGAAGTATGGACATTATTATTTGAAAGCTTTCGTCCATGTATGGGGTATTGTTGTCACATTTGGGCTGGTGTATCTGCTAATAGTCTCTCACTGCTTGACAGGATTCAAAAGAGAGCTGCCAATTTGATAGGTCCTGAATTGTCATCTAAATTTCAGTCTTTGTCCCATCGACGAAATGTTGGACCCCTCTGCCTTTTTTACAAGTATTTTAATGGTGAATGCTTCGACGAACTACAAGCACTCGTATCTCCTCGACGTAAATACCCCCGATAAACCCGACAAGTAGCTTAATCCAACCCCTACACAGTAAAGATCCCTTTGTGTAAGAGAGCTTTCTACTCCAATAGTTTCTTCCCCAGAACGGCTAAACTTTGGAACTCGTTTCCGGGATTTTGCTTTCTAAACTGTACTGACATGCAGAAGTTCAACTGTAATGTGAACAGACATCTTGCTGCGTATTTCCTTCTATAAAATCCCTGCAACTTATGTCTCCGATAGTAGCCCCATACTTAAAACTGGCGCTGTGCTTTGTTTAGGGTAAAAATTGAATTTAAAAAAAGGGGACATAAAATATGCATAAAGATCAATATATTGTTAGTAATTAGCAATATTTTAATACAATTGTTCCCTCACACAAAGCATATTTCCATCAAAGCGTAATAAATAGGGTCCAAATTCATATAGAGACACTTGGGGAAGATGTCTACAACAAAGTTATTGTTCACATTACATTTAAAATTCTGCATGTTAGTACGGTGAGAAAACAAAGAATAGGAATTATAAAATCGTGTGGTTCGAGAAAAGAATTTAGAACAAAAAATATTCAGCCACAAATCAACTTTTTCATTTAAGGTGTTGAGCAGATTATTCTGAAACGTATGAATGGAAGTATACTGGTCTTTAATATCATATTGTTATTGGATTATATGAAATATTGCGGGGTAATTTTTTTCTGTCAGAGGAATTAAGATTTTTGGTGTAACGTATTTTGGCATCTTTTGTTTTAAAGATATCATTGCAAATAAACATGTGAACGGGAAACAAGATATGTAACCGTGGATCATAGGAATTATTGTTTTAATTACCGGTAAAATAATGACGGTATATATATATATATATATATATATATATATATATATATATATATATATATATATATAAGATTGACCCTCCACCTTTCTGATTCCAGCTCCATATCACAACATTTGAAGGGACATGACTGCCACCATTCGGAATTTCGAAGAATTATGGTAGAAAATACAAGAGTATTGCAGAGTGAGAGAAATGTAAATAGGCTAAGAATACTCGAAGCATTGTACATTAAAACAAAGAAGCCTCAAATAAATAATATTAATTATGAGTTCAGCCGGAACGTTTTGAAATGTTTGAGATAAAGGTTTGAAAATGTATATGTGTTTGTATATATAAATGTGTTTAATATATGTAAAAAAAAAAAAAAACATCCGCCCACCTAACTTGTAACAAGCTATTACGTGACTAAGAAAAAATGTATATATAAGTAAATTAAAAAAAAAGGTCTGCATTTATTTCTACAATATACCTGAGAATGATAGAAGTACTTCTGTCGAAAGCGCTCGCGATTATGGATCCAACATATACAATTTGGAGAAGAACACAAAAAGGACTATTCGGAGATTGAAGAAGATAAAAAGGAAAATTGTAAAACAGAATAATTCCGTGCTATTCAATAATATTTGTCTAAATGAGAAAATGGTGCCGAAATATACACAATATATATATATATGTGTGTGTGTGTGTATGTGTGTGTGTGTGTGTGTGATCATTATTTTTATTCAAAATATGATAAACACTATTTTCAAAGAAATGGTAATAAAATTAAATTGTATGTGTGTTACTGGTGTTATTATCCAATAAACTATTTTATACGATACAGAAGAGCATTAGCTTTATAAAAACACATTTGTTGATTAAATATATTTTCACATTCCGAGGATGTTTTACTGGTCCTACTAGTAATGCTTGTTCTAATACTTCAATACCAGTGACTGTCATTTAAACAGTTTACTCATTAATCTAAAATACGTATCGTTGTACTGTTTATTGTTTAAGTTTTAAATGAATTGAAATAAACAGCTTCATGATGTTTTATGATATCCTACGCGAACGGGTAACCTCATGAACGTTGTAAAATAACGCACATACATTCTGATTGATATTGGCATTTTTATTTTATCCAGTCGTAAACGTTGTATGCGTTCTGACATTAACCTTCATCGTTTTGTCTGCCGTCAGTAAAAAAAAATGGTTCTTGACTAAGGCAATTTTAACGTTCCTTCCGATCGAGATTACCACTTTTAGGAACTTGACCTTGTGTCAAACGCAGTCGGCTTGGGGAGCAAATTCCATAGAGACTATCTATCTCTCCAGTATCCGTGAAAAACAATTCCTCCCAGAAAGAGTAAATATTTTTGTCAACTTTTTTTGAAGAGCTAGCTTTTCTACACATTAAAACTCGACCTTATGTTTGACGCTGTCCTCGTGGGGAGCCAAGGTTTATAAGGGCTCTGTTTTTAAATGCATCTACAAACACGCATATGGAAGGAAAGAAAACACGACAAAGAAACAGGGAATGAGATTGAAAGAAAAAATAATAATAATACGTTCTATATAGATTTGGAATGCGGTCTGTAACGTTATTGAAACGAAACAAAACAACAAAAACAAGCAATTTGGTTAGGACAATAATGACAGCAATTTATAAATATACGTACTAAGTTTTATCAAACTTGTTTTATTTAGGACATTCGATAAACTGCGCAAGTTGAGATGCATAAAAATTCATCGTATTTTAATCGCCATTTATTTTACTCTAGCGTTATGACGATTTACTGTGTGACCTTTTTTTCGGGTGGTGTCAATTACACTCTCATTGTTGCATACGGTGTTAAATGTCCATTAGGATTCAAATAAAATTGCATTAGAGACGATAGAAAAGAAACATAATTTTACTTCATGAATATACGTTTAGAAAAAAATAAATTTCAGTCCGCATTGAGCACGAAAACAGCCGTTTTTTCTCTTTCACACACACACACACACACACACACACACACACACACACACACACACACATATATATATATATATATATATATATATATAGTTTTCATGCGTGTATATGTACCAGGATAAATGAATCACTATTTATGTCATTTTTTTTTTCAATTTTCTTATCAGTTGGTTGGGCTGACGAGGAGCATCCTACACGATTGCAAACATTTACCCGCTCTCATACATTCCAAAGAGAGACATGTTTAAAGATTCTGGCCCTCCTTTTAAGAGCAATTGCTTGAATCTCTGTTGCACATAGTTCACCGAGTATATTTCCCATAGAGTTTTTTTAAGTCGTTTTCATGAGTCTGGCTGTTCATATAATTTACTGAAATGATATAGATCTTCTTAAAATTCCAGTTTTTTTTTCATCTCATACCTTAGACCATGGTAGCATGTTATCTTCTCCTTTCAATCTTGTTTAACTCAACATCATAGGGACATAAACTTCTACTAAGGCTGCTTCTTTCTCTTCCCCCCATATAACTATGTCAGGCTTAATAGCTTCGTTTTCAAGATTCGTAGCTTTTAGAATTGCATAGTGAGTGTGAGTGGTGTATGACTTAATTCCCACTTTTCTACCTCGTATATGCCCCCGTGACTTGCTGCTGCATTCGGTATTCAATATTTTTTTATGATCTTTCAGTGAAAATATTTACACACTCCATTGTGTCGCATCATTACGTGGCCATCCCCAACAGTTGGATTTCATACATCTCACACTCTCTATTTCTGTGTGGAACTACCGGCACTTGTCATTGCTGAGACCACTCATCATTTTAAAAAATTGGTCATCAAGCCTTGATCTTGAGCAACCCCATTGATCATAGCGAAGCGATTTTTGATCATAGCTCATCGTTTTTGATCATAGCGAAGCG
>NC_136486.1:16055052-16070052 GCF_053919585.1 Euprymna scolopes
GAATTGCCCGTCTAAGGCCAATTAAAACAGAAATATTGCGTTTGCAATAAAAAAAAAAGGCCAACGCACACACAATGCATGACAAAGTTCAGAAATTGATGTCTCACACGCCATATAGCCTCAACTTGGCACCGTCAGACTTCCACTTGAAGAGTTAATTACATTAATTCAACAACACCGTAGTTGTAGCCCTGAAAATATAAACCGCCTCGGCAGGCGTTTGATTTTACGATCTTTTACCGTTGGCAAAAAAGCATTGAGAACGGTAGTGACTATGTAGGAAAATAAATTCGGGAGCACAAAACGCCGCTCGTTTTAATGGTATTACTTGTATCTTTGTAGTTCTTCAACCTTTGAGTTAATAAAGTTGGGGCATTACATTTTAAAAGACACTCATATATATGTGTGTGTGTGTGTGTGTGTGTGTATATATATATATACATATATATATACATATGAATAAATAGATAGATAGATAGATAGACATGCCACCTTTTTGGCAATTTTATAAGTTCCATATATATATATATACATATATATATATTATGTTCACTATATATGTACTTTCTTTCTTATCAGCAACACACATATATATTAACAGAATAAACAGCACCCTCGATAGAGAAAACTTATTTTACATTCTATTTTTAAATTTACAATTCGTACTACAAGTTTTTGTTGTTCATTTTTTTATGGCTAGTTTTGCACTATTGAACTGTGAGACGACTTTAGTAAGTTTCCAGACTTTTTTCGTATGAGCACTTTTATTGATGAAACTATTATCGATGAAACACTAGTCTTTTTCGGATAATCTCATCCGGCTGCAATTCACTTGCTGTACTGTTCCAACAACTTCTGGAAGACCCGATGGAAGTCGCCTTGTGTGAGCACGTAAGCGTCACAGTCTATTTTATCTCCTTAATATTCTCATAACAACAGCCTCTAACGACAGCTTTCTTACCGAATGACAAAAAGTCACAGCGTGCAATGTCTTGACTATAGGAAGGATGAAGAATTGTCTTGATGTCATCTTGGTCAAATAATTTATGACAAGGATGGAGCACGCTTAAGACAAACTTTGCACAAATCTTCCGGATCTTCAGTTCCTCGCGAATAATTGTGTTACAGTTCCCACACTGATATCAAACTGTGCACTTATTGTCTCTATAGACACGACAGTCTTTATCCATGAAATGCTTTATTTGGCCAATCAACTTTGGTGTTCTGACTTCCTTACTTCTCCCACACCTTTCATCATGTTTCACAGATTTCCTGCCTTCTTTGAATCCCTTATGCCACTGAAAAACTGATGTTCGATTCGTGTAAGATGGTTGAAAACAGTGTGAAGTATTTCATACCTTTCTGTGAAATTTCATTACAGTTCAAAGCAAAATTTCATTACATATTGTTCTTGTAAAGTGTTCTCCCGTCCGGATTGCATTTTTGAAATTCACCAACTGTGACAATCAGACTTTAGTAGGAGGTATTTCAATTCCTGCTGTAGATGTTCATATAAACCTGGAATTATTAAAATTGGTCAGTCATGTGATAAGATGTATAGCAATAACATAATGAATTCGAAAGAGTCTACAACAATCTTAAATGCCTGTACACAAACGTCTGGAAACTTATTGCAGGCACCTTGTATCAACAGAACTGAATTTGGAGAAATATATTTGAAATAAAAATGCATGTTTTTGAAATATAATGTATATTTTTACATATATATTTTTTTTATTATGTAGAGACCCCTTTGCTCCACTGGTCAAATATTGTGGGTGCATCTCACAGTAACAGTTATCGGATTTGGGACTATGGTGAGTATGCCTCTCGAGCGGTCAAGTATGTCTGCGAGTTTGGATCATCCAATATATTGGAGACGGAAATGAAGAGTCACGTAAGTATTTGTAACCCGCATATTTCTCTATCATCACGTAACTCTATTGTTCTCTGTCTCTCACTCTCAGAAGTACAGTGCATATAACTGGAAAAATGATTGGATCGTTCTACCGCACCAAAAAATATCTTACTTCTGACGCAATTCTCTACTTGTAGAAGAGTCACATATGTCCTAAGATTAAGTCATGTTTACACATTTGGTGTGGAGCTCCTAAAAGTACTCTTTCCTAGACGTCTTGAAATTTAGTAGCCCAGCATCTGTACTGCTTCTTCAGAAATGAGACGATGCGACTCTGTCTCTACTCTACTGTAACTTTTACCCTATATGAAGGGTGGAACGATGAAATTGTCGTCATAGAAAATACGACATGATTCAATTTCTGTTTGATGGAAACCGATTGTCTTTATTTGTTGCAGGCCCTCTACTAGTTAGCCAGTATTTGGTCAAGAGTAATAGGAGCCTTCTATCATGTCTGAAAGTGACACAATGTTCAACGAGCAAGATCGGAGATGCGCCACAGTAAACTTGTGCTTCTACCGATCCAAGTTATGACTACAGGATCATTGCCAGCATCCTTAAAATGCAAATCCGGACGGTTCAACGCTTGAGGGCACAGCTCAACGAAGTTTCTGGTCGCGGTTATGGTGTTTTGTGTGGTTTCACGTGATGGCCACATCATACCATTTCACCTCTTTCAAGTCGACTCGAAAGGCAATACAAAAGTTTACCTGGATGTGTTGAAGTGTGATGATCCCTTGGTGCAATCAGGTCGGCGCTGGTAGGCCCCGGGTGTGGTAGCAGGACTCAGCTTGCGGGCTTTGGGGAATGTGGAGCCACCCTTTAATTGTCATTGCTCCCAGGTCCACTCTGACACGGACTGATAGTAACTGTTAGGGTCCCAACTATGAGTTAAATAGAAACTGACTTAAAAAAAAATATATATATATATACTCTATCAAAAAATTGTTCTTGAAAATCACTCGATTCGGCATTAAATAACCTGAAAAGGGTTGATATGCCGCAAAACAAAAACACCAACCAACTACATAATCAAGTTATCTAAATTGATTTTTTTCAAGAAAAGTTTAAAAATAAAAATGTATTATTTTTATGCATATAAATTATGAATATATATATATATTATTTCAGCTCATTTGAAATCATAGCACTCCCCTTCATCAAGGTCAGCAGTTTTGGGGAATATCAGATAATTTGTAATTCATATGCAAAACTAGGAAAACAAATGACTGTGATTCAAACATTGGTGTAGCATCTTTCGGTCCTCAAAAATCCTTTAAAATTACAACAATTTTAGGGTGATGAAACTAAAATAACGTTTAAAAGTCCAGGAAACGAGTAGTTTCCAAGATATGAAGAAATTATAGTTTCAAAATTGAGGGATCACTATGCCATATAAATTGAACGTAAAATTGTTATTTCTTTTACAGGTGGTGTTTATTTGGTCATTGTGGCCTGGTAGACCAACACAAAGTCTGCCTTAAAAGACTTGTTTACTATAAATTTTCTGGTGTGCTGAAAACGAATATCGCATTTAAATTTCCCATAAATAATTATTTTCCAGGCCACAATAAACACCACCCCTACAAAAAATGAAGGACATCCCAAAAAGGTGGCCATAAAGTGGGATCTTGTTTTACGTAAAATAATATAGAAAAGTGATCTTCCACTTTTTTAAACTATAATTTCCCCATATCTTGAAACTACTCGTTTCCTGGAATTTTTCCTTTTCAGCACCATCGAAAACCTTATAATAATAGTGATAATTTTAAAGTATTTTTCAGGATGGGCAGATACTGCAACTTTACCGAAATATTTTATGGCTGTAAAATGTGCCAAAAATAGGCTCTGGGTGATGGATGATCGCCATTAATATGCGATTGTAAGGGAAAATGTAACATAGCCCATTACACCATTCAGATCATTACTTTTCCAACGAGTCTTCATTTTTTTAAATTCTGATCAATAGTCGCTAAGATTTGGAACTCATAAAATTGCTAAAAAGGCGGTATGCCTATCAATCTATCTATCTATCTATCTGTCTGGCTGTCTGTATATATATATATATATATATATATATATATATATATATATATATATACACACTCGTAACCGAATTGAATATTGAAATGTTCATATCTTTGGTTCGATGAGACCAAACTACATGAACATTTGCAGGCTTTTTGACAATTATAATTTATTCTATAATTAAAATTTCATAACAATTGGTACAAAAGAACTTATATTTTCAAACCAATAAGATATACCCAAATTTGCCTACATTTGTGTATATAGTGTTCTGACAGGCTAGCTTCAGTTTTGCTGCTTTGGGATGAATTGTGCTCAGGGTATTTTTTTTTGTTTGGTTTTCTCCCCTGTTGCTTTTCTAGGCCACTAACATCTATAATATACACCTCACTTCTCTGTTTAAATGTATGTATGTATGTATGTATGCCTAAAACGTTGGATAGTAGCGACGGATTTTCACAAAATTGTTATTGTTTTAAAGCTCGACCCTTCGAACGACAAATATCGAAAAATTGGCTAACAAAATTGATTTCTTTACCCTCAACTGAGCATATTTCTACAGGGAGGGGGGCACTTTTTTCGCTGATATTTTCGAAAGTCAACCCCTTAATCGATTTACTAGCCTTTATTTAAACATGTGTCAGTTCCGGTTTGACGAGAGGCGCAACAGCAAAGATGTCACATTTTATTTCCCGTTCTTTGCTTCCTTCGCGGTACGGGTTTAAGCCTGCTTGCCTCCTACCAATGTTTTTTTTTTTTTTTTTTTTTGCTCAACACACATCTCTAAACACTCGGGCAACGCCGGGCACACAGGCTAGTAGATATAAATATACGGAAACAAAACAGGAAGAGTTTCTTTGACAAACAAACTTATCAAGGGAAATCTGCGAAATTGGTCAAATATAAAAAATAAACAATATAATGTGGAAGAGCAAAAACAAGGGGGGATGTGAGGGAGAAAAACCACGAATTGAAAAACAATCGAGTAAATAATTATGTACAATTGAATTGAACTTATGTACATATGAGATGGGGGATAAGGGGAGAGTTAAAATGTATCATCGCGTAACAACTTTATAAATTCTTTTTGATGGCAAAAAAAATGTTTTTGTAAAAGAATCGAGACTGACCTTAAAATCCTTAAATGGTTCTACATTTTTTAGATGAGGATTCGTTATTCGTATTATCTGATTCTACAGACTACTGTTCATATCTCTAGTGTTATTTTCACTTTTCGGTCGCTGTAACCCCCGACCTTCTTTAGGTGTATCTTGCTGAACTAGGGAATCGTTTTGTTGAACTCGGGAATTGCCACAAAATTTCAAACGGAACCTTTTATTTCATTTCAAGGGGATAGCACGCTCTCGTTTCGTCAATCATTATAAAACAGAGGTCTTAAGTAATCCTTAATTGTATTTGCGGTCGCTCATACTGAGGATTGAACCTTCAAAAGAACGTCACTTTTGCAAATGAATTTTGAAATGTACTTACCGCTGCGCCACGGGTCTTTCCTGAATCGTTGTGAAAATGACACTGGAGATGATGTCACGTTGTGTGTATGGATATGTTCTATAACGGCGTACATATTGAATAGTCGGGGTTTATCTTTTTCTGTATATTCATGTACGTGTAAACGCGTGTATGTATATACGTCGTATCTGTTAGTTAATCGTCTAGTGTGTATATTTTAACATTTATGCAACAGTTCTAACAGGAAACAATTGACGTGGACATATCGAAACACTTGTAGACAAACAGTTCTTTTTAACAGATGTAAATAACACAACACACACCTGAATTATTTACGAACATTTATTTTTATTATCCGCCGGCATCTTCATCTTTACATCTTGGCTTCATAGAGAGACCAATCCCCCTTTTTCAGTCGTCTGTTCACTCTGATGTCCAGCTAACGACTGACTAGAATCTCCCCAAATCTACATCTAATCACGTGTATAATTAACTGTCTCTGACCAACAGCTGATGTAACCCCAATGTAGTTATTTGTTTATGCAAACCAAAAATCATGTGTACATCTATTTTCTATTTTCACATTCGTTTTGCGATATTGTTATATCATATGTCAATCATTTTTCCCAATTTAATTGTTTATTTTTCTAATCATAATACTTGATCCAGCGACCCGCCTTCGCTTGAATCAAATAATAATAATAATAATAATAATAATAATAATAATGTTTTTACTCTTGACCCTGCTTGCCACAGTTAACACAGATAATACGCTATGGTCACAGCCCAAAGCGTCGCAACATTACAATAAGAGCAATTGTCCAAAGATCTAAAGAATTCAAATGTGCATCATTTATTTTACTATATATGTTTTTATTGTTTTTATGTTCTTTTTAAATAGTATCTATCGCCTTTTGAGACAGAAAAAGCAACAAATCTTTTCGTCCCTACGTTATCTCTCTCTACCGATCAGAGATATGTGAATCTATTATCCCCCCCTGCTTCCAAAGAATATTTGCTATCTACGACACGTAGATAATAATTACCTCTTGTCTCACAAATAATGAACCTTTAAGCATTTTAGGGTCACGTTATCCGGTGTCATATGAAAGAGCAACAATGAAAAACTGTCAGAGTCAATTTTAAATTTACATCTTTATCAAACCTGGCGATCTCTAGACGTTTACAGTTGGAGCTGAAATTGTCGTTTATCTGTCGCGGTCTGTTGGTTTCTTTCAACGAGAAAAAGAAAAACAATAGTTACCAGGCCGCATGATGCCGTTACCAGGCATTGTCCGGTCGTAAAATACGCCTAAATATGATATTTTGATTAATGCAGATTTCGTATTTATTATAATATAATATTGGACCGATATATATAGTAATGATTTAAAAAGTTAATAAAATAATGGCCTGTGCGCCACCAAAATGTTTAGCTTATGATTTTTTTCCTTTGACGTTAATGCCTGAGCTATGAATCCATGTTTGCTGCAAGGCTAAAATTAAAACATGAACAAATAGCTATTACGTTATGAATGCATATTCGTAATGTCGTCGTCCGACCTTCCCCTTGCAAATTCCATTTTCTTTTAATTTTCTTTACTCTTTTGTACCGATTTTCCCGGTTTAAACCCAAATATAAAGCTTCGCATGGGTTCGAATACCCTATATATTTAGTTTCATGTCTGTAGACCAAAATCTGACCGAAGAGGTTAGTAGGCAAACTTTTTAAAACAAATTTATTTATACGCATATATAAATATATACAGAAAAAGATTTGTGTTTACTATAATTTTTTACGCAAATATTACGCAAGTATAAATCATGTAGAACATCGGCAATGAATATATTTACTCGTAATAGTTAACTAAAGATGATCATCTCATAAAAAAAGCGAAAAGAATATTAGAAAATTCAGTAAAATTAATGTTTCAAATACTATGCAAATTAGAAAGATCTTTTGCAGATCAATGAAGTTTTCCGACCATATATAACGAAGTTGTATGTTCTTTTGAAATAAATAGATAAAAGGTTTTTAATATGAATGTCGATATATATATATATATATATATATATATAACCACGGTGTTTGAATACATGGTTAAGTGGCAGTTTTAAAGCTTCACCACTCACTTATTTTACGACCAAGTTTCAGATTCTTATTACAGATCACCTTCTCAGCTATATTGTGAAAATTATTTTTTTCAATTTTAAGTCAGTAAAAAAGTTATGATGAATTTTCTGGTGTTCAAAATCGTAAAAATATGTAAGGCCGTGAGTGACGTTTTATTACAGGTTTCGATACTAACATCGTCGCTTTAGCGACTACTGTCGCGAAACGAGAAGTAACTCGTAAAATAGATAGAATGAAAGGGAGATAATTGTGGGTATTTTATTGAAAACAAACGAGTGCCGTACATTGTTATTGCATATATGTGTTTATGGGGGCCAAAAAATAAGATTGAAATCAAACAAAGAACAAATGAACTTATTGGAAACCTGTAAAAATTATGGATCACAATAGAAAAATGCGAGCATGAAAAGTATTATGGTTAAGCTTAATCATGGACAAGTAATGGACAAGTTGCTAACACTGGAAAAGAAAAGGACAAGATACGCTAGTAAAAAAATATAATAAATTTATAACTTAAAATATTGCAGCATTAAATTTTTTTAATGCAATTTACAACATTATATAAACAATTCTTAATACTTCAATATTTTAAGTTATAAATTTATTATATTTTTACTAGAATATCTTGTCGTTTTCTTTTCCAGTGTTAACAACTAGTCCTTCACTTTTCCATATTTAAGCCTAACCATATTACTTTTCATTGCTCGCATTTTGCTATAATGTATATATATATACATATATATATATATATGTATATACATATATATATATATATATACATATATATATATATATATATATATATATATATATATATATATATATATATATATATATATATATATATCAAACGGGAATCATTGAATGCTAACAAATTGGAGATCAGACAGAGACGGTAATGGCATTTTTACTGTTTTACGAAGTACTTACAAACAATATCATTATTCAAGGTAATGATATTCTGTGTCAATCTCTTAGTGAAAATACAGTGCATTTCTAAAAGATAATATGTTATTTCTTCAAAAGTGTTCAATGTGCGACCTCAAATGTATATGTGGGGCTTCGTCCGTCGGTATTCTGTCTAACTTTAGATTATTCAATGTAGAACAATAAAATTGTCGACCTAAAGAAAACAACACTACAGCTTTTTGAAAGTGTTTTATTGAAAAAAATCAATTCAGGTAACTTGATTATGCAAGAGAGCTGACATATTCACATTTAGTCACCACTTCGATACAGCTTGGCGAATATTTGCTGGATGGTAGCGATCAGGCTGGTTTGGGGGTTTTAGGTGCTCATGTTGGTGATGTTCTCGACGTATTACTAAACGAATTAGTCTAGCGGCTTCAGATCGGCATATTGTTGGGCATTAAGAGAAGGTTACAAAGTCGTAGCACTCCTTCTAAAACCAAGCCTGGGTCTCTTTGGAAATGTGGTCCGGCAGCGAGTCCTGCTGCCACACCCAGGGTCTGCCAGCGACCACCTGATCGCAGCAGAAAATCGCCACACTCTTCAAGTACACTTTGGTTTTGACTTTGAAGACGACTTCGAAGATGTGAGGTGGCATGAAGTGGTCCTCACTTGAAACCACATCACAGACCAAAACTGTGACCGGAAACTTTGTTTTTATTACCCTGGACACGTACTCATTATTTGTCGCAATCCAGTTTGGTTGTTTATATTTGTTTGTTCTTACGCTTTTATTTTATTAATTATCTTGTACAACCATGGAATTTTCAGAATAAATTATCGTTGATCTGTCCTGAGCATATCTGGAAATAATATATCTTTATAGCGATAAACGCGCATATTAAACGGGCGCATCTAAAGATTATTACGTTTTGTTATTGTGCGTCTCTCTTGATAGCAGAATTTGATACGACTTTGCGCGCCTTAAAACTATGCCGCTCTCTTTCGTTATCAAGAAGCGTTTGATGGAAGAATGGAAGTGTTGCCAAGACGAGGTGTTGAAAGCAGATGATCCACCGATGGCAGCTTAAATTTATGATGACATGATACAGACATGCGTGTGTTGCAAACAAAGCCAACAATTACAATATGGCTGAATAACGGCAGAGAACTGAGTCGTATATCTTCGGTTTTATCCTCTGACACTAAAGATATACGAGCATGTTAGATCAGATAAAATATGATTTTCATGTTTTATGGATTGCACAAATATTTTTAGCGAGAAAAAGGAAGACAATGTCTCTGACAGGCACAACATCGTAAACGTTTGCCCTGTGAAAACATTTTTAAAATTCCTATACAACTCGTCATAGATTTTTTTATTATTAATTTTTACTTTTTTTCGCTCCAAACCCGGCATAATGCCACGAACTTAAATAGCTATTGTTTGGGATAGTGTTTAATAAGCAATTCTGGGTAGTTAAGCGGTGAGGTGTCTGTTCGCATTACATTAAAACTTCTGCGGGTTAGTGCAATCAAAGAATACGAAACAATGAGGAAATTCGAAACTATAACAGTTTAATAAAAGAAACTATTAGATTAGAAGACTTTCCAGAATCTAACGACCTCAACAATGAAGATGTAGAACTCCATTACTTGTCATGTTAATCGGGAGTATGTACATCGAGGAGTATGTGCTATGAGTTCATCAGAGCACATTTTATTAAAGTACATGCAAGGGATGCAACACTGCGGTTATCGGATATATTTGGAATTGCTCGCGGATCGGGTTATATAGTTTTTTATTTATTTTCTTTGTAAGGAATCAAAATCTATCTGTATAAAAGCCAAGTACGTCCAAGGATGGAGTACTGCTGCCACATCTGGGCAGGAGCTGCTAAAAATAGCCTATCCTGCCTTGACAGAGAACAAAATAGGCTTCGTGGCTTAGTGGATGATGCCCTTTTCTCTTTCCTACAACCTCTCTCCCAGAGGAGAGACGTTGCGAGCCTGTCTTTGTCTTATCGTTACTACCATGACAGGTGCTCGTTTGAACTCCAATCTCTGATCCCCCCTCGCTAATCTTTCACGAAAAACACCCGTCTAGCTGAAACCACTGTCAAAAATTTTCCCCACTCCTTATCTGTGGCAAGATCAAAACGTAGATTCCATGAACAAAGCTTCTTTCTTAAAAGTGCACGCCTGTAGAACTCTATTCCGGTTGCCTGTTCCCCACCTGACTTCATCTTGGATGTCTTCAAGTCTAATGTGAAAAATTCCTGGTGAACCGCCTCTTTATCAAATCTCAAGAACTAACGTACTATACACACAATAATCCTTATCCCCGAGTGGCTTCCATGCCTTGATAAGTGGTGACTACCTTGTCAAAAAAAAATTATCAAGACCCATAGACCACTTGCGATCGGGTTTATGGATGTTAGGTTGCCAGTGAGGTAACATCGTTATTATTGGTAATAGTTGAAATAGGCCAGAATTGCATATGTTTGTTTTGCATTTATATTATTTCCACTTGATTATTCTAATTTAATACTAAATTATGTGTCTATTAGCAAAGCTCCCAGTGTTGTGCGGTCGTAAGATACGCTTTGATATTATATTTCATTTTATGCAGATTTGTATTTATTTCATAGAAACAATTTTCTAATGTTTATTATAGTGCACTCAATATATAGTAATGATTTCAAAATAAAAAACAACAAACATATGGTTTGGATATTCAATACTCCATCCTTTGTCGTTACCGATTGAGCTATAGTCAGATGGATGAGAACGTGGTAAACATTGAACTAACTTTAACGTATATATATATATATATATATATATATATATATATATATATATATATATATATATATATATATGACTGTCAACACGACGGTTCTAGGTTCAATCCTTGGCTTGGGAGAGATGCTAGTCTAGCGGCACTGATGAGTTGTGATACAACGAAACAGGACAAATATATATATATATATATATATATATATATATATATATATATATATATATAATATATATATATATATTGGATTGAACCTAGAACCGTCGTGTTGACAGTCATATATATATATATATATATATATATATATATATATGTATATATATATATATATATATATATATATATATATATATATATATGCGCATACGTACCAGAACGTTTTCAGTCGGTTTATGCTGGTCAAGTTCAATTTTTGTCCACTTCTGATCCCTTAGGAGTTACATTAACTGGCTGAATATTCATAAAAGAACGGTAACAAAATAATGCAATTATTTGATCTGCCTCGCGCCTCTCTTCGATTATACGTGTCAGAGTAGATGCAGTTTAAAAATTGAAGACAGACAAATACACACACAGAAATAGTGATTTTATATACTAGATTTATATATTATGTGTAAAGAATTTATTCTAAAACTAATAAGCAGTTCATTTTAAATTTTAAACAGAGTTGACTTGTGTCGATATTAGTAAAGTGGGCTATATTATGTTTTATTTAGTTTTATGCTATAAGAATGCACAGCTTGTAAATATTCAGATACTTCAGATTTTTGTGAATTGAAATATTAAACAAGAATTAATTTATATATTTACTAAATTCTAGTTCCTTTGAAATTTTAAAAAGCTTTTAAAGGTCATAATATGAGCAAGAGTTTCAATTAAAATCTAAATATTTTCGATTTGTATTGAATTTTGATCATTAATCATTAGTCACGATTTAATCAAAATTATCTGAATTTCATTTTTTTCTGGAGATTTGTTAAGAAAAAAATCTTCAATTTGAAACATTTTTCTGCAATAAAAATCATAAAATGAGTTTGGATCGAAATTTAAATAAATATTTTATGCATAAGGGTTATGGTGTAGTGATTTGAATCTTTTTATGTCGCTGTATGTAGGAGGACGTCGACAATAACTGAAAAAACTAGCGTCGTCATCTCTCCTGATGGGGATATGCATACGACTTGGAACCGCTTGTAAATTTTAGACTCCCCTGGAACTCCCGCCTCTGAAGGAATCTGGTTCAATACGTCCAGGGCGAAAGCCCTCTGGTAGGGTATTAATTTTATTTATCCTGGACGGGTATTTTTCAAGTTTATTGAAAAAATATATTGCATATTTCTTTTTCAAAACAAAAACCTTGATAGTAATAAGTTGATGTGATGGTTTAATTACAAATTAAGATTAATTACAGCAATCAATATTGGTTTTAAATTCCCTACAATAGAATATTTAACTATGATGAAAGCAATCTTTAAGTTAAGTCTTTCTTCCCTAGATGAATCGTGACTTCTTTCGAGCAATTGTTACCCGAGTTCTAGTATAGAAAACAACACGTTGGCTTTTATCACAAAAAATGGAGAGGGAAATTGACGATGTGTGCATTAGGGTTGTAAGTGCTGCTTTTAATACCTCATAGAAGGATGCACAATACGAGGTGGCAATGTACAGATAGTTTCCTCGGATTTAAACCCTGATCAAAAAGAAAGAAAAGATACTTTAATCAGTACTTGTAGAGTAAGAGTAGAATTGCCAGCAATGTATCTTTGTGGATGCGAGAACAGAGGTGCGGTTCAGTTGGATGACTATACAGAACCTCCTTACATCTAGTAAAACGGGATGCATAATGTAGAACCTAATGAAGACCTACCAGCAGCAGGTTCTGGCAACATCAACAAGAAAGAGCAGTTGAAAATGGCATACAGTATCCACTATGACAGTAATCGTTCAGCTACATACCTAGAAAACGAAGCAATTAAAACTGACATATTCATACGGCATCAAAAATAGAAATAAGCAGTCTTAGTAGAAGTCCGTGTCCCCAATGATGCTGAGGTAAGCAGAGCTGAAATGAAAACAATATTAAGCTCTTACGTCTGACATGAAAGGAAACTGATATCTAAGAATCTTAGAAAAACCTCCATCATTCCAGTAATTATAAAAAAAAAAAACGGATTCATTAAAAAAATAATTAAAAACTACCTGTCAAATATGCTCGGTGAACCAAGTTCAAGATAGCTACAAACAATTGCAATTATAGGAATGGTAAGTATCTTTCAAAGATCTTTCGGTTGAATTGTCTGGGATATTAGGATAGTGTACAGCATCCGATAGGATGCCCTATCCGCAGCTAGTTAAAAATAATTAGAAAAAATTTTAAAAGTGTAATAGAAGACAGAGCAAGATCGCGTAAAAGACTCAGGAAGATTTTGACAAAAACTAGATGAGTACGGTAATGAGAAAAATATTTTAACATTTAGTTTTCGCAATTAAAATATTTATATAAAATAAAGGGAGAGAACCCTTATTTATATAATTTAAGAATGATGCCTAGTCCAAATAAATCTGTTTTATAAATATGTTTTAATGGGTGCAGTATCTCTCATGTCTTGCTTTGTTTAAATAATACAATATTATTATGTTTAAAAATGTTTTTTTATTATTATTATTTCAGAGTGATAAGATCCGGACAGTTGTGAAAACACCTCAGATGTGGGGTAATGTACTAAATACTCGTCAGGCGCTGTTCACTGTCACAAAAGACTTTAATTACGTCTCTCTCATCACAATGATTGGGCCAAGTCCTGATTGGTGTTTAGGTAAGTGATATGCTAAACCTTTTATCTAAAATCCTTATTCATAATTTGGTTAAAATATATTACATAATTGTAATTCAGAAAATTTTGCAAAATTGTTTCTAAACTTTACGGATCAAGCTCAATACAAATTGAAATAAATTTTTTCTTACTATTGTATTTTTCTATAGAAAACTTTTAATGGAATTCAAAAAAACTAAAATTTGAGGAAAATTTATTAAGCATAAAATTTCTCAGTTTTTATGAAGAACGTCCTCCCCGTTTTAATCACATTCGCAAAAAATCAAATAAAAAAAAAAAAAAAAGTATTCATAGCCTTTCATACTGTTCGTTCATCCAATCACTTTAAGGTTTGGGGTTTAGAGCGAGAGAGAGAGAGAAAGAGGAGGACATAGATAAAGAGAGAGATATAAAGAGAGAGAGGGAGAGAGAACGAGAGGGGGTGGAGAGAGGAGGAATACAGTCATTTCCCAAAATATACATAGGCTTTCACACTGTTCGTTCATCCAGCCACCTCAGAGTTTTTGGGTTTAGGGTCGTGCACTGATTTTTACGTCTATTTGATGTCGGCCAGGAAAATTATAACATTACTAATTTGGGAAAATGTTCAACTTCTATTGATTCAGTGAGATCTGACCGCCCAAATGAGAATCATTCCAAATTTGTCTAACTACTAATACCTCGATTCTCGACTGCGAATAATTATCTAACAATTATATACATAATCTATAATAATAGTTCTTATGTTAGGACCTATCAGTTTTCCTTTTACAATAATGATCGGTTAATTAGTTTAAACGATATCGTAGGCATAAAAATATACACACGCATGGCATGCATTTTTTCCACATAATCAGCACTATTTCCAATGCACTAAATCCAACGATATCCATGATTGTGCATGAGAGTCCGGAGCTCACTTGATCAT
>NC_136486.1:16075052-16187552 GCF_053919585.1 Euprymna scolopes
AAGAAGAAGAAGAGCAATAACAATAATAATAATAATAATAATAATAATAACAATAACAATAATAATAATGATCATGATAATAATAATAACAATAATAATAATAATAATAACAATAATAATAATAATAATAACAATAACAATAATAATAATGATCATGATAATAATAATAATAACAATAATAATAATAATAATAATAATAATAATAATAATAATAATAAAGATGGTATCGGTGATGTAATATTCTTTGAATTTTCGAGTTCAAACTGATCGTTCAATATTTTTTTCCATAAACGCAGAGTCATAATATGGTAACGAAACCGCAAGAGAAAATCCACAAAATTACAAATCATTACCCGAACGGCCCTTCATCTCCATTTTACGGACCGAATCCCATAAAACCGATGGCGCATCTCACAATCACAAAGGAGAAGGAGAAATGCAAAGGAAATTCCAATGTTGATGACGGAGAACATGAGTCGCCGAGCACCGAGGAATTGGTGAACATGATGAAGAAGAAAGTACAGATGAAGAAAAAACTCCGTAAGTCAAAGTTTTTCTTATTTACTACAAAAGTTAATTCACATTTGAAAATTGCCAATGTTTGCACGAAAACAAAATCACGAAACATTGTCTGACACATTACGGCGTTTTCCGTAAACCGCCCGAACGATTTCGACGATAGCACGGTCCTCATACTGCATAAACACCCAAACTTTATATCTGTTGAATCATTTTCCCTTTCTATTTTCTAACAGAGATGGAGAAGTGTGAGATGAGCACCTGGAGCGAATGGACCAAATGTTCAGTCAGTTGCGGGATGGGATCCCAGCAACGTCGGCGCATGCTCAACCACGCCCACGTAACACCGGCCATGTGCAAGTCGCCGTTAGTCGAGACGAAAAAATGCTTTGAGCTGGCCGATACATGTGAAACCGGCTTAGACAAGAAGTTCGATCCGGTGCTGGAGAACAAGAAGAAACTGATGCACCTCCGACCGGGGAAAGTTCTGCCCGGGGACTTTATCTTCCAGCACCAGGATACTTTAGATACGCAGAGCAAGTGCGCCGTCACGCCTTGGTCGCCTTGGTCCCCGTGCAGTCACACTTGCGGACGGGGTATGAGGGAAAGATGGCGTATATTCACTTCTAAAGAGGGTAATCCTGAAATGTGTAATCTCCGTCGAAGTGAAAAGGATCTTTGTTATGGCCGTATTCCTGATTGCCGAAAAGCAGACATGATGAAGAATTGGACAGGTGTGTATATTATTACATCTATTTTTTTTTCATTTTCTTTCTTTGAAGATTGTAATGCTGGGTATGGGGCAGCCAAACATGCTGCCAACATTGTCCTGCTTTTTATTGAAACCAACCGGGAGCTCTTTTTAGTATCCTTGCTGTTCCCTTAAGTGCAATTTTATTGATCTTTTTTGCCCTTGGTTCACCAGGAATATTAGTTAGGTAGGACTTCAGGTTCTTATTCATAAGCCCTGTAGCACCTATAATAACTGGTCTGATTGATATCTCCCTAGGATTCCACGTTTTCTTTAAGGTTATAGTAATTCATCATCATTTATGAAGGCCAAATGCTACTCGAGTGTGATGGGTTTGTTGTTTGGGTTGTTTTGTCTTACGGAATATCCAAATATTTTCGAGTTATTTAATGCCGAATCCAGTAATTTTAGACAAAAATATTTTATACTTCAAGTTCTTTATATATGCGAATATTTATTCATGGGGTTTAGTTTGTTTTGTTTTTTTTTTTGTTTTTTTTTATAGGCATCACCACTCATCAAGGCAAAGAGTCCACTCGAGGATAAGGATTAAAGAGTGCACAGTAGAAATTGGACAATATAGTAATCGTTAGTAATGGAAATTCAGTAAATTTGTTAACAAGTGGGATGGCTCATCAAGAACTTGTTTACGTTAGACTTGAAGACAACCATATTGTAGTAAGCTGGAAAGCAGGAAAATGAAAAAAGGCATTCAGTTCTAAGAAAAAAGCTTTGTTCGTGGAATCTACGTTTAGGTTTAGGCACAACTAACGAGTGAGGGGAGTTATTGATAGTGTTTTCAGCTAGACGAGTGTTTCTTGTGACATTTTGGCGAGGGGGCATAGACTGAAGCTCAGTCGAACACTTTCCATGAAAATAACGATACAGCAGAGACAAACTCGCAACATCTCTTCTGTGAGATAGAGGTTGCAGGGAAGAGAAAAGGATATCTCCTAAGAAGCTTATTTTGAACTCTAACAAGGCAGGACAAGTTTACGATATATACGATATATATTTTTATATATATATATATATATATATATATATATATATATATATATATATATATATATTACGATATCTCAACAGGTTTCAGATTATGATAAAATGCCGATTTTGAAAAACGATTTATGCTTCAATTTATCTATATCATCAAATATCTATTCATGGTGTTAGGCATAGTTGTTTTGATTTTTATGGAAATCGCTCTAGAGAAGCCAATTGATATAATGATCTAAAAAAGAAATCTCACTTCAAGGTTTTAAAAAATATACCAACCATGAATGTAAGATGGAAGAAATTCTGACGCGGAAAACAGCAATTTTTCCCTTATTATCAGAAACATCGCGAATGAAATGTGAGGATCAAAGAGCAAAATAAAAAGTCAGGAGAGTTACGATGTTGACGAAAATAAAAAATACTCTTATTTAAAACATAGCAAAGCTTTTCAAGTTATTTAATGCTGAATCTTATAATTTTGGAAGAAAGATTTATGCCTCAAATTCTTACTATATTTCAATATTTATTCATATTTAATTTGTTTCTTTTTGTTTTACGCTATATCACTCCTCTTCAGATTACTAATGTCGAACTAAATAATGTTTTGAACCAAATTTTATGCTTCAATTGTTTTTCTCTTAAAATATTATTTCATGTTGTACAGAAAAATTAATGATTTTGCTGCTGTTTTTGCAGAATATGATTAGTTATTGCAACGGAGAAAAAAAAAAGATAACATCATTAGTTGGTGCATTTTAGGTAAGGGACCCAGTATCAACAGACAACCTGATTTGGTAGCGCCAGAGCGAGTAAGCCTTGGTGACATTGATACATTGTCAGTTGAATGGTGCAGATGATTATGAGAGGATTGAAAAAGATTAATAGAATGATTAAAATATCGTCTGTATAAATAAGCTTATAAATTTTAATTAAAAAATATTTGATCAATAAATTGGGTAGGAAATTATAATAGTTGAACCGGAAAAGCTTGTCAATTTATTTCACAACATTTTGTAGTTCAGTTGCCCTTTTTTTACACGTATTGGGTTAGGGGAAGTTGCAGCAGGTAGGTGATGGGTTAACTGTAGAGCAACCAAATGATTTCTTCAAGAAATTGCATAATTTTTCATAGTGTTAAGCAAATGATACTAATTGAGTTACAATGGCTAAAACTACCCGCTCTATCTGAGCATTGCCCCTATAGCCAGTAATTTCACCCTACTGTAAAGAAAATCATGGTGAAACGGTTCGAATGTGAAGAGGGGTGATGAGACATGATTATCGATGCCTGCGAAAACAGACTTGATACACGAAGAGGAAGATTATATTTGCCAATATTCGGAAGCTCCGTGTGGAGGTGATTATCCCCACTTGACTGTAAAATTCTGAGATTGTCTGGAATATTTTAAATCCTGCGATTTTATTTTCTTACTTTAAACACAAAACTGAAATCCATGATCTTCTGCTGATTTTTTTTTTTTTCCATAAACGTAAATATTTTTTGTTACTTGAGCCGTCTGGTAACTATGATCAATTATGAGTTTATCTGTTTAACAATCAAGTGTATTTTATTGCTTTCGCGTCCATACTGTTTATTTTGAACACATAAAACTTGAAATAAAATACGTTGCACATTCATTCTTGTCACTTCTAAATCACATACGAAGCGAAGCAACGCAAGGTTCATTCGACCAACTACCGCGATACTACTATCGATACATGCATCTCCCACACCTTCAAGTGTTGTGATACGTAATATACATGCCGTAAACTAATACATATGTTAATCTTGCATAAGTGATGACGTAGCCTTTATTGTTTCGTTGTAATTTTCAAGTTATCTAATGTAGTATTATATAATATTAGAATCAAAAGTTGGCCTTGTGTTCACTTTCGAAAGCACTGTGATTCTCGTTCCGTTATTTCACTATTTTGTTTTCATAATGACAGAACTTTTGCTGTGTTCTGTATTTTAATACATCAGCTTAACACTTAAAATTGGCAGTTTTTGTTTTGTTTTACCTTAGAGCAGTCATTTTATTTCCTTTATATATATTGTGTAGGACGATTTCCATAGAATGTATATACTGTGTTCAATATTCATTATATGCTATTAATTGAAATAAGTTTCTAGTTATCCTAGATCGTATGGAAATTGTTGCTTGCCACCGTTCACAACATTATTGATATATTAATGCAGTATATATGATCAGATTTGAACCCGCTGTGAGGGTACCCATAGGAATTATTAAGGACCTTACACTTCGTCAGGTAAATACTTTTTAAGCTTGTGCCTTAAGGTTTATTCTACCCAGGGTCGCATTAATAGGTTTATTATAAATTTATAATTTGCCAGATTCTATTGAAGTCAGGAATCTGTTCTGGGTAGAAATCCTAAGTAATTCCTAATTGTACTGTGTGACATACTACTTCCGTGGATTAAATAAAGAGTCCCGCTCGAGATTGACAGAAAGATTCTATTTTTTTTATTTACACGGTGGTCACCACTTATCAAGACTTGGAAGCCACTCAGGGATAAGTACAGTACGTTAGTGTGGAGATTTGATGAAGTGTTTACTTAAAGGGCGGTTCATTAGGAATTTGTTAACGTTGGACTTGAAGACATCCAAGTTGTAGTCAGGTGGAAAGCAGGCAGACGGAACAGAGTTCCACAGGCGGGCAGTTCTAAGAAAGAAGCTTTCCGAATTCAACAAGATATACGTGAAGAGATTTGGAGGTTACATCAGCTGAAGTGTTATGAAAATAACACTAACGATGAAAACAGTAGTTTGAAAATTACAAATAATCCAAATAATCAATCCTTTTATTAAAAGCTTAGAAATATAAAAAAAGTATTTTCTTTTTTATACACAAACTTTTATGATGTTTTATATTCTGCTTTTGCCTTCTGTATTCTGATAAAAACATTAATTTCTTTCTTTTCCCTCTCACCAGTAATTTGTACATCTCCACCTGACGACGGCCCCTGTAGAGCTAAATTCCAGAGATTTTACTACGACACTCGGATGCGGAAGTGTCTTCCATTTAATTACGGGGGATGTCGCGGAAACGAGAACAGATTTGATACTGAATCTGAGTGCCTCGCCGCTTGTGCTGATCAAATGCGTAAGTACACTATCATTTACTATTTACGCTTAATGGTGTTAGACAACTTTGCATCCTGATCACGGCACCGATTATAATGATAGAAATGAGATTTTACAAGTACTGATTGAATATATAATGTTTGAAACTGTAATACTTGTCATATAAATGCATAAAGTATATGTTATGGAGACATTATCGCACGATATAGCGTATGATTTTGTTTTCAATTAAGAATTTTTCCTATAAACATAAAAGACGGCGTAGACAAAAAGAACACATTTGTCATAAAAATATTTTTCGCAACTACCCTTCCAAAATCCTTTAAACAGTCATATTTCTTGCAAAGTATAATAAACAAAATATCTCACTCGTCAAAAAATATCATTTGTTGCTCCACATACTATTTTATATATACAATTCATACTTTTCATAGAAACTTACTGTAGGTTGATTTTTTTTCATTTTCTTTATTTTAAGATAAATGTTTTCTATCGAAACTTTTTTACTGTTGTTAAAATAATTTTATACGCGTACGATATATTCCGAAAGTTTACGGCGCAACATCTACGGAAAACGAGTCGTTCTCTGCACATATACTAATATCATTTATTTACTATTTCTGAAAGTGTACATATAGCTGAGATCATTTTACATTGATTGATATCACATATTGATACGCCATGAAATACACGATGAAAATAGCCTTATATTGTTTGTTTTCATTATTTAGTTTGATAGATTAGGGAAATTGAAGAATGATGAAATTATTCTTTCAGGAAAATTGCATTTACTCCGCAACAGTGAAGAACTGACGAAAAAATACAAAGAGATGCGACGATTGAAGAAGGAAATGCGACGAAAAATGAAGAAAGCTCGTCGTCATCGCCACGTCAGTCCCCGAATTAATTGCATGGTCACCCCGTGGTCTGATTGGTCAGCCTGCTCGGTTACGTGCGGCGATGGCTTCAAAATGAAGAACCGGATGATAAAAGTCGAACCGAAAAATGGAGGAAGAAAATGTCCGAAGAAATTGGCTAAAAAGAAGAGTTGTCGTATTGCAAAATGCCGTAAGTGAAATTTTAATTTTATGAATTCAATTCTCTTCATGTGTATACCATACGTTTCGAACGTTTGTGGACACCTAGCACAAACTTATGATACAATTCCCCATTAAAAGGCCACCTTAAGTAATTATTGAATTTTACGTAAATGGCATAAAATTCATATGCTAACTTGCGTTGCGAGCTCGCTACGTCTTCAAAAAATTAGCTGTTTGAAACACTTAAGACCAAATTTTACATTTGGTCTTAAGTGTCAACATCGTTTTCGGCTCATTCATAATCTTTTATGCAACATCATCATCATTGTCATCATCGTCCTCAGCATTATAATTAGTAGTAGTAATAGTCGTATTTCTGTTTTTATGGCTGTTGATATTTTTTCAGTTATTGTGTGGTGACGGTGCGACAGATGGTATTGTTATCATTGTTAGTAGTTTACTATTATATTTTCCAACCATTATTTTTATATTCCTTTTTTTAGTGTCTTATTGAGAGTATTAAAATTTGTGTTTTCTAAATATTCCTAACATGATTTTCGTGCAGTGTTATTTATTAATTCTAAGTTGGGTTTGGGTAATAAAATTTCGTCTCTAAATATGATTTCCCGGGCAACGCTGGCACACGAACAGGCTAGTAATAATAATAATAATAATAATAATAATAATAATAATATAAATGCAGACAGACTTATAGTTTTAGTTATTCAAGAACAAACACATAACATATATGTCAGCGTTTATTGTTTTCAAATTAAATCAAAACTGTAAATAATTGTCATCAATTTTACTAATCGTTTATTTTTGTTTGCTTGTTTTTTGTTTTGTTTTTTTGTAATATTTTGAATCCGTTATATTTATCTAGATTTGTCTAATCAGGAAAGTTTCACAAACTATGCCACAATCGTTTTTATTCGTGTTGTACGTTCTTTGTTTCCTGTTTTGTTCGCAGCTGTCGACTGTAAGATGTCAGAGTGGCAAGAATGGACTGAATGCCAGGCGACGTGTGGCATGAAGGTGATGAAGGTTCGAAGGCGAAAACGAATGGTCAAGCCGAGAAGAGGCGGAAAAGCCTGTCCTCCAAAAATAGAAAGAAGGTTATGTAATGTACCACTTTGTGAAACTGTCGAAAACGTAAGTTGTTTTCTACAAAATCTATTTTTCTTCTATCAATCGAACTTGTCCGGTGTTGTCCCGGTTTTAAATTCGGGAGATATGATAAAATAGTGGGGTATATACTATCCCACACTGTCTACCAAGTTCCAGCCTCTGTTAAATCGCCGCAATGTTGCACCCCTGTGCGTCTTTACAAGTACTTCAATGAAATGTGTCTTGACGAACTTGTTGCAATTGTACCACTTCAACGTAAATACGCACCTCAAAAACACACAATGAGCACACCTCTTCTCTGTCGCCATAGAAGTCACCACATACCGGAAAGCTTCTGATTCTATCAGGTTCTTTTCTCGAAATATTTGCCTTCAGAATTTCATCCTTGCTTTCTGTTTCTCCGAGTGTACTAATATTCAGAAATCTAATTACAATGGGAACTAGTACCTTGTTACCCAAATCCCCGCTTAGGACTTCCCATAAAACGTGCCCCTAATTTACAGCAACTTCTTGCGGTCAATAGCAGTACGCATAGTTAAATATGAATATAAGTAAAAACAACACAATGGCCGGTCATAAAATACTCATAAATATTATATTTTAATTAATGCAGAACTCTTATTAATTATAAACAGAAATACGTACTCATTAAACATAACGTTAAATCCATTTTAAAAAAACTGAAGTAAAACAGACGGAATAATGTGCATGCGAATATTATGTTTTTTTTCTAAACTGTTCACTTCTTGTAAGGAAAAAAAATTATATTCGAACTGAGATCGAAACCAAAACCTAAAGACAGTGAGTCAAGTACGATAACCATTAGGCCAGATTGACACGTTCTGTAAAAATTATTTTCAAGCCTACTTATTCTTAACATAATTAATCTGTTATGTGGACAATTCACGCATGCGCATTCGTGAAATAGTTGACAAACAGATAAAAATCCGACAACCCCACGTACCAATTTTTGCATTTTGACCCCTTAGCAGTCCTTTGTTCCGGATAAAAACCGATTAAAGAGTTATCCACGTGTCTGAACAGCCTATATTCAAAATGTCAAGTATGTAGACCATGAATGTTGAGTATATAGGTTGAGAATTGTGCTCACGCACATACACATTCTCACTTTTATAGACATGTAGATTAACAGGAAAACGTGCTATAAAAAAGTTTTTAAAATTTTAATAAAGAAACAATAATTGCACCATATGGCATATCAATGTTATTAATAGCTATGCTATAGGATATATACAATTAAATATGCATCTCATTGATACAATAATATATACGTGTATTATGCGGAGAGACTGACGGGGGAGAGACCCTTAACCCTCCGAGGTCGTGGGGGCGCTGCGTTATTTCATATAGCGTGACTTGAGCAAGAATAGCATGGCGGCGCCTATCTCTCTTCAAGCTTCAGATACATGCAACACCTGATATTACCAAATGGTCACCCTTTTTAGTACTGGTTATGCTAAACTTTGCTTAACTTCGGAGATCTTACAGGAACCGGTGTGTCAACGTGATTATGCCGTATCTCATATGACCACGTATTATTCATGAGTATTTAATTCTGTTAAAATTGCAAGATACGTACAGCAGTCATTCTCCATATATACGAACATTTGACACTATTACTTTCTTTCATTATGACTTTGTCACTGTTCCCTATATACTAACACGTCATGATTGCTTTATCATCCATATTCCATTCGCTTCTGCTGCATTAATGTTGAATGTTCCTTGTATTATGTGTTACTTAACTGAATGCATAACAATCGCTTGTTTTATTACCAAAAAATAAAACAAAAAACATGTAAAGTAAGTTGTGTTCAAATATTAGTTTCTATCATAAATACAACTTTTATCTTATTGCGGATTAATTAACAAACTATTGGCCGCACAATAAGCATATCAAATTATAAAGATGTTTCAGAGAAAAGCATATAATGAAATTTGTTTGGGATTTGAATAGTTGAATTTTGAAAGAGCTGCGAGTCAGATCAGCCGCTGTGTTACTCCAATCAAGCTGAGTCCTTTGGGGCTCTTAGCCAAGAGATTGTCCGTCGAGTCAGCAAAAATTTAATGCTGTAAGTTTGTCATTTACCTAGACAGGCGGGTACTTTCTGTGCTCCAGAAAAAGATATATAATAAATATATAGTTTTTGTTTATAAACTAGATGTTTTATTTTTCTTGGTATGAGAAAGCTGACTAGATTAACAGGCCTAGCCCCAATTAATGTGTAAAACGATCACTGATGGTGTCCGTATATATATATATATATATATATATATATATATATATGTATATATATATATATATATATATATGCATTAGTTTACTTCAGTCTTGACAGACTATGGATACCCACTATAAGGGTGCCTGCACGTGGAATTGTTGCGATACTTTTTGAATGAATTATACGAAAGTGCATATTTACCTAAATGCGAGTTGGGAATAATTTACTCTTTGACCAATTTAATACCCCAATGAGTAGCGGCATATGTATTATTTTTTTAAAATATAATTATCCACTAACACGTGTTTCGTCGTCTACGACTCATCAGAGTGGTTGAATCTAGTGCCACTGCTTGAATGTATCGCGTTTTGATGTAATTTGTTTTCGTTTTTGCGATATTTCTTTATATGAATTATACGAAAATGCATTTTACCTAAATGCGAGTTGGGAATATATATATATATATATATATATATATATATATATACTAGCATGGGTGCCCGGCGTTGTCCGGGTGTTTGGTGGTGTGTGTTGGGCAAAACAGTTTAAAAAGAGGTAGTAGGAAGGTACGCTCGAACCCGTATCGCGAAGGAGGAAAAGAACGGGAAAACGTGACGTCTTTGCTGTTACGACCACCGGCAAAGCGGAAGTGACGTAGGTTTAAATTAAGGCTAGACAATCGCTAGACAATCGAAAAGAAGGATGAATTTCGAAAATATCGGCGAAAAAAGCGACCCCTCCCTGTTGAAAATGCTCAGTTGACAGTAAAGAAATTAATGTTTTTAGCCAATTTTTCGGTATTTGTCGTCTGAAGGGTCGAGCTTCAAAACGGTTCTGATCTTGTGAACATCCGTAACCTCGGTCGAAAGTTTAGGCATACATGCAAACATACATACATAGATTTATATACTGCTAGCTCAATTTTTCGACCCAAACCGATTAAAAAGCTTGCACTATCTCTGAATAACCTTTATGTAAATTTTCAAATGTTTAGACCAGAAATTGTCAAAGTAATTTGGTAGATACCACAGAGGTCAAATTTTTATTAACTTTGCCCCCTATTATGACCCCTTAACATTTATTGTTTTAGGCTCAAATCAAGTTATTAAGTTAGATCCATATCGAAGGAACCTATATCTAAAATTTCAAGTGTTTAGACCAAAAATTGTCGGAGGAGTTTGGTAGAGTTCTTAAAGCTCAAATCGTTGAATTTTGACCCCTTAAAACAAAATGTCTGGCCGAAAACGGATTACAATTCTTTTCCCAAATCTCAGTACCCTGTATATCAAATTTCGAGTCTGTAGACTTAAAATTTACAGAGTTATTGTGTGGGGAAATGTACACAGACAGACACACAGACAGACATTTCACGTTTATATATATATATATATATATGTGTGTGTGTGTGTGTGTGTGTGTGTGTGTGTGTGTGTGTGTGTGTGTGTGTGTGTGATACATTAGGTGTATTAGAATTTTTGTAGGAATTTTTGACACCCCTAACACGAAACTGCGAATAAAATATAAAAAAACTCGTAATTTCTCTTGTAAAAGTGGGTTGTTTATTTTCTTTATGGATTTTACTTCCAAAATAAACTATTAAAGTTGTTTTAAACGTAATAGAAATATTTTTTTTTATTTTTTAAAAAACAGTAATGAATTTTACGAACTCAATATTTTTCAATTTTTAAATTTTAAAAATCTATCAAAATTTTTCTATTGATTCTATTTTTACGATAAAAATATCGTAAAAATAGAATCAATAGAAAAGTTTTGATAGATTAGGGTCAATGTGAAATTTTATGCTCTTTCCAAGAAACTGAATATAATATTTAAGACAAACGTTTTTTTTTTTTTAATTTACGCCTCCTCCCCATTTTGAAATGTCTATTAAAAAGTAAATAATTAATTTACTCACCAAAGTGTTATATATCACAAATTGAAGAAAAAAGGTTAATAAATAATATATTCAAATTAAAAAAAGTAATGTTTTTTAGAAATTTACCTGTAAAGTTCGAAATTAAAACCTTTTTTTTAACTACGTTGTTTGTTTTTTCTTTTGTTTTTTTTTTTAATGAAACCTTGGTCCTTGCTCCTTTAATTGAAAAAATAATTAGGGCTTGCATTACATTTTTCGCGTAGTTATAAGCTTGGAAAGACAGAGGTCGAATAATTCACGCCCCCCATTTTGAAATGTCTATTAAAAAGTAAATAATTAATTTACTCACCAAAGTGTTATATATCACAAATTGAAGAGAAAAGGTCAATAAATAATATATTCAAATTTAAAACAAAAAAGTAGTGTTTTTTTAGAAATTTACCTATAAAGTCCGAAGTTTAAAAACTTTTTTTTAAGCACGTTGTTTGTTTGTTTTTTTTTGTTTTTTTAATAAAACCTTGCTCCTTTAATTGAAAAAAAAATTAGGGCTTGAATTACATTTTTCGAGGAGTTATAAGCTTGAAAAGATGGGGTGGAATTATTCACTAATTTTCACGAAATTTCTGACACACCTAATGATGCATGTATCGTAATAATTTTGTGAAATCCTAATGCCGTTTCATCTTCATCTTTTGCAGGTGGATCCCAGCATTAACATGATCAAGGAAATGCCTCCAACCGAAGTGGCCTAAACATTTCTTCTTTCGCCCACACACATGCACACAAAAAATATTTTATGAACATCAGCAGACTGGCACTTGGTCATCATAAAAAAAAACAATGCTTGAATGTAGAAGCAATGACTGAACGATTATTATTATAAATAATATTATTATTGTTGTTATTACTTTTATTATAATTATTATTATTATTGTAGGGTTCCATTATTTTTTACCAGAAATTGGACTCTATAATTAATGTAAAAAAAATCAAATGTGTAAATTATAAAACAAAATAGAGTAATATTTAAAAAAAAAATGATTTTGGAACAAAAAAGGAAAACGAGTTAAATCACCTGCCTTTAAATGCCGACAATATCTAAAGATCGTGAACGGATTGAAAACATTATTAAAAAAAAAAGGCAAAAAACTATTGATCAAGATAAATGAAAGTCAAAAAAGAAAATTTTAAAAAATGTAATATACAAGGGAGGAAACTCTGGATATTTTTTTAACGTATCCAACTACAAAAACTATATGAAAAAAAAAAATGGCCGCATTGATATTTTAGAGAATTCAGAAAAAAAAATCCTAAGAAGAAATAAAAGACAATTCTCATCCAAACATAAATGAAATAAAATGAAATAATTAGTCAGGCTACTAAGGCTAAGTCTGACTCAACAGGTAAACAAAGCGTGTATCTTTTAAAATCGAAAGAATGCTAAAAGACAATCTCATCGGCATTCAACGGCATTCATCGGCAGTTATCGAGCTTCATTGTTTCGGACTGACTTATCAAACAGAAAATCAAAAATAATCTAAATTCCTTTTTTATATAATGTATTATGAATATATATATATATATATATATATATATATATATATATATATATATATATATATATATATATATATATATATATATATATTACAATTTTATACTGGAGTATTGATTTGAATAAATGGTTGCTTTAAGTTTCATATTAATATCAAAAGACGAGGCTTGAACATATGAGACAAAATTTGCAACAGAAAATATCATAGCCAAAATTGTACATATAAATTCGGTGGATAAGATTTTTAATGCCTGCGCAAAAATAAAAGCTGAAATAAAAAAAATATATATATATATATATATATATATATATATATATATATATATATATTACATAAAAGATGTCAAAAATAAAATGGGAAATGAAATTTTTAAATAAATACACGCATACACATACGCTTCAATACATAATTATTACGAAGAAATTATTTTGATATCAAAAAAATAGAACTTGCACATACATCAATATGCATACATGTCCATACATACATGTAAAACGCGGTAAATGCTGCACCCCAAATTATGTTCTAATAACCATGTACATTATTACTTCTTGCTGTCAATTAAAATAAAATGTCATCCAAATCTAGATTTAATGTATTCGTCCTTTTATTCTTTAAGGTCTCAATTTACATATATTTGATTCAGCCCGTCTTGCATTAAAAATTCATATATATATATATATATATATATATATATATATATATATATATATATACATATATATATATGTATACATATATAAATGTGTGTGTAAATATATATTTCGTGTTTCGTTGTATCACAGCTAATCAGTGTGGATATACGGCCAAATGCTTAATACGAGATGGAAACTAAATTGTTTTGTTTAATTCTTTTTTTGTTGTTGTTCTTATTACATTCAGTGTTCTTGTCCGTTTCCCATTGGAAATTGGCAACAACGAAGCGAAATTTTCACGTTAATATAAACATTATGAGAACCGAAGAGTTTGTTGGGTTTTTTTTGTTTGTTATTTTACGGGGAACTTTGTATCATTGCTAATATTAATTGATAGTTTTACTTGCCAGAGAAATCCGTTTAGAAAAGCATGAGATTACGTTGTTTCTCAAATTCTTACATACTCTTGCTTTAGAGTATTCAATACATATATATGTAGTTGTGGGAGGAGGAGATAAACACATAGTTATCTTTCATTTATTTAAACAATTTTCATTAATGAGACCAGAGAAGTGAGTTGTTTTTATGATTTGACTCTACGAACAGACTTTGCATTTTTGAATAATCGTATGACAAACTAGCTTAGTAAAGAAGCACATACAATGTAGTGCAAGAGCTAACATAAAATATTTTATTTAATGATTTACATTACCGTGCTTGTTCGCTGACATATGGTCGAGTTTCATCGATCACATATGACCAAATCGATTAAACCTGGGTACGTCTAGCAGAGACTGAGGTATAACCAATGAAAAAAGCATGTATACATATATATATGAAATAAAATGGAGGTGGAAGGACCTGGATACTCAACGTTTCGCCCGATTTATGCGGGCTTCTTCAAGAGGGATGGTCATTGACGAGAGAGTCGGAGGATTGCGGCTATATATAATGATGGGGGAGAGCAGCGTGTTTTCCTTATGTAAATTAGATGTCATATATACATGTATATACATTTTATGAGAGAAATAATTGAATTGGGATAAAATAGCGCAGTAACTTAACAGATGGTATCTAAAAATAAGAATAGGAGGTGATAAAATGGAGTCTAAAAATAGATAATGATAAAATACAGTAAATAAGTAAGATAAAAATAAAATTAAGTGAAATTACGATTTTTTTTTTTTCGCGTTTAACCGGTGTCTAAGTTGTTTTCTTTGATAATTATTTTCGACAGAAAGGGAGCAACGTGGAAAAAACCTTTTCTTTGCTTAATTATTTTGCTGGAATGGGAGATTATAGCTGACTCAATTAAACGTCGTATGGATCTGTTATGTATGTGTTTAAGGAAAGTTGCTTTGTTAAAATCAAAATGGTGGTCGTTTTCCATGATGTGACAAAATATGGCGTTGAGTGTATTGTTGTTTTTTACATCTCTTTTGTGTTCATATATTCTTTTATTTAAATTACGTTGAGTTTCTCCTACGTATATTTTTCCACAATCAAGACAGGGTATGGAATATATTCCGGCTTTGGTGTTAATGTTGGTGTTAGTTATAATTTTACGTGTTAGATCCCTAATTGTTAAAGAGTTTAGTTTTGTTATTTGAATGCCTGTCTTATTTAGGTTCTTATATATTGTGTCGTTGTTTTTTTTAGTTGGTAATGTTAATTGTCTGTTGTGTATCTGGCTATTTAAGGAATGGTCTCGGTTTCGGTAAATTTTTAGTGCTTTTCTTTTTGTATTTGCCAAAAAATGTTGAGGGTATTGCAAGTTCATGAATGTACGTTCGATATACTCAAATTCTTCCACGATGTATTCTTCACTACATATTCTCAGGGCCCTAAGAAAAAATCCTATTAGAATACCTCTTTTTACTTTATCATCGTGATGAGAGTAAAAGTGTATGTAATCATTTTTATTCGTGACTTTCCGATGGACTTTAAAACTTAGATGATCATTGTTATTTATGATGTTGATGTCCAGAAAAGGTATGGAGTTGTTATTTTCTCTTTCATACGTATAATTAATAGTAGGTTCAATCTTGTTTAATTTATCAGTGATATTCTCTATTTTGGAAGATATAGGGAGAAAAATTAAAATATCATCAATATATCTATAGTAGGAGGTACCCTTGGGCAATTTATATTTCATGGGTCCGGTTTCGATGAATTCTAAAAATAGACATGCCAAAACCCCACTTAGAGGGTTACCCATGGGCAGTCCAAATTTTTGTTTCCACGTTGCTCCCTTTCTGTCGAAAATAATTATCAAAGAAAACAACTTAGACACCGATTAAACGCGAAAAAAAAAAAAATTCGTAATTTCACTTAATTTTATTTTTATCTTACTTATTTACTGTATTTTATCATTATCTATTTTTAGACTCCATTTTATCACCTCCTATTCTTATTTTTAGATACCATCTTTTAAGTTACTGCGCTATTTTATCCCAATTCAATTATTTCTAATTTAAAAAAAAAAAAAAAAAAAAAAAACGAGATTCTTTCGTAATCTCGTGTCATTTTATTTATTTAATCTATCACCGCTATATTTCCAAACACAATTTTTAATCTCTACGATATTTTATCTTTTAGACGTAATCCACTACACTAGTTTACTCTAATTAGTTCTTCTCTCATAAAATGTTACATAAGGAAAACACGCTGCTCTCCCCCATCATTATATATAGCCCCAATCCTCCGACTCTCTCGTCAATGACCATCCCTCTTGAAGAAGCCCGCATAAATCGGGCGAAACGTTGAGTATCCAGGTCCTTCCACCTCCATTTTATTTCATATCGTCGGATTTAATCCAGCTCAACAATCACATATATATATATATATATAGTTATATATATATAGTTATATATATATAAGAAATTAGTTAATAAATAAGGCTTCGAAAACCAAACAAAAGGAATGTCAGAATAAACACGCATAGATGTAGGAATAAAATTATAAAAAATAGGAAAGAATAAATAATGGAAAAAATTGTAAATTAAAACAAAAATCAAAACATACGATATTATGGTTTAAAACAGAAATTTACTTTAGCATGACACCCAAGATGGCTGACATGTAGCAACGTGGGGATGGAATTTCTTTTTCCCCAAACACCAGGTTTATCATGTACAAAATCAACCTTTTATTGGTAACATCAAATGGAAACTACATCTGGCGAGTTGGTGAGGACAGGAAATTTTATGAACACATAAAATCATAAAATTGACATTCCATTAACGAAACAGCTGTAATGAAGAAATCCAGGATGAAATAAACAAAAGTTACAAAAAAAATGTAAGTCTTTGAATTTCAACAAAGTTTTGCAATATATATATATATATATATATATATATATATATATATATATATATATATATATACTAGTGACTGTCAATAACAAAGTGTTATAGTACTTATGAGTAGTACGTTATTAAAACATGTAATTCTTGTATATATATATATATATATATATATTATTTTGTAACCAATGAAGTGTAACAAGGTTGATTCAAGAGTGATCAACATCAAAGTAGGGTAAGATATACTTTCTATTTGCTTTTACATAAGCAATAATATGTTGCTACACAGTCATTAAGATGGTTCAGTCAACTAGTTACTAGTAACTAAAGACGACTTACGGCGATACAGCTTATATGAAAGCAAACATTGACAACTTTGCTTTCATATAAGCTGTTTCGTCCGAAAGGGTCTCTAGTTATTAGTAACTACTAGCTGACCGAAACATGTTCATGACTGTGTAGCAAAATATTATTGCTTATGTAAAAGAAAATAAAAATGGTATATATATATATATATATATATATATATATATATATATATATATATATATATATGACACATAGTCTTTCGTAAAAGAATAAAAATACTAGATATATAAATTAGACAGTTAAGTAATCTTTATAGGCATTAAGATTTCCCTTTCGTAGCTTTGGCTGATGACATAGTCGCTGTTGATAAAACAACTGCGTTTCAATGTAATCTTGACGTAATTGCTCCACTCTGAAAAGTCGTAATACAGCGAAGCACTTATTCAATGGACTGCAATAATTCACTCGAACACACGTAACCACACACACACACACACACACACACACACACACACACACACACATATATATATATATATATATATATATATTAAAGCTTTCTTTTAGATAGGGTTTGTTTATTAGCATTAACACAGAACTAGTAAATCTATTAAATAGTTTTGCAGGTTTTCTCGGGATGTATGAAATGCAACAGATAAATCCGGAAGATTCACATTTTTATGTTCTTTCAAAAGTATTCTTGTTTCTGAAGCTGTTATAAATTTTCCGCAATTCATATTGATTCATTTAAATCCTACTCACTCAATTTCAATAATGGATGCAACTTACTTCTTATTAAACAACTAACGTCACTTGATTATTGGAATTCTTTGAGATGACTAATTTCTATATTTTATTTACTTATTCGCGAACAATTATCCTCAGCTTTATACTTTTTATTCAACGACATTTCGGCCAACTATCCTTTGGCCTTCGTCAGGTGGTTAACCGCGACGAGATAGGAATGCTGAGTCTTGAGCTGTATCTTCAGTAATTAATGCCTTCCATAATTGGAGCTGTAGATAGAGATGTTGAATCTCCACGGTTCCAGATGGGAATTGTCTGAAGACAGCGGTTTCAATCCTACCCAAAGCCGGCCAGAGAATTAGTTGGCAAAAACGTGATGAGACGACAAAAACTGTGGATGGCAGTAATTGCTGTGAATGCAGTTATGAGATTCGGAGTTCCTATCCCGTCGCGGTTAACAATCTGACGAAAGCCAAAGGAATAGTAGGCCGAAACGTCGGGAAACAACAACAATAAAGATGAGAATAATAGTCCGTAAATAAATAAATAAAATAAACTAACGACATTTCTTTGAAGTTAAACTAAATACGATGTAACAAAACGTATAAATGTTGTAGAAATACTCACACGTTTCATGTTCTTGGTATTATTGGAATCGATCAAGGCAGTTTAAAAGCTCGAATCAATCAATATGAATGACGGGCAATGTTTCCAACACATGACCAAGATAGTTACAGGGGGAATCACACAATAGATTCCAACATTTCTAATGTAAATCCTGGTGCGTTCAAAGACAGCACGGCCTGTTGTCATTCATTTTAACAGAGCTGCTACCCGGATGAAGGTGATTCAAAAAAGAAATTATATTTAAAATGTTATCAGACAGAAAATTATGTTAGTTGCGTATGTATACGTGGGAGATCAATGCCAACATGCACAATGAAAAGCTGATATGTATATATATATATATATATATATATATATATATATATATATATATATATATAACTACTTAATTTACTCATATAAAATTAATATACGAAAGTATAGATTTATGCGTAAACTTTAAGTATTTACTTGAAAAGTGCTCAATGCGTATTGAGCACTGTTGAAGTAAATACTTTACGCATTAAATTTATACTTCCGTATATTAATTTATGTGATTAAATGAAGTAGTCATATATATATATATATATATATATATATATATATATAAACCAATACACATATGCATCACACACATATCTCTATCTACTATTATATAAAAGTCATTTGCGCGTTTGTTTGAGTTCATTCTTCATAGGTTCCTAAACGGCTGAGCCTATTTTTTGCAAATTTCAATTTAATTTATATGTCTGGTAGTGTGCTTAGATATATTTTGTACAGAAATTCATCCGATAAGTAGCGAAAATCAAAAAAAATACATCCGATCTTAAAAATAGCTTTTCGTCTTATCGAAAAAAAATCTTTTACGGGGGATTAGTTTATGTTACACCAGCCAACGGAGATAATAACATTTCAGCAAATCATTTCATCTTACAAAATAAAGCAGATATATTTCCATCTGAAAATATAGCTCAGTGTTAGAGAATTCGACGATAGATCTAATGATCCCCTGTTCAAGCCCGCGTGTGTTTCACCATTTTGTTTTAATTATTTCTTATTAATTAATTCAATTTTCGGTTGCATGTGTTAAAATAAACATTAATCAGAAGTAGCCTTTCCAGAGAATTCATCGCCTAGCCGAAATATTAGCTGATGTGATATTGTAAACAAACACCGACGGGATTTGATCAATAACATTATCATTATAATTTTTTCATTTTTTTTTAAATTTTATTTTGCGAATGAGTACACCGGGCAAATTATTCCTCGTGATATATCATAATCAATAGAGGATTGATTCTATAATTATACATGGGCAATCTGCATAAATTAAAATATCATGTTTTAGCGTATACCGGGCTACCATCTAATATATATATATATATATATATATATATTTTGTGTACAGAAAGTTGTTAGTTGAGACAGGTCATTGGTACCGTCGGTTTCAAGCCCGATAATAAGCCCCGTTTAAGGTATCCTTATCGAGCTCTCTTCAGCCAATGACCTGTCTCAACTAACAACTTTCTGTACACAAAATATAAGTACGCTCTTAAAATTTGGATTTTCCTTTTAATTGAGCACTCTGCTGGAATTCTTTTTCCAAAAAAACTAATCATATATATATATATATATATATATATATATGTGTGTGTGTGTGTGTGTGTGTGTGTGTGTGTATGTGTGTGTGTGTGTGTGTGTTAAAACTGGCAATTAGTAAAAACCTAAAGAGAGCGATCAATACTATTGCAGAGCAAATATATGTTTTCTTTTTTATTACCGTTTTATTTGTGTGGTTACATATGTTTCGGATGTTGGACCATGTTCACGATCCAACAGCCTCGTCATCAACCATTTCTGTAAGGTCTGACGAGGCTGTTGGATCGTAAGCATGGTCTAACATCCGAAACATATCTAACCAAACAGATAAAACGGTAGTAAAAAATAACACACACACACACACACACACACACACACACATATATATATATATATATATATATATATATATATATACAGAGAGAGAAAGAGGGAGAAAGAAAGGGAGACAGACAGAAAGACAGACAGAGACAGAGAACCAGAGAGATGGATATTATCCTAAAATTAGATCCTATCAAAAAATACAAGGCGCAATATATTAGATAGAGTAATTAAAGAATAAAAAGCAAACCGAATAAATTACAATATTATTAGTGCTAAACATTGATACAGTTTTACTAAACTTTACCCCCTGATGAAAAGTTCTTATCTTTGAAAATTCATGGGCTGAGGATTTTTATTTATGTTAATTCCTTGTAATAATTTCGATGGATCAATACATATTCTAAATTATTCAATTTTATTTATCATCATCAATAAGTTCCTAATATATGTATACAGACACACATACACATATACGTATATATTTACACACATACGCACACAAATATATATATATATATAATGGTACAGCAGTTCAGGGAAACATTGATACCGTCGGTTTCAAGCCCAACATAAAGGGGACGAGTTAATGGTAAAACGTAAATGATGTTAGGCTCTCGTCAGCCGTGTTGTTTCTGTCTGAAGAAAAAATTTCAGGCCTGCATTTATTTTTTTATAATGATGTTCATTTTTATTTAACTATTGCTTATTCCTATTTCTGTATATTTTATTTTATTCTAATATGAATTTTCTAATTTTTTTAACGTTTGATTTAATGCATTTTAGTAAATAGGTACTGTTGTTATGCATTAAATAAAAAAATTAAAAATTAGAAAATTCATATTAGAATAAAATAAAATATACAGAGATAGGAATAAGCAATAGTTAAATACAAATGAACATCATTATAAAAAATAAATGCGGGCCTGATTTTTTTCCTCAGACAGAAACAACATGGCTGACGAGAGCCTAACATCATTTACGTTTTACCATTAACTGGTTCCCTTTATGTTGGGCTTGAAACCGACGGTACCAATGTTTTTCTGAAATTATGTACTATTAAATAAATAAATAAATATTAAGCTCTTATATCGAAAAAGTGTTTCTTTGTAATCGAGCACTTGTTGGAATTCTTTTCCCAAATAACAGTAAACATATATATATATATATATATATATATATATATATATATATATATATATATATATATATATAAATCTTAGATGTTTTAGTAATATCACTAAGAGAGGATCCAACAGAGTGCTGGATTATTCAGAAAAGTTCAAAAGTAAGAGGGTAATATTTATTTAAATATGTATCACAGAAGATCAGAAACGAATTGGCACTGTTGGTTTCATACCCTACAAAGCTGAACAGCACGTTCCAGTTCTTTTGTTGACTCTCCGCGGCCTCCCTTATAGTTTACAATTTAAGCTGAGAACAGTCAACGTTCACGTGTTGTTCCCCTTTGTCGAATTCGAAACCGACAGAACCAATGTTTTTCTTATCTTCTCTCGCACACATACACACTCACTTGAATATATATATATATATATATATATATATATATATATATATATATATATATATATACCATAACTAAGACAATTTTAAGCAAACTATATATTTTTTTCTGTTTCGCTTCTAAAGAGCTAGTTAGACTTACTCTAAGAATATGCATAATACTATGCAAGAGAATCGCACCAGAGTCATCAACGAGTAAGCCTAATTCGTTTCTAGTAAGCGAACTTCGAATGTTTCTATGTAGCTTGCTTGCCATTGCGATATGTTTATTTTCCCACTACTATCAAACAAATAAATACTGAAATAAATATTGAAATAAATACTGAAATGAATCTATATATATTAATATAATATATATCAATATAAGTATATGGAATAACACGTTAATACATATGTATGTATAAAGATACTAACTTCTTGATAAAGGATTGCACTTCTTGCTTATTTAATGAACAAAAAAAAGCAATGACGCACACAATATTTTACGGTTTGTTAAAAGAAACTTCAAACATGTTTGCTTGTTACAAATAAACATCGAAATACAAAACACAATTATAATTATTCGTTGTTTTATTTTTTATAATTCCATGTAAAAAAGTAAGTATACATTCATTTGTATTTATATATATGTGCGCGTGTATATATATATATATATGTATATATATATATATATACATATATATGTATGTATGTATGTATATATATATATGTTTTCACAGACGAGAAATGTTGCAGCTTACAAAAAGCAATGAAAGCTAACAAACGGTAAGTCTATAATTTGATAAAAAAGTATACATACATATATATCTATATATATATATATATAGAGAGAGAAATACAGAGAGAGCGGAGAAGAGAGAGAAAGTGTTCCACAAGTTGTGAGCACATTTGGACATTAAATATCTCAAAAACTATTAAGTATGTCGACATTATATATATATATATATGTATATATATATATATATGTGTGTGTGTGTGTGTGTGTGTGTGTGTGTGTGTGTGTGTGTGTGTGTGTGTGTGTGTGTGTAAGGAGTGTGAGTTCCGTTATAGGGGCGTTTTAATTTGAATGAAATAAAATACGCATCATGTGAGCTTGAAAGCTAAATCACAACGCAACATTATGACACTAAACAAATATTTTACTTGTTTAAAATTCATAACATAAATATATTTCGGAGTCCAACTCCATCCTCAGTATTTTGTACATCCACGTGTTGTTTCTCAGCAGTTGTCTTTGGAAATGCTGGAACAGTTAGTGATAGAGAAATCAATCTAGACTGAGACAGTTTCTGTCCCAATCAAAAATGCCTTTCATTTACGGTAACGTTTCATTGACTTTTTTCTTCGGTAAAGAACGGTTGCACGTCCAAATTATCACGATTTCCTGTCTCACAACATAACAAAAATGATCATATATTATTCGAAAAGGGGGATACATCAAAGGAATATAACTCTTATATTCTTCAGAGTATTTAGTAACGCTCCATTTTTCTTTTAAGAATTTTTCGTTCATCTGAAATTATTTATTTTCAATCTGCACTAGAATATATAGATAGACTTGCATGTATATAAGATTTACATTCCTGTTTTTTTTTTTTTTTTAGGGTTTACGATGTATGTTTTTGTGACTTGTGTTTGTTTTTTATGGCGTATATATGTTTTTTAGCTAATTACGTATAGTTTTGTGCGACTGGTGTGTGTGTGTGTGTGTGTGTGTGTGTGTGTGTGTGTGTGTGTGTGTGTGTGTGTGTGTGTGTGTGTGTTTGCGATTTGCGTATGGTTTTGTGCGACTTGTGTATATTTTTTTGCAATTTGCGTATGGGTTTTTGCGCCTTGTGTATGTTTATTTTTGCGATTTGTGTATGGATTTTTGCGACTTGTGCATATTTATTTTGCGATTTGCATATGATTTTGTGCAACTTGTGTATGTTTATTTTGCGATTTGCATATGGTTTTTTACTACTTGTGTATGTTTATTTTTGCGATTTGCGTGTAGTTTTATGCGACATATGTGTATGTTTTTGGCGACTTGCGTGTGGTTTTTGTGACTTGTTTCGTCAAAAGACGGAAAAAATGCGCAGTCAATATTCGTGTGTATTTGCTCTCGTTTAGTACAAACTGGCGTATTTTCATTACAATTCATTCATAGTTTCACTTCTGCGCTGTCGCCGCCCACCAAACGAACCATCTATAAACGTCAGGTTTTATTCATTGGATTTTTTTTTCTAAATTTTAACTGATTAATTTAAATTAGGCGAAAAGATGAAGTCGAGATTTGCTCGCAATGGGGAGCATTCTGATGTCGCCTGAGTGCAAAAACTGTGAATCCTGTTTAAGTTCCTATTGCTAAAATGTTGACCCATTTTTTTTACTACCGTATCATGACTTTCTATGATTCACGGGTTGGTGTTAAATGTTATAGTTAAGTTGATCAATTTCAAAGATAAAAAGTTTGCTATTTCTTCAGGATTATGCGTTTAATTTTGAAGCTGTTACATTGTACAGTCAATGCCTCACAAGTGAAAGTGTCATGGAATTGCATTAATATATATATATATATATATATATATATATATATATATATGTATATATATATATATATATATATATATAGAGAGAGAGAGAGAGAGAGAGAGAGAGATTCACCATCATTAAGTTCGAAGGTCACTCGAGGTTAAAGGTTAATGAGTGAATGGTTGTCATCAGGACAACATCGTAGTAATCAATTCTAGTGGAATTTGGATATAATTCGGTTATTTAAGAGGGGGTTTCAACAGGAACTTGTTAATATTGAACTTAAAGATGGCCATATTCTAGATAGCTGAAAAGCAGACCAGCCGAAGATTTCCAAAGACGGGAAGTTCCATGAAATAAACATTGTTCATGGAACTACGTTTAGATTAAGACACAGATAGTTGGGGAAATTGTTGATAGTTAATGTAGCACACAAGTGTTTTTTTTTTGTGAAAGTTTTGCAAGGGAGAATCATAGATGGAGGCCCAGTCGAGCACTTGCCATGAAAATAACGATAAAGCAGAGAGAGACTCGCAACGTCTCTTCTGTGGGAAAGATGTTGAAAGGAAGGGAAAATGTATCACCTACCAGTTTTTAAAGCCGGTTTTGAACCCTGTCAAAGCATGGCAGGGTGTTATGAGCAGCTCCTGTCCAAATGTGGCAACCGTACTCCACCTTACGACATACTTGACTCTTTTACAGATAAAGGAGTGCATCTGCAGTGGAATATCTTCTGAATTGGTAGAATGGTCCAACCATTATTTCCGGCGACTGTGGCAACTGATTTGTTCCATTTCAAATCAAGTGAAAATCAGTCCCAAAAGTTTATCAAAACATTGTACTGCAAAGACGAAAATCATTCATTTTAATTGGGGCCAAATTGAGGCCAGGGCGCTGATGAGGGAAACAGAGAAGTTTGGTTTTAGATATATTATAATTTACAAGCCACCTTTTGCTTGGTTGTACTACGTGTCAAAAGTCAGAAAATAGAGAATCAGAGAGATACAAAGAGATCATGGTCATTGCCGGCCTTCGCAGTGTTGCCATAGATAGTAATAATGTCTGGATAAATGCTTACAAATAATCTAAAAATGTGATTTTGGAAATTGTTGATAAAGATCAGAAAGAGAGTTGATCCTAGTATGAAAGTCTGCATTGATACTATGAGTTTCGGCTGATCGGTTATTACGATTATACACCTTGCAGCGAGAAGGAATTTAATAATTGATAGGACATTTCATGTTATTTTGTAGTGTAGTCGGGGGTTCATATCGAAGACACATAATACAGAAGGTGATAATAACATTTATAGACTGTTTACATCACAACGACGACGACTGTGACGATTCCTGTGGACTTCATATGATTATTAATACGAATCTGAGAGATTTATGCAACAGTTCTTGTTAACACATATAGAGAGGAGGTGCGTTATTGATGATGGCGGAGGGGGACACATAATACTTTGAGGGAGTTATACAAAGTTCGCTTACAAGATGGTAGCCAAAACACATTTACCTTTCCTTTTGGTGGAATGACGACAAACGAAGACAACAGTTTACAAATATAGATGATTCTTTATTCATACCAGCAGCCGGTGATGATAATGGTCAGGGATTCAAGCCTTTACGACTACATGGTCTCCTCGTTCCCCTTGCGCCTCGCAAGGACATCAGCTCTCACTAAGTCTCTCTTCGACTTTCGTCTTCGACCCTCACTGATTCTAACTACGAACCCTGTCTCAATATATTGGGAATCTACTTTCATTATGACGTCAGAGGCGTGGCCAAACAATGTGAATCCCTCGCGTTTCAAATTACACGTGCGCTTTTCACATGCATCCACACGCTTCTGGTGACAAAGAAATTTTTAAATCATTATTTCTAAACTCGTATTGTCCATTCTTTTAACTGACATATTTAATACCCAGTTATTTCTAAAAGAATGAACAATCGACTGCATTCCTAAATTAAATAACTAATATTTTTTAAAATCTTGCCTGCTTGGTTCGATTTTACCCTTTTCCAAATGTTATTTTCAAATTTATCTAGTTTGCTCTTTTACTTACTGGAGTTCGTCCCTTTTTACATAACAATTCTTTAGCTGAATATCTTGTGAAGTAAGCCTTCATGTCATACCTTTTATGGTATCTGTAGAGCAATTGCTCTAGAAACGAAGATCCCGTCAAGAGATTCACTAATTCTGTGTGATATAACAGTATATCAGCTGTAGATCTTGCAAAACGGAAACCATATTGCATGTCATTGAGTTATTTTTGCTTAGGTGGTTGAAAACTTCTCTATTTATTACAGATTGTAGCAACTTGCTCATGACACAGATGGGAAAATCAAACAAAATTCTATATTTAAATATAAATTCTATCCACAAAGTTCTTTTGATTAGCTAATTAGTTTAATACTAGAGCTATAAATACTCTTTATTTTTTAAACATTTTCTCTTTTACAGTGGACAAAACACATTTCGCTTTTCAAAAAAATTATTAATTTATTATAGAAACAATTATTTCGGCTCGTTCTAATATATATAAAGTATACTTGGTTTATTGTTTCTATGTACATGTGTGAAGGAAATATGGGTCGACCGGTCGCTAAATTTATGACGAAGTCGAGAGCAGGGGTCGAAACTTCTTTCTCTAGCAAGCATTAAAAAAATACGTCAGCAAATAGGGACGATTATAGAACAATTACGAACATTTAGAATAGAATTTTTTTTAAATAACCAGAAGAAGATAAATTTTTTGTGCTCTAGCTGCCAGTCAGGGTCATCCTTGAACGTGCTCTATTTCCCCATTGGGGCGAAATTAAAAAGATTGGAGTCCACTTATGATAGGGTGAGATGTGTATATTTTATAAGATAAAACATTGGAACATCATTCAAGTGGAAAAATAAATTCACTTAATTGTGAATGTATGACTGGTAGTTTCCAGTGACTGAAGAAATGCTCCAAGACAAAGGAAGGTATTTATATTAAGGTAATTTGACCAAAGGCTTTACGCATGCGAAATATTAGAGAGAAAAAAATTATGAGCATAGAATATTCATTCATTATCGCTTGCGTTAGCTTCCTTAGTGAGAAATAAAATATTTCTTTGCTTTGTAGTTATTATATGACACTTTCATCTATACCGATTTGTGTACAAGTAGTTGAGTTCACATGGTCGTAATTTCGAGCCGGTTATTTATTCTCTGAAAAGTTATCTGTAGATCGGGAAAAGGCTGTCTTGGTAGTTTTAAACGTCCTACAAAGTAAGACTCCAGCGACATTATCGCTGGTGTCGTAAGTTTGTTGAGTTAACACTGTCTAGACTTTGGTATTCTTGGCGATGCTGTTTAATGTCTAATTTATATATATATATATATATATATATATATATATATATATATACCGTGTGTGTTTGTGCGTATGTATATGTGTGCTGGGGTGGAGAGGGCTACCGTAAGCCGTGGTGAAGGCAACCTTTCTAACAGAAGCAAATCTCTGATTTAAAAACCATAAAGTGGGAGACCAATACCCGCATAAAGCTGGTCTGCAGTTTAACTTGCTGCTGGCTATCTTGCTCTTGCTTGTTGGTGGATCTCAACATTTTGAACCGAGAGAGAGAGAGAGAGAGACTTAGCTGTCGTACAAAGCTAAGCTTCTGTAACATCATCTGTGTATAGATACTCCCTCAAGAATTTGTCTATAGAAATGGTCCTGTTGCGATGGAAGTCATTTTTGGGCTCATGGACTTTAAGTGTCTGAGGAAGTGGCACTCGTCTGACAAGATGTTGCAATCATCAGATGTGTATATATATATATATATATATATATATATATATATATATATATATACGTGTGTGGGGGGGCAGCATTTTTTATCTCATGCATGTTTCGTTGAGTAGCAGGAGTAATTCCTGTTTGTTTTTATTGCGATCCATTTGTTTTTGGTGACCTAATACTTGAACGTTCTGTTCAAGTATAAAAAGAAATTTGCCATAGTCACAAACGTTTTTTTTTTACATCCATGAGTCTTCAGGCGAGTGATGAATTAAAAACATGAGTTTAGTAAATTTCTTGAAAAATTGATTACAATTGTTTAAAATTACTAAAAGCACTTTAGCGTGCCTTCCCCCTCATATTGGGCCTGATTGATGGTCGGTTTGTTCATGCGAATGAGTAGGGCTTCAATGATTGGGAGGCGCATATCACAATATGACACTGCTAAAATAGCAGTGTTTTTTTTTTAAATAATATGGTTCTAAATTTGTTTTTGATTTTGTCATGTGGTGCAAGGTGTTTGTAAATAAAGCTGTTCGAGGAAGAAAGGTGACGTGTTAGTCAGCGAGATATACTGGTTCTAGTCATGCCGATTTACGCATTGTTTTGGGGATACATTCTCGTATGGATCATCTAAAAACGTACACAATATTTCTAGTTTTGGGTAAATTGTCTCAGAGTTATTTCTTATTAGTAATTGATTTGTTTTAAACTTTTGTAATAAATAGTGAGTCTAAGTTTGCCCACCAATAAGAAAAAAATTAATTGCAAGAATCACAAACAGGAATTATCCCTTCTGTTCAAGGGAACATGCATATTCATATATATATATATATATATATATATATATATATATATATATATATATATATATATATATATATATACTAGCAGTTCAGCCGGGCTTTGCTCGTGCTCTATGTACTGTTCATAACTTTATGCGCACATATATATATATATATATATATATATATATATGTTAAATGTTTGTCTCATAGCCAGGTAACCTACATATAAAATTGCAAGTGTTTAGACCCAAAACTGACGGAGTAGTTTGGTAGAGTCTGCAAAAGTCAACTTTTTCAACTTTGATCTGTTGGCAGCAAAATTTTCGCCCAAAAATTGATTAAAAAGCTTGCTGCATGCCTGAAGAGCTTTTATGTAAAATTTCAAATGTTTAGACACAAAATTGGCTGAATAGTTTGCTAGAGAGCACAAAGGTCAAATCTTTGGAACTTTGACCCGTTGACAGCCAAATTTTTGGCAAGAAACAACTCAGTAGATATTAAAGGGAAAAAAGGAAGACAAATGAGAAATCAAGAATGCGTAAAGATTGACGAGCATATTTTAATATAAGAAAGGAAGACATTTATACTCATCATTGTGTGTGTGTTTGTTACTTTTATTTAGTTTTTATTAAATCCAAATGGAATCACGAGTCATCACTATCTAAATGAAAATGAAACATCTTCAGTAATTAGATTAACAAACATGGATGACCATTCCAAGATAATTACGTACAGAATAAAGTAAGTCATTAAGTGATATTTTAATTAAGTTCATCATGATTCTTATTGTATATATATCGCGATATATATATATATATATATATAGAGAGAGAGAGAGAGAGCGAGACAAGTAGACAGAGACAGAGACACACAGAGAATGAGTGTGTGTGTGTGTGTGTGTGTGTGTGTGTGTGTGTGTGTGTGTGTGTGTGTGTGACAGAGAGAGAGGGGGTAGAGAGAGAGAATTCGGTGTCCGTGCGCGCTATCGTAATTTCTGTAGGAAATCTAAGTAAGCGAACTCAATTCGTAGCAAAAAATATTTTTTTTTAAAAAAAGGGGGGAAAAGGAAGGAAAAATTGCATTAATTTTTCTCTTTCATTTCTCCAACTTGTCCTCCCTCTCCTTCTCAATCTTAATAACAATGAAACGGTGTGCGGGTTTTGTTTGTAGTTTTTTTAGTTTTCAGCCGGACGACAACCTTCAATCAGCCTTCTCATTTCAAAAGGCCCTATTGATTTGCAAAAATTAATTATATTTTGCTAATGTTTGGTTGAATTTCTTTATTGAACTTTTATATACATATATATATATATATATATATATATTGTGTGTGTGTGTGTGTGTTTGTGTGTGTGTGTGTGTGTGTGTGTGGAAACCGTGCAAAAAGGATACGCATCTAAGTTTTATCGCAAGTGTCCGAGAGTCATCGCTATCGAAAGGATTGTCGAGTTTGCTGGAGCGAAATTTCCTGTGCAGAAGTTGTGCCACTACGGCTTGTCATTCTCTCTATATTGGCCATACGTCATAAATAATTAAAAAAATATAGCAATTTGTCGGCCATAAAATTTATGGAACTTTAATGACACGTTGTCTGGTTCATGATCAGTCATTCTCATTAAATAACCAAGTGGTGCATACGGATGGCAAAAATAGCAAAACGTATTAACAACCGTTTAAGTTTGTTACAGTATAGGGTTCGATCTCGTCGAAAATGAATTTTCATACAATACTCAATATGCCAAGAGGGATCGAACACAAGAACAGAAAACTTTTTTTGCTAATATGATGAGAAAGGATTGTCGAGTTCAAGCGTAAGAACATTTATACATGACTGTCTTACAAATTTAGTTCGGCTATCCATTGGATATGGGCGGGGTTAGATGTGGAAGATGATAGAAAACACAACATACAAAAGCGGATTTACACTTATGGTGTCTAGATAAAATAAAATGTCCAAAAGAAGTAAAATTTCCGATTCGGAGTTTTCTGAGAACTCGATGCACAACAATATCAACTAATAACCAAGACGTGAAGAAAGAATCAAACTTATGAATATTCCAGTAGAGGGAACTCCCAATAATCATTTCAAAGTTCATCATATATTTTCTCTAATAGATAAAGTTCTTTCAGTAATATCATATCGCTACTTTGATTCCATTGCTTTTTAAACGGGCAGATTCAAAGTATCGCCAATTGGGTAAATACCTAAGCAGGTGCGTGGAAAGTATTATCACTAAATATAACCCGCATTTTGACCTCTTATGCCTCGCAAACCTGTTTAAAAATTCGAAATGCTCGAGTAATTAGTTAATGCGTGAATTATCTGAGCTAGCTCCGATACTTTCCAAACTCTACTCCAAATGCCTTATTTAATCCTGCTTCCCCAATGGCCTGAAAATAGCCTTTGTTGTACGAGTGTACAAGAATTCTGATGGAAGAATTGACTCGCACAATTATCGCTTTATCAGTTCCTCCCTTCTTCGCTAAAATTATGGTCATTAATCAATCAATCCACCACCCCATGAAAGCTTATATTCTCACAGACGGCCGGTATAGATTTAATTAATACCGTTCTATGTCAGATATTTTAAGGGTTATATTTGTCCATGTGCATTAGATAAGGCGGTTGAAACCAAGGTTATGGCCCTTGATATATCCAAAGCCTTTGTCCAAATCTGGCATAAAAATTAAAACATGAAAGAATACTTAAGATAATTAGTTATTTCTTTAACAAGAGAAAATCCAGGTTGTCCTCGATGGGTGTCCATCTAAATGTACTATTTATCGTATTCTTTTTTTAACTTTTAAACGGTTATTAGGAATTTCTTTTGCTAGATTATTAATGCAGGGGAGTCTCAGTGGTCGATGCTTGAGCCTCTATTATTCCCGATATTCATAAATAATCTCCCTGATAACATTGAGTCTGAGATGGGTATATTTGTCATTATACGATAATAAGCATTAGAGAAAAACTGAGGTATACATATCTAAAACATTGGCAGAATCCTTAGAAAACAATTTTTAATCTGCAGTGAAATGGGATGGTAAATGTGTGGTAACATTTAATACTATTAAAACTAAGCTTCTTTTCTTTAACAATTAGAAAAACCCTTCCCACCCTCCGATAGCCATGATAAATAATATTTTCCCTGAGAGATCTTCCTTCAAACGCTTCGGCTTAACATTCCCAAGCAACATGAACTGGAACAAGTACACTGAAGACATTGCGAAGGCTGCTGTGAAGAAAGTAAGTTCCCTGCATTCTACTAGAAGATTACTGACGCTTGAAGATATTCTGTGCATCTACAAAGTCACCAATCGTACATGCATGGAATATTGTTTCCACATCTAGGCTTGTGCACCTAGCACTAGTCTCTCGCACTTTGACAGGGTCAAAGAAGAGTTTCTGGGCTAATAGTTCCAGCACTGTCAACTAAGTTCGAACGCCTGTCCCATCGCGGCAATGTTGGATCCTTATGCCTGTTTTACACAAGTAATTTACTCTAATGTGATCTGATGAACTCTTTGCACTTGTGCCCCTCGACGCACATAATCCCGATAATCCCGACAAGCAACAAATTTCCACTCTTCCCTATAGAGATTTGTAGATGTCGGAAAGACCTCTACTCTAGTATATTCTTCTCTCGTGCTGCTGGACGTTGAAATTCCATTCATAATTTCTGCTTCCTTAACTGTACTGACATGCAGAAGTTCAAATGTAATGTAAACCGACATCTCATTCATCTCCCTTAAACATGGTTCTAAATAGTAACCCTTTACATTCAATAGCAATATGCTTTCTTTTAAGTGACCATTACCAAACACTTATGCATATACAAATATATAAATAAATATACATACTTAAGTAGAACTAATTTGTTTTGTCTTCAAACTAAAAACGCTGAATAAAAATAGGATTATTCATGCCTAACATTTACTGTTGGTGTTTGTTGAAATCCACTTATTTATGTGCTAGGATTATCAGGAAGAGATCAACTAGGAGATTAAACACAGTGAAAACATTAACATCTATTACACTGTCGTTTTTCGATCGCCGTTCGTTTTCATAAAAATTGATTTTTTTTTTTTTTTCTGCATTCCTCCTCCAAACAATTCTCCAAACAATTAAGCACAAATACAGATTTTCTAATTGAACGCATAATTCACACCACATCAAATTTGATTTAATTTCGATTTCAACAATTTCACTTTCACTGCGCTTTTCAATTTTAATCTATATTTTATTAAGTCAATTTTCTAACGAGCTCAACTTTCTCGTCATCGTTATCGCTATTATTATTAACTTATTAGGAGTTCTTACATATGCGATCAATGAAAGGTAATAATCTAAGGTGTTCCCTGGAGTCACAACAAGTTTTCCAGATTTCCAGATTTCAAGATTTCCAAATTTCCAGATTTCAAGTACTCTCAACAACCAGTGCAGATTATTTCATGTGATCGCAATAGCCGGTTTCCTTTGATCTCTCGTTGGAAACAGCCATTGGCATTCCCTGTGGTTTGGATGTCAAAAAGCTTATCCAAAACCCCAGAAGCCTCCCCACTTTTCCAGATATCTGGTTTAGTAGGAGTTTCCTTAAGATTTCACCTGCTATCCATTACATCTTCTCAGTGTTCCTCCTAATTCCAATTTCTCCTATTCTTTTCTGGAGGTTTTCAGGATTGTCCCTAGTGCTTCTACAATTATTGACGTATCTTGACATTTTCATGATCCATATCCATTCAAACTTTTTGCCCAATTCTGTGTATTAACTTTGCTTCTCGGCATCCTTGCTGTTCAACCTCTGCACTGCTGGGACGGCGAAATCTAGGATCTGTCAGAATTTGTCCTCCTTGTAAACTTTTATAAACAATAATAATTTTCTGAAAAAATATGAAATCTTGTTCGGATATATATATATATATATATATATATATATATATATATATATATATATATATATATATATATATATTATTCCTTAATTGGAATTCATTTTTGAGATGAGCATTATATATTAATTTATTTTTATTTCGGACTATTATTCTCATCTTTGTTAGTTGTTGTTTTTTTTATCTTTTATTGGTTTTGTTTATTCACAACGTTTCTGCCAACTATTCCTCTGGCCTTCGTCAGGTGGTAACCGCGACGGATAGGAACTTCGAATCTCCTAACTGCATTCTCAGCAATCACTGCCATCCGTAGTTGTTGGCGTCTCACCACATTTTGGCCAAGTAAATCTCTGGCACGCTTTGGGTGAGACTGAAACCGCTATCTTCAGACAATGTTCATCTGGAACTGTAGAGATTCAACGTCTCTATCAACTGCGCCACGTGCTCCGACTGCTCCGTCGCGGTTACCACCTGACGAAGGCCAGAGGAATAGTTGGCCGAAACGTTGTGAATAAACAAAACCAATAAAAGATCAAAAACAACAACTAACAAAGATGAGAATAATAGTCCGAAATAAAAATAAATTAATATCTTGTTCGGATGTTTTCTTTACTGTCTTCAGATTTTCAGTTGCTTTTAATTCTCTGTGTTATCCTGAATGTGTTTAATTTTAAGGGGAATAACTCTCATTATAAACTTGCAGTAGCACAGAGTTGTCTCCCATGCACTGTTTTTTACTTGATCTATAACAAGAGTACTCAATCATACAAATTATATACATATCAGAACCATGACATAATGAGTAACATCGTCCACAATTTGTTTTAAAAATTTTCTTATTACTTTCATATATATATATATTCGATTTCGAATCTCGCTAGATACAGCCACTCTGATGAGTCGTAGACGACGAAACACGTGTCAGTGGATAATTACATTTTAAAAATTATATATATATATATATATATATATATATATATATATATATATATATATACGGGACTCGGGTTTTTTTTTTATATTCAAAAGTAATGGACTAATGAATTCAACGAGGTTGTTAGATAGTGCTCAATAAAAAGAGCTGATAATACTTGTTTATTGTTATATAAACATGCTCACATCCCGCTGCTACAAATAGCCACTTGTTTCAATCAAACAACAGATATCATCAGGCAGCGACTTGACTATTCAAAAGTTCAATGAATAACCTTATTATTCATTGAACTTTTGAATAGTCAAGTCGCTGCCTGATGATATCTGTTGTTTGATTGAAACAAGTGGCTATTTGTAGCAGCGGGATGTGAGCATGTTTATATAACAATAAACAAATATATATATATATATATATATATATATATATATATATATATATATATATTTATATATATATATGAAATGACATTTCATATATGGTAATGGTGCATAAAACCAACCCCTAAGTTTCAAACATGGCGGCTGGTCTGTCAATTGAGGTATGGAAGCACAAAATGGATACAATACTTCTGCTATTCTTCAACACTGATTACTTATTTTTTTTTAAATACAGTTAAGATTCCTTTTTTTTAATGGACTATATTTTAATATACTTTAATGACCATATACTTTATGTAAACTTGCGTATTTTATTAGGTTCGTCGCCGATTTAAAAAAATATGGAAATGAGATGATCTCTTTATTATATCTAGTTTGCAAGAATCATAGTATATAGAGAAATAAATGAGAGATAAAAGTAAGGAAAATTTTGTATATATTAATCAAATTGTGAACAAACAAATCCACAAACAAACAGACATGGATATGAATTTATATATATATATATATATATATATATATATATATATATATATATATATATATATATATATATAGTGATGATCATATTTATTGGCACGGTAAAATAAAAGTTAAATTTTGTCTAATAAATTCTAAAAAAGGGATTAAATTAAAGAAAATAACAAAGTATATTATGTATTTTTAACTGGCCTTTCCGATGCAGCAATCGGATTTTAGAAAAAAATAAATAACAAAGGAACAACAAACATAATTGCAAAAAACCCTTGTTCAAAATTGTTGGCACGGCTTTGTTTTTCTTTTAGTATCAGTATAATATCAATCAATTTCCGGTTTACGTGCTTTCTGAACTTTTTTATAGCCATATTATGCTTGTTTAACGCTAATTCAGTGAATAATTTTTTCAGATAATTTTTAGATAGCGATTTATTTAAACTATTATAAGTGACTAAATTATAATTTTCAATCGCCATGGTTAAAACTAAGGAACACAGCGAAGACCTCAGGAAGCTTGTTGTAGCATGCCATACCAATGGGGAGGGCTATGATAAGATTTCAAAGAAGCTAAACCTTCCCAAATCCACTGTTAGAGCCATAATAAACAAGTTCAAATCGCAAGGCTACGTTATGAGTTTAGAGGGTAGAGGGAGAAAAAGGATTCTTTCCCCAAGAGATGAACGGAAAATTGTTCGACAAGTAAAACAAAACCCAAGGATCTCTGTTGGGGAGATTGTTGATGAGCAGAGCACCTCTGGAGTGAATGTATCTCGACATACAGTTGGTAGAGTTTTGAAGAGAGCTGGTTTAAAAGCATGTCGTCCGAGAAAGACTCCCTTATTGAAGCCTATGCACCTGAAAGCAAGGCTAGCCTTTGCAAAACGTCATATTGATAAAGATGTTGCATTCTGGAAACGTGTTCTATGGACTGACGAAACGAAAATAGAGTTATTTGGCCATAATAAAGTGTCTTATATTTACAGAAAATCTGGCGAAGCTTTCCTGCCTAAGAACACCATACCCATAGTGAAGCACGGTGGAGGCAGTTTGATGTTTTGGGGATCCTTTGCTGCCTCTGGACCAGGGCGACTTGTTAAGGTCACAGGTAGCATAAAAAAGGAAGATTATGTTAAAATATTGGATGAAAACCTGAAAGACTCTGCTAAAGAGCTCTTACTTGGTCGTCGTTGGTGGTTCATGCAAGATAATGACCCAAAGCATTCGGCTAAACTGACTAAGAAATGGCTTGAGGAAAATCATATTAATGTTTTGGAGTGGCCATCACAAAGCCCAGACCTTAATCCAATTGAAAATTTATGGAGAACATTAAAATTGAGGATAATGCAAAGGAAGCCTAAGAATCTTATTCAATTGGAGGATTATTGTCAGGAAGAGTGGGCTAAAATTACTACTGAAGAGTGCAACAACTTGGTTGTAAACTATGAAAAGCGACTGAGGAAGGTAATCAAGGCCAAAGGCTATACAATTGATTATTAAATAATTCATGCCAATAATTTTGAACAAGGGTTTTTTGCAATTATGTTTGTTGTTCCTTTGTTATTTATTTTTTCTAAATTCCGATTGCTGCATCGGAAAGGCCAGTTAAAAATACATAATATACTTTGTTATTTTCTTTAATTTAATCCTTTTTTTAGAATTTATTAGACAAAATTTAACTTTTATTTTACCGTGCCAATAAATATGATCATCACTGTATATATATATATATATATGTGTGTGTGTGTGTGTGTGTGTGTGTGTGTGTGTGTGTGTGTATGCGTATATATATATAAAGTTATCTGAAAAAGTTATGCGACGAAAAACACAAAATCAATTGATTAAAAATGGTTACGTATTTTTATATATTTATGTATGTATATATATATATATGTGTGTGTGTGCGTGTGTATGTGTGTGTGTGTGTGCATAAATATATAAAAAATACCTAACTATTCTTAATCAATTGATTTTGTGTTTTTAGTCGCATAACTTTTTCAAATAACTGTGTTTATTTTGTCAAACTGTTTAGATATTTTAGATATTTTTGTGTGATTAAAACGCAAAATCAATTGATTAAGAAAGTTTACGTATTTTTTTATATATTTTTATTATAAGGGAGTAAAAAATAAACGTAAAATATCGCTAGGTATAAAAATGATATTATAAAAACGGCGACGATCGTAAAAGACTGCACATATTTAAATAAAGGAAAAAAGGTTTTGACAAAAAAAAACGTTAATATATTAGAAAAATATATTAACAAAAAAGAAATAATTGATAAGAAATATCGTAATAGATAACGGAGGTTTAAATAAACAAACTAACTATATTTGAAAAAAAAATAAATATGCTTTAAAAAATATATTAACAATTTTTTTTAATATATATATATATATATATATGCATATATATATATATATATATAATATAAAGCTGAACGTCTCTATGTGTGTGTGTGTGTGTGTGTGCGTGTGTGTGCGTGTGTGTGTGTGTGTGTGTGTGTGTGTGTGTGTGTGTGTGTGTGTGTGTGTGTGTTCACGAATAGGCTCCTTTATGGTTGACTATTATAAAAACTTATTACATATAATGATAGAAGATTATCGAGGATCAGGAATGGGTATGTTTGATATAGAAGAACGGTGGTTCATTCAAATTGTGGGGTCTGCGTAGACCCCTGGCCCTCAAAGTATGGAAATAAAAAAATAAAAACAAAACGTTTACAAGGGTTTTTGATATAGATGTACATAAGAATACTTTGATAAGTATGTTTCAACTTAAATAGGGATGGTATAATAAAATTGGGGAGGGGGTCTGCGTTCGCGTCTGGCCTCCATGGAAATATGGCACAAACTTTAACAAAGATTTTTCATATCTATTTGCGTAAATATACTTTGATAATTATGTTTCAGTTTGAAGAAATATGGTATAATAAGATTATTGGGTGTTCGTTAGTGCCTGACCTCCATAGAATGGAAATATGTCACAAAGTTTAACAAGGTTTTTAAAAGGGGTGACGGTCTACAATAACACCTTAACTTTAATCTTAATTCACGTTAGCTTTTATTTTTTTTTTAGTTGAATCATATTGTGCCGAATAAATTCACGTCATAAATTCACGTTCTTATTAAAGTGAAAGCCAAAAAAAGTAAGAACTTTAGACAATTCTCGACACAAATTTTGCATAACTCTGTTTTTTTTTTCTTCTCCACTTGCACATGGCACTCTTTCGAAAATAGATAAATAGATAAATAATAAAAAAACATAGGAACGTTACTTGCTATCGTGTCAAAAGAAGGAAAAATACTGCTCACGTGAGTACGTGTCTTTTTAAAAACATTTACATAACCTTTTTATTTTTATTTATATATCTGTTTAAGCTTTTTGTCATTGTACTAGAAGGAATTCATTTCATTGCAACCCTTTCTGCGTGTTCTTTACATTACAATAGTACAACCCTGAATCCGACGGCGCAATACTACACCGTTCAATACTGTAAAACTGAAACGAAGCTGTTCTGCTTGAAAAGGGCACCATTTTTTTTCTTATTCATATTTATATCGATTCTTTGCTTTAAAAAAAAATAAAGTAATTACGTGTTTACTTTTTTAATATCCCATTTTGCTGTTTCGGATTATTTTACTAACGTAAGTAAAGCTTTATTATTTTTCTAAACTATTTTTTTACTTTGTTTTTCGATATTTCGTCGATACTATTTAGTAAGAGTGTTTAGCATAAAAGCCAACAAACGACTACCCGAAAAAATATACAAGAAATAAATGTTACCATCGTCAATAAAAGTTCAGTTCATGTTTTTTTGTTGTTTTGTAAATAGTGTTTAAAACGAAATTTGAGGCGATGACTACTTAAATAAATTTTTATATAAACTACATATGCCATAATCGAATATTGTTCAAGCAAAAAATAACGGAATACATATAAATGTGTCTATAAATATTCCTTACGTTGACGGAACTCTCTTAAATTGTTAACAAAGAATGCTCAGGTGCCCCCCTTCAAATGTAAAACGGGGCTCTCACTTTCAAAATCGCTGCTATTTTGATTTTTTTTTAAACCGGTTCGTGAATTAAAAAAAAATATTTTACAAACTACTTAAAAATACAAACCAATAAACTTTTCTACCATAAAAGTAATTTTTATTGACTATGGTAACATTTATTTCTTGTATATTTATATTATTATATATATAACATTTTCTCTTTGCAAGGAAACATCATTTTATTGGTCACTCTTGGCTACGAATGGAAACACAGTTTATATAAAAAAATATATTGTCTCGAAAATTATCTTTACTTTCATCATATTTCTCTTAGGGTAAAATTTTGGAGTATCAAAACCTATCTCTTATCTCTTTACAACTCTCTCCTTTTCATAACCTATCATACTTTCATCAATAACAGTCTGTAGACTGTTTTTGAACCTAGTCAACGACGGGTACCTCTCCTAGTACATATATATATATATATATATATATATATATGTATGTGTGTGTGTGTGTATATATATATGTGTGTGTGTACATATATTAAAATATATATATGCATATATACATAAAATACATATATATATATATATGTACATCTATATATATATAAAGTAATGTGTGTGTGTGTCTGTGTGTACAACTCCCTATGATCAAAGAAATATAAAGTGTATATAGTGGATGTACACCTCCTCCTGGTCAAGAAATATTAATGTCCATTTTAGGATACTTATTTTTATGTGTAACTTCTAGATATATCATTCTTCACATCACATATACATCGACTGAGTTATGGTTATTAGCATATCACATTAAATTAAATCATTCTAAATAATTAACTCGATTATATTACTTATTCGACATAATAGCCTCGTTAATACTGTACTATTTAAAAATATAATTTAAAATGTAATTATTTAGTTTATTTTAATTTCAATTTATATTTTATTTAACTTAAATTTACTTATTATTATCGTAAATCTGAAACCTTTTCATTTTCAAACCACAAAACAAAGGAGAATAACTATGATAGTTTAATTCTTTGAGCACGTTATTAAATATTTTACCACGAGGCTCTTCAATGAAAAGTTCTGGAAAAGGATATGATGAAAAATTATGATCTGATTGTGGTCTGTTTTCGGTATTCAATGTGTTAGGTAAGATTTAAGCATCGAGTTGAAATTTACTTCCGTCTTACAACATCCACTTACTGGAAAGGTGCCCACAAATCGCGTGTGCAGAAAAGTCCCGTGTGATGCGGGGTATATATATATATATATATATATATATATATATATATATATATATACTAGCAACAGTACCCGTCCTTGACCGGGTTCAAAAACAGCCTACATAAAATGGACTCTGAGTTATGAAAAGGAAGGGTTGTGATAGCTTCGAATTTTGGGGCATCAAAACCAAAGTAAAATATGATGAAAGTAAAAATAAAATAGATAAACCCCACAATTTATTATACCATACCTGTTCACACTGAAACACTTATCACAATATTTTTGGATCTATATAAAAACAAAACTTGTTAAACTTTGTGACATATTTCCATTCTATGGAGGTCAGGTGCGAACGAACATTCCATAATTTTATAATACCATATTTCTTCAAACTGCAACATAATTATCAAAGTATACTTACGCAGATAGATATGAAAAGTCTTTATTAAAGTTTGTGTCTATTTCCATTCTATGGAGGCCAGGCGCGAACGCAGACCCCACAATTTTATTACACCATCCCTATTTAAGATAAAACATACTTATCAAAGTATTCTTATGTACATCTATATCAAAAACATAAACGTTTTTTTTAAGCCGCGAACGCAAACCCCACAATTTTAATGAACCACCGTTCTGCCAGATCAAACATACCAATTCCTGTGTCTCGATACATCTTCTATCATTATATGTAATCAGTTTTTAAAAATAGTCAACCATATAGGAGATTATCCGTGACCAGACACACACACACAGATTTATATTATAGATATATATGCATTTTATGTATATATATATATATATATATATATATATATATATATATATATATATATATATATAGTAATTTCATGTTGTAGCAAAAAAATAAATAAATACAATGAAATAATTTTTAAAAAATGCAATGAAACATAATATTATTTCAAAGATGACCAAACCACACGAGACCAGAAAAATTAAAAATAAAACTTATCAGAAGCGGCTTATCCCTTTTAATTTAACTGTGAACCCTGAGGAGGTAACGTATTGACTTTTATCACCTAGGTGCTAAAATAAGTTTGAACATTTCAAAATGTTTCCTAAGGTAATAAAAATAAGTGAACTCTTGATTATTTACTTTGTTTGCCATAATTAACAAATAAAATAATTAAATTGAACCCAGAATTCCTGGTTCCGTGTCACTTTCTTTCATGTTATAAATAAATATTCTTCAATAAAATAAAATGTGTTTGTTTCCTTATAATTTCTATGAAAAACAAAATAAAAGAATCATTTTGAAATCGAAAATGAGGCTCAAATTTTCCCGATTCCGATTTTTCTGATCCCTGATTCCGATTCCGAATAATCGTTTCAACACTAGTTAACACGTTCATGCGTACACGAAAAATATTGAAATATAACGTGTAGAATTTACGCTAAAAATGTTACCGTATTAATAATATGAAATATTTTGTTACTATTATTTATTTTTTACTGAAAATATTTTGCTATTCTTTATTTTTATTTTTTTTTTTTTTGGTGAAAATATTTTAAAATATTATTTTTAGTGAAACTTTTAAATATTAATTTTGGTGAGATAGCAATGCTTAATTCGATGATAATATCGTTAGTTTGAGAAAATTATTTTTTTCTCCGAGTTATAAGAATATAATGCACGCAAACTGCTGGGTTTTTTATCTTCATATTCCTGGGGTTTTTAATTGTTACAATCTACGATGCTTTATTATAATAAAAGCAAAATAAATGTTTCGTTTTTTTATAACTTTTTATTTAAAATTATAACTTCAGCAAAGATGTTTTTGTTTAAACAAAATACTAGATTTCAATTAAGATTTAAACACAATAATAATGAGTTCGTTATATTTCGTGATCGTTACTGACTACATACTGAAAATTTCATTTAAAATGATTAATTTCCTGAATTTTAGTGAATTTTTACGTGAGGGGGGGTATCAAATTATTGATACATTTTTGGTATCAACAATTTATTTCACATATAGCTATTTTGCACACTCTTCTGTGTTGCCCGAAATGCGAATACTTAATACACTTTGTTTCACTTCGTCCTTATGATCGGTTTCAGAAAATTACTTTTGTTAATCGATTGGACAGTGAAACTGCAGTTATTTTTAATGTAAAGTGTATTCTATTGTAGGTGTATGTATATATAAAATCTTTTATTACAAATAAAATATATATATATTTAAAGGGAAAGAACTCTCAGTACTTATCAAAAAGGTGGAGTTACCTCCCATGTACGTTTTTGACTTAAAATATAACGAATATCCACAACTCAAATTTAAAATAACGAATTATTATCCATACTTGGGTCGAATTTTTAAAACTAACCCGCCGTGTAAACAAAAAATAAAGATCAACTTTAATCGAGTTAATTCCTTTTTTATGCACAATAAGCGTGAAATAAAATTATTTATATCAAAAACACTGCAAATGTTTAAAACTGATTTTGTAGGTGTCGTGGAGGAAATTTTGACACCCCTAACAGAAAACTGCGAATAAAAATAAAATATAAAAAAAACTCGTAATTTCTCCTTTTAAAGTGGGTTGTTTATTTTCTGTATGGAATATACTTCACGAATAAACTATTCAAGTTGCTTAAAAAATAATAGAAATATTATTTTTTTATTTTAAAAAAAGCAGAGTTTACAAAATGTTTATAAAATGCCGGCGTGCCTTCATGCAGCCATTTTTTACGTAATAAAATCAATTGAATTTCACGAGTTAAATATTTTTTTAATTTTTAAACTTTAAAAATCTATCAAACTTTTTCTATGGGTTCAATTTTTACGATAGTTACAGGGTCAATGTGAAATTTTATGCTCTTTCCAATAGACCAAATATAATATTTTAGAGAAAAGTTGTTTTTTTTTCAAATTCACCCCCCTCCTTTTGAAATGTCTATTAAAATTTTAATAATTAATTTATATGCCAAAGTTTTATATATCACAAATTGAAGATAAAAGATCAATAAAGAAAATATTCTAATTTAAAACAAAAAAAGAAGAATAGTTTTTTTGGAAATTTACCTGTAAAGTCCAAAGTGTAAAACCTTTTTTTTTTAAACCACTTTGATTTTTTTTAATGAAAGCTCATGTTAAGCTTACATCGTCAAGAAAATACCAGACGCTGACGGAAAATATTTCTATTTCATTGAATGTTTTCTTTTTTTAGATATTAAAAAAAAGTAGTCGATAAAGAAGTAATAAAATATATCAATCAAAAACTCTTTAACGAATAAAACAAAAAATCGACGAAGCGGATCTTTTGTTCTAGGGGAAAAACTTATAAGTGAATAAGCGTTTTCTTTTTAAATACGGAGGATGAAAAATAATAATAAGGTTAACACGCGCAATAAAAAAGAGACATTATTTATATCCCTTTGACTCATCCGTATTTCATAAATTTCATTTTAGCAGGAGCAGCTTCGCGCAAAACACGTTGCGAAAATGCAATTTTCTACGGCCCTCGCTATAAAAAATCCTTTTATTTAAAAAATACATGGAATTTAAAATATCAATATTGATAAATTCTTAACAATTAAGGATGAAACTACCCATTTAATAGTATATTTTTTAAGTAAGTGATTTTTGGCATTTATATATATATATATATATATATATATATATATATATATATATATATATATATATATATATATATATATACATATATTTATAAGCAAGTCAAAATATGTTGATTTTCTTTATATTATTTTTTAAGAAACCCGCTTAAAAACAAACAAATATTGCATAATTTGCAATTAAATCTGTTATTTTATTAAAATTTGGTGTTTGTTCCTTTAATTGAAAAAAATAGGGTTTAAATTGCAATTTTCAAGTAGTTATAAGCTTCGAAAAATAGTAAGTTGAATTATTAAGGTTCTGATCTTCATTTTTAATGGCCACTTTCTGATACACCTACTGATTTTGTTATTAAACCAATACTACACTTCCATATATTTTTCAATGTAATGCTGAATTTACCGTTAAAACGAAGAAAAAAAAAAACAGAATTAATTCAACTTGATTAGAACGGCCTTCAAGAATTGATCTTCTGCTATATTTCATTTCTGATTTAATTCCATTTGGTTTTTCAGTAAATCTATACATTTATAAATTCAAGGGGAATAACTCAAACAATAATTTCTTTAGAGTAGACGAGTTACTTCCCATGCAGCGTTTAACCGTATTTTGGTGACGTTAATTATCACATAAGAAATTACTTCGTAAAGTTATTGTTTAACACACGACTCATATTTGCCCCATCATATATTTTTGATAGATAGAAGTGAAAATAAAATGTGTATTTCATAGGCTCGATTTAAAAACCCATCTTGGTAATAATCTGTTTATGCAAAAAGAAACGTTTTGGATAACAAGCGGGATGGTTACTATGTATATAAGTTATATACATTTTAAGTTCTTATTGTTTTACAGTTATATACTATATAACTGTAAAACAATAAGAACTTAAAAAAATATGATCAAACTTCAGAAGGGTGGATTAATTTTGTATAGAGATTTAACGCAAAAGATAGCGCTTTTAAGGACATGTAATCTTTTTTTTTTCTAGAATTTCGTAATTCCTTGGAAATCATTTGTGCATATACGTTAATTTTGTTATACTTATTTCTGTGAACAATATAAGTTAAAGCAATGCAAACATGTCACAATTTTAATGTGAACTCCAGCTCAACTCATCGTTCCCCCCCCCCTCCTAAATAGTTCCCTTTTTACAAAAGCTTTTTACGCTTGGGTAACAATATATGTTTTTGTGGTCACTTTTATTTTTACCACATCCGTTTATACTTCAGCTTTTTCCTTGTTTCCGCTTTCATAATCATTATGAAACTTTATGAATTTTTTCTTGCTATTAAAAACATTGTTTTATGCAAACATATTAATTCAATCTTGTCGTTTATTTTACTGCATTAATCTGCAAAATTTATTGTATATTTCGCAAACATCTTTCCTCTGATTAAAAGAATTGTATTTTTCGAAACTCCATGGCATATGCTCTCTCTGTTTTATCTATTTTCTTTGTCGGAAAATTAAAAAATCTGCATAACTTTTTTCAGAAATTATAATTTTTTTTTTGTTTTTATTCTTTTTTTTAAGAATTTGAATAATTTTCAATGAGATCTTTCTATTACATATATATAAAAGAATGAAAGCAAAATCTATAGCTACTTATGATGTTAGTACGCTATATACTAAAATTCCGCAGGAAAAACTTATAAAAGAATTAAATGATACTATAGATTTAGATTTTAAGGTGGAAAAGGTAAATATATAGACTTTTCAAACTCTAAAGCTTTCTGGTGTAAAAATAAAAATATCAAAATGAGTGTTTCTAAAGGTATTTTAAAAATACTTGTAAGTCATCTTATTAAAGAATGCTATTTTCAAATAGGAAATAAAATATTACTCCAAACGATAGGTATCCCAATGGGATTGGATCCTGCACCATTTTGGGAAAATCTTTATTTACATAGACTCGAGTATATATATATATATATATATATATATATATATATATATATATATATATATATATATATATATATATATATATATATATATATGTCATCACTATTAAAAACTGATATATCTAAAACATATAACTTCCATGGGTGTAGGAGATTTATAGATGACCTTATATGTATAAACGATAATGATGAATTCGAAAAAAAATAAACATCTTATATATCCAAACGAATTAAAATAGAATTGTGAACATAGAGGACAACAGGCTACACTTCTGGATTTAGATATAAAAATTCAGGGTGGGATGTTTCTTTACAAAATATTTGATAAAAGAAACGCTTTCCCCTTTAAAATAGTACGTATGCCGCATAAAGATAGCAGCTACCCTGTTTTTATGTTTTATGGAACCATTATGTCAGAGTTTTTGAGAATAGCTCGCGTTACTTTAAAATTAACAGATTTTATACCACCAGTTTCTAACTTAGTAATAAGGATGATAAAACAAGGTGGGGATAAAAATAAAATATTTAAACAGTTAAATAAAGCATTTGTTCGTTATCCTGATGCTTTTGAATCGTTTAAGATTAACCGGACTATATTAATAAAGGAAATCCAAAACTATATTAGCAATGTATAAAATGTATTTATAATTACATATCTTTGGTGATTTGGTGGTTGAAGATAAAAATCCTTTGTTGATTTAGTGGTTGAAGATAAAAATCCTTTGTTGATTTGGTGGTTGAAGATAAAAATCCTTTGTTGATTTGGTGGTTGAAGATAAAAATCTTTGTTGATTTGGTGGTTGAAGATAAAAATCCTTTGTTGATTTTGGTGGTTGAAGATAAAAATCCTTTGTTGATTTGGTGGTTGAAGATAAAAATCCTTTGTTGATTTGGTGGTTGAAGATAAAAATCTTTGTTGATTTGGTGGTTGAAGATAAAAAATCCTTTGTTGATTTGGTGGTTGAAGATAAAAATCCTTTGTTGATTTGGTGGTTGAAGATAAAAATCCTTTGTTGATTTAGTGGTTGAAGATAAAAATCCTTTGTTGATTTGGTGGTTGAAGATAAAAATCTTTGTTGATTAAGTGGTTGAAGATAAAAATCTTTGTTGATTTGGTGATTGAAGATAAAAATCCTTTGTTGATTTAGTGGTTGAAGAATAAAATCTTTGTTGATTTGGTGGTTGAAGATAAAAATCCTTTGTTGATTTGGTGGTTGAAGATAAAAATCCTTTGTTGATTTGGTGGTTGAAGATAAAAATCCTTTGTTGATTTAGTGGTTGAAGAATAAAATCCTTTGTTGATTTGGTGGTTGAAGATAAAAATCTTTTGTTGATTTGGTGGTTGAAGATAAAAATCCTTTGTTGATTTGGTGGTTGAAGATAAAAATCCTTTGTTGATTTGGTAGTTGAAGATAAAAATTCTTTGTTGATTAAGTGGTTGAAGATAAAAATCTTTGTTGATTTGGTGGTTGAAGATAAAAATCTTTGTTGATTTGGTGTTTTAAGATAAAAAATCCTTTGTTGATTTGGTAGTTGAAGATAAAAATCCTTTGCCGCTGCGTAATTTTTACAGCATCTTTTGGTTATTAAATTATTTTCTCAAAGTGTGGCGACATTATGGATCCCGAGCAACGTCGACCGTTCTTGCTGGTTGGTTTTAATGAATTATTCTTGCTAATAAGAGAAACGTGCGAGCTTTAATTCCCGGCAATTGCTTGTAAAAACCAGGCGGTAAAGAAAGATGGTGTTATGAAGATTAACTAGGGTGTTTAGGATTGGTTAATGAAAGATAGATTTCACAGTACACAATCTGACATTCTTTGAAAATTAAAAGAGAAAATTAATTTAGCAGGGAAGAGAGAGAGAGAAAAATGAATGAGGTTATATATTGAGTCACAATTCTCTGTTTTGGCAAAAAGATAAAGACAAAATAAAAGGTAAGTTATTAAATAAAATATGCTAATTGCTATAAGCAAGAGGAGCAAATCGATTCTCCGTTCAGTCTCACGAGACAAAGAATACCACATGTAAGCGTAACCATGCCTGTAATTGTGAGGCAAGGATTATGCAATCACCAACCGCAACTCTCTTGAATCGACACTGCTTGAGTCTAGTGACCAGGAGCGTCAAGGACGACTGTAAACAATGCCGAGATAAGCGAAGAGCACCTACAGTATCAGGAATTCCCAAATTGTCACCCATTACGCTCTCATTTGGATAAGAGTCTTCACGTTTTTCTTTGCCTTAGAGCTAAAACTGGCTAAATATGCGTGGTTCTAGCGTCCAGAAAATTTGTGAATACATTTAAGTGGTCTGAGGCACGCCATTACGTTTATGATCCTACGATTAGGGATCACATTTAAATTGTAATCCACCGTCACTGTTGCCATTAGTCCGTGAGGGTTGTATAATGTTACAAATGTACATAATAGTTATAAAGCCCCCTCACTATGTTACGAATGGGTTTCTAAATAATAATATTCTTATTTTAGCACGGCCCGTATTCTGCCTACGTAACAGTAACACTATTTGTTACATGTGCTAGTGATGAAAATCATTGCCACTAGGTGGCGAAGATGTGGAGGATTAGTTTACTTTAAATTTATATGCGAACGTGATCCCCCAGTCTAAATAAAAAATAATTACATTTCTTGCTTGTTTATTTATTTTATTTTCATTTGTTTGTTTTTTTATCATTTTACCTTAAAAACTGTCAGGTTGTTTACGTATAATCGCCTAAAATAAGTAGAATCTCTTTTCTTGGTTAGGTTGCGGTTAGGGGGGAATTGCCATATGGGTTAAGCGTAAATACTACAACATTTAGAGGGAAAAGACAAATTAAAACCCATGTACAACTTCAACATGTCTGGAGCATTCTTAGTTAAAAAGAGTTATTTCCCTTGCATCGGTAATTTTTTTTATATATATATACAAAAGCGCTGGAAAGATTTTTAAACAAATGATTTTCTACGCATGCGCAAATATGTATACATTTAACAACGTTATTTATGAAGTTTTTATATGCATATTGTAACTAATAAGGTTAGGGCTTTAAATATGTTGTTTTCGGTTCTAGCTGATCGTACTCAACACACACACACGTCGATACTCACACGCACGCGCACGCGCACACACACATATAAACTTTTGAAATCATTACTATATATTGAGGACAATATTACGATAGTATTGGCTCTATAATACTAAATGCGAAATCTTCATAAATTAAAATATATTTACGCATATTTTACAATAGGACCACACCAGGAGTCTCTGCTATGTATTGGGTACAATGTAATAATTAAGAGAGAATTGTTTCTATTATAATAACTCCAAAATCTGCATAAATTAAAATATCATATTTAAGCGTATTTTATGACCTAGAAACGCCGGTCGGCTCCCTAGTTACTTGTATAAATGTAAATGTCTTTGCAAGTACAAGGGATGAACTTCTGAAAATAAGTTGGACTATTTATTATAGATCTTTCCTGAATAAGTGCGTAAAATATCAAAAAATGAAAAAAAAAAAAAAAATGGATGTTATTCAAAAAAACTGTTAGTCATTTCCCCGTCTCGTTTTTTTTTTTTTTTTTTTTTAGCAAACTTTTTTTTTACATAAAACTTGAATTCAGAAACCAATTTACACTTCACCAAATATTCTTATAATAAAGTAACCAATCTTTATAATATTCTGCTTATTCCTTTCTTAGTATCGCTTTGAAAAAAGACCAAAAACAATTTTTGAAGACGAAACTGTTTTTTTTTTGTTTGTTTGTTTTTTAAAAAAAGGCCATATTTACATTTGGCTAAAAAAAAAAAAGGGCCATTCTGGCAACCATGGAGAAAAATATGAGAGTTTATTTAATGTTTCCTCGTTTTCGGATATCATTATAATACGTTATCATTGTTTTATTTTTTGTGTGAGAACGAAACTCGTAGATATTTAGACGTGCAGCGGTTCTTCTATGAAGAAAGACGCCAGCGAAACGTTACGTAAAAAAAGGGAATATTCGAAAGAAACAGCGCAAAAATAAAGAATATTTTCTGCTAGAATGTGCTGAAATGAAGGAGTGAATTGTTCGAACATGTTTTTTCCTCACATACGCACACATATGTACGCATGCACATACGCACAGACACGTACATATATTCACGTTCACGTATATACATTCACATTCATGTGCATACACACACACGCTAGCGTACACACATGTACGCACACATACGCACACATGGGAAACGTCACTTCTCCTGAAAGGAATTATAGACATGCTTCTTTCCATTCGTTTCATTATTTTCTTTTGTAGCGAGTTAGGATATTTATATCCTGGCCCGCAACAATATAAAAGATTGCCTTTTACAATGAGATTTTATTTTTATATTAAACTATGTAGTACAATATTACTTTCTGAGTATTAATACTTATTAATTTATCTAATGGACACTGTTTTCATAGAAATGTTAGTAAACACTATATTTGCTGTGTGTTATTAGTTTTTCAGTCAAAACACCTATATTTTGTGCTATCCTGAAAATATCAACTTTATAATACCATATTTGTTGATTAAATATATTTCTCATTCTATGGAATTTTCACAGGCTCTTCTAGTACAAAATATTTCCAAAGACATTGTTTTTTTTTATATCCTTCGTGCAATTCTTATTTTTGTTTGAAGAAGGGGTTTTTCATAAATAACACTGAAACTTGGTTTCAATATTTTATGTACTTTATTTTTGTAAATAGTCATTTAGATTGCATAAATAAAAATAAAATGTATTAATGTTTTCTTGTTGGATTTAAACTACATGTTAAATATTTTATGTTAAAAATACAAGATAAATTACGTAGTCAATACAGAGCATTTATATTATTTAATTGGAATTTATTATTGAGATGGGTTTTATTTATTAATTTATTTTATTGCGGACTATTATCCTCATCTTTCTTAGCTGTTGTTTCACAACGTTTCGGCCAACTATTCCTCTGGCCTTCGTCAGGTGGTAGCCGCGACGGATAGGAACTTCGAATCTCCTAACTGCATTCTCAGCCATCACTGCCATCCGTAGTTGTTGTCGTCTCACCACATTTTGGCCAGAGGTTAATTGGCCAAAATGTGGTGAGACGACAACAACTACGGATGGCAGTGATGGCTGAGAATGCAGTTAGGAGATTCGAAGTTCCTATCCGTCGCGGCTACCACCTGACGAAGGCCAGAGGAATAGTTGGCCGAAACGTTGTGAATAAACAAAACCAATAAAAGATCAAAAACAACAACTAATAACGATGAGAATAATAGTCCGAAATAAAAATAAATTAATATATAATGCTTATCTCAAAAATGAATCCCAATTAAGGAATAATATATATATATATATATATATATATATATATATATATATATATTAAATAAAGTCATTGTAAAAATCCTTTAAAAGATAAATATTAGTTTTCTGGGTCTATTTCAAAGATAATTAGTAAAGACAAGTATTAAGATATTGATTTAAATTTAAAAAAAAAACAACACTTTTTTTTGTGCAAAAGTAACTTAATTAGCCCTCAAAAAGCAAGTAATTTACCATTCGCCCAAAACGCAACAAACTAAAATTTTGTAAATACGATTATAAGGAGACCCAAAATTACAGCAAATCGAAACGCTGTTTAAAAATGAAGTCATGGTAGTTAAAGAAGGTAGGTTGTAAGATTTCTATCTCCCCCCTTACGTGCATTCATACATTCCTATTCTGAACGTTTCTATCAATTTTTATCATTTTTTAATTTAATTATTTTTTATGTTGCTGTTTTTAATTTTTTTTTTTTTAATTATTGTTCGATGTTATATAAAAATTATGCTACGCCAAAAGTTTCACATTCTTGCGAGCAAGGAAATTATTAAAATCTTGCATATAAAAATTATGCGAAATCTGTAATTTAAAAAAAAAAGTAGAAATATTTTTGATTTTATAATTTTTTTGTGAAAATATTAAATAAACAATGCTTAATGGTAATATCGATAGTTCGAGAAATTCATTTTTCTTCGAGTTATATCGAATTCATTAATACGGACTTTAGGGGCTTTTTTCGTAATATTCCTGTAAAAAATATTTTATTTTTTATTATTGTTACAAATTACAATGCATTATTTATATAAAAAAATCAAAAATAAATTCTTGTGTTTTTTTTGTTTTTTTTTTACTACTGAAAACCATCATTTTAGTAAAGGTATTTTTTGTTTAAACAAAATAATGCATTTCCCCTCAGATTTAAATTAAAAATAATTCGTTCATTATATTCCGCGATCATTATTTGATAAATACTGAACATTTCATTAAAATTGGTTAATTGGCTGATGTTTAGTGAATTTTTAAGTAAAGGGAGAGGTCAAAATGTTTATAATCAGCGCAGGTGACTTTAGCTTATAACACCAGAAGCTTACTTTTCATTTTTGCTGGCAACAGCCATTGGTATTTCCGGGGGTTTGCGTGGCAAAAAGCCTCCCCAATTCTTTTGTGAAGGTCTGGATTCTGAACTCTGCATGAATGTTTGATGTAGTGATATTCAAAGTAGACGTAACCATTTTAGAGGAGATGGAATTTGCGGTTTTACTTTTCTTTGTTCCCTTTGGTCGTGTTCTTTATGATTTTGTTTTATTCTTATTGTAGTATTCAAGTTATTGCTTAGTATTTGCAGTTTATATAGGTTGGTTTCCGCATTCAAGGATTTTCATTAGGATTTCAGCTGTTTTCATTATTGTTATCGATCAAATCTTCTTAGTCTTCCCTTGGATTCCAATTTCTCTCTTATGGAACCTTTCTTCATGTTCTATATCCCTTTTAGTTCTCTGTACAGTTCCGTACATTTGTTTCGTTTTTATGTTTCTTTGAGATTTACCCTGTAGTTTCCTGCGGCAGTAAAATCGATTATCTGGCATGGTTTTTCTCTCTTAACTATTATGATATCGTATTTCTTGGGTGGTTTTATTTGTTTATATCTTCATGTTTCAACAAATTTCATGATTTGTGTTTTCAAGACTTTTCTTTGTACCATTTGTTTGCGCATTCAATATGCAGTTGTTTGCGTAATATCTTCCTCGCCTAGTGGTGTCTATTCTTATATTGTTACCTATTATAGCATTTGGTCTTCAAGCTTGGTTGGGTTATTCTGTTTGCCTTCCATGCCCAATGGATATTATTTTTTTTAATGACTGCTAGTATTTGGACGATTAATAGAAATCGGAGAAATCAGAAAAAATCAGAATATGTTAGGGTATCGGAATCGGAAAAGTGTGTTTATTTTCCGATGCCAAAAATAGTTTTTTTTAATTGTTTTTTTTTCTACTCTATTCAAAATTAATTGTACGAATAATGTTAAATAGTTATTTATTTTAAACTACCAGTAATTTATATATCACGTCTACAAATGTATTTTTACGTTTGCGAAAATATATGCATATATACACGAGTTGTTATGGCGATCCAAAATTACAAAACCTATTTTTTAAAAATTCGAATCGATCATTGCATCAGAGTTAGAAATGTAGAACAAAATCGTCAATTGCTTCGGAATCGGGAAAAATATTGAACTTCTCCCACTGGTAACATTTACTAAAGGGCATTAATAGTAGATTGCTCTCTTATAATGATCAGTAGTTTGGAAATAAAAAATAATAAAAAATTAAAAAAAAACGTTTAAAAGTGTTTTTGATATAGATGTACATAATAATACTTTGATAAGTATGTTTTAACTTAAATAGGGATGGTATAATAAAATTGTGGGGTCTGCGTTCGTGCCTGGCCTCCATAGATGTACATAAGCACACACTTTAATAAAGACTTTTCATATCTATCTGCGTAAGTATACTTTGATAATTATGTTTCAGTTTGCAGAAATATGGTATAATAAAATTATGAGGTGTTCGTTCGCGCCTGACCGCCATAGAATGGAAATATGTCACAAAGTTTAACAAGGTTTTTTAATATAGATACACGGAATATTGTGATAAGTGTTTCAGTGTGAACAGGTATAGTATAATAAATTATGGGGTTTATCTATTTTATTTTCACTTGCATCATATTTTCGAAGCTATCTCTTTACAACCCTTCCTTTTCATAACCTATCATACTTTCATAAATCAGAGTCCATTTTCTGTAGGCTGTTTTTGAACCCAGTCAACGACGGGCACTTTTGCTAGTATAAATATATATATATATATATATATATATATATATATATATATATATATATATATATATAGTGCATTAAGGCAGCATTTTTTCACAGTTAAATAGCACGGAGAGTTTTGATTAATGATCTTTTTTGTAATTTTCTAATTTTTCGAATGGTCATTCTTATGTCTCGGTCGAATTTGTGTAGGAAAGTTCCGTAGTCATTTTAGTCCAGTGTTTGATTACTGTTTCGTTAAAAAACTCGGATGCTTTTAAATGCTTCAGTTCAAATTACATTTAAATTACGTGAAACGTTTTGTGCGTAAAAGTACGTCTTAACGTGTTAAGAACGTGGCTAAAATAAAGGTACATTCGTTTAAAAGTTTGATTTACAAAATAAAGCCAACGAGAGTTGTGAGGCTGCTAAAAGTGAACGCAGCTCCCACTTTTTTACTGTCTTCCATATTTCTCTAATTAATAAAAAGCAAGTCAATATTTTCCGTCTCTGCGAAGACATTATAGGAAGAGAAATACTGGCGCCACATTTATTTCAAAATAGTCACGCTTACTGCCGATACCTAATGCGTCGTATGCGTTATCATAAATCGATTTAATTCAATTTACTTCATTCCTAAAATAATTCCGAGCAGAAACTATCTCCCAAACAAATCATCCTTACAAGTGGTAGCAAGATACTCTCCCCATGGTTATGTCCTCCTTCTACCGCAATTTACAACGTTACCAAATATTTCATAGCGTTCAATTTTTACAAGCCTCCGTAAGTATTTGATTTTATTGTTTCGTCTCATTGATAATAAGCTAATGATTATTAAATCAGCTAATGCTTATTAAATCTGCCAACTGTTGTTTCGAAATCTTTCAAAATGGTGAAGTTAAATTTCAATATGGCTTCCCTGTTTACTCACACCGACAAAAACATAGGAGTCTCCGCTTATTACACTGGCTGGATTTAGTCCTTAAGTAAATAAGAAGGTTGTGTTTAACTGTCCAGCAGCCATTTTTTTTCAGCAGTTACCAACAAGCAGCTTCTTTTTTTCTTTTTATTATTCATATTTTAATTTGTCTTTTTAACAACCACTATTTACTTAAATGTCTTAATTACGATTGCATATTATGTAAACACATTTAGCGCGCATACAAAAGACGAAACAAAATAAATCCAAGTTTGCCAGCTTTCAGCAAACTTTCGCCTCATTTCTAGCTTCTAATTTCGCTTCTGCTTTTCGCTTTCTTCTTTTTCTTCTAGGTAAAACTTTCTCAACTTAAGTGATGTTTAGAGAAGACGAAATAAATTTAATAATTTCAAAAGTATGACTTTCTATTCGACAGTTTAAATACTTCAGAATTTATTAAAAAAACATTATATCAAAGCATTAGAAATGGTCAATACAGAAAACGTGAATGGATTTTCATAAATATTGAACACGTATTTCAGGCGTTATTTTCAGGTTGCTTAATAATAGCAATGGATTGCGTAGGTTTTCACATTTTTAAAGGGAGGTAATTGGGCGTATAAAAAAGATTTTGAAAAACAAAATTAAATACTAATTTCTTTTTAAAAAATCTGTTTAAGAAATTGTGCGGAAATAAATATATTGAAACAGACATTTCCCTCCTCCAATCTTAGAGAAATCCTTGTTTATAATACAACAATTGCACAACACGAAATTAATTTTAAAAAGTAAAAAAATTCTTTAAGCATCTCACATTAGAACCCATCACCCTACAATTAATAACATTTCATTTCAGAAGAGTAATAACGTATTAAAATGTATGACGTGGCGCGTGAACAACGCAGTTTGCTAATACTGGCCCATGGACTCTTAAATTTTAAAACATGTTTTTAATCGACTTTTAATCTTTTTATATACTTTTAACCTCCAATCATTCGATACAATTTGTTGTGTATTTTACTTTCCACTTTTCTGCTTTCCATGTTTTCCTATTAACTTTCATTTCATTAACTCCATGAATTCGATCCGAAGATGATTCGCAGGGGAATCGAAAGTGCTTCCGATGTCTATGGAACTTTCATTAAGATTTTCGATTTTGATATAAAAATGATTATACTTAAAATCGAAAAAATAAAAAAATAAGCATAAAGCAAAGCACCTCAGTTGTATTTTATAATGACTGCTTGAATGAAAAAACACTGCCTAAATATATAAATTTCAAATAAATATATTTATTAAGGGAAAAAGCAAAAATCAAAAACATATATGTATCTATTCGATTATTTAAAAAAAATATTGAAGATACGTAATAAAAAATTACATTCATATACGTAAATACATGTAATTAGTATATTAAGAAACAATGCTGAAAAGAAACAAGTTGGAAATGTTTAGAACTGGGACAAGAATTAGCCTATCCCCCTCTACTTCCACTTCAAGTTAATGCAAATTAGAATCAGTTAAAATGCTGGCTTCCTTTCATGCTCTTATCATTTAAAAAATGGGTACTTATGCAGAATACGGACCGTGCTGAAATAATAACGTTATTCTTTATAAATCACGTTTTAACTTAGCACGTAACAATTTAAATAATAATAACTACCAGATACAGTTTATTTTTACTTGAACATCACGTGTAAAATATAGCACGGTCCGTATTCTGCATGAGTTCTTAAACATGTTGCAATATAATACCTACACCAACGCAGCAAATCAGTATTGAGTAGAACGACAAATTAGGGGTCCTTTGCTGTAGACAGGACTGGAACATAACACTACATTGATTATGGCCGCCATTTACATACACTTAATAACATTGACAGCGAGTTGTTATGTCAGCTAGTACCCACAAGCAATCACATCAATAGAACTATGCCAGCCAGTGCCCACCAGCGCTCCAAATTTTTATCAAGCCACAGTAACCACCTTAAAAGTGTATGTTCTCCAATTTACTGTCGATAACAGTCATACTCACCACCGGATGGCAGTGTCCGCAACTAGATGACAGTGACCGCAACTGGATAACAGTGTCCGCCACTGGATGACAGTGTCCGCCACTGGATGCTAATGCCCGCCGCTGGATGACAGTGCGCTCCACTGGATGATAGAGCGCGATAATAGAAGGCATACGATTTTATTTCGGTGAAGTCTAATGGATGCCGACAATGATCCTAACCAACTATGATCGATTGTTGCACAGGAAACCTTTGTCCACTAAACACATCAACACACTCCTACATGTCAGTGATCCCTAGTGCCCGACTAGTATACAGTGACAACCAATTTTGATTTTTAAGCAGTCAAATTTAAGCCGATATTAGTCATGACCATCAGTGACCGAAAGTGACATCCATGAACCGACCTCGAAAGTTTTAAAGGCTATTAACTGCCGTAAAACAACACTAATCGCCAGTAACCGCCAGCACCAATGGACGCCGTATGATTTCATTTTGGCCACTTCCGCCGTGTCGCAATTTTCTGACACCGACAGTGGCTACATCTAGCAAGGACTCTTATCTCTCTGTGTTAATATTTCTTTAACTGTTTATCCATAGCCACCTAATTTACGAGACCCATGTACACGTGCCCTGCTAGTATTATAGGAATTAATTATGTAATTGTATATCAAATCATTAATCGGGAGAAAAGAGGAAAATGAATTTTGAAACGATGTTTTCTCCCCCGCTGCCAACGTTAATCTTAAAAAGGGTTGGCTGAAAGATGTCTTGATAGGTTTTTTTTTTCTGACCCACCCCTTATTAATCCTCTTTATCTAATTTATGCTTAGGGGAAATATACTTTGGAAGTGTATTTTGGTCTTTTCGAAAGTTTCTTTTTAATGGTTTATGTTTAAACTATAAAAAAAAACCCAAAAAACCTAAACCCTCAGCAATTAATTATGACACTAAGTTCGGTGTTCTCCAGAAGTGATATATATAATTATTAATATCTGTAATTATTTATGTGTAAAATATAAGAGAGAGAGGGGGGAGAGGATAAGTAAGGGAAAGATATCATGCATTAGCACGTGCTCGTATTAGAATTAACTGTAAGTAACCATCCCTCCTTTTCCGTGTAGTTCAACGAAGCGGAAAATTTGAGTCCGACCGCCGCAAATGTTTTACCCCGCCAGAACTCAGCTGATTCTCTACGGGGTTACGCGTCCATATGTCGGAAAGCGAGGTCTCTAATCAACATGGCTGATAAAAATCTGAATCGTTTATGTCCCAATTCTGTTATTCGCATATCTGTGCCACGAAGCGATTACTGGTGTGTTCTGATTATTTTTTTTTAAGTGTTTGTCGTAAACAGTAGCGAAGTGCACCATTTCCTGGAGTGCAAGGTTCCGGTTTCTCTGGCTGTTGATTTAAAAAGGAAAATTTATTTCAAACAATTATTACTAATTTTTATTAATTTTATTATTAATTTTGTAGTTAAATAAAGCCCATATTTACTTGCCGAGTTCAGAGTATGATACAATGTCAGTTTTTAATGTAAGGTAAATCTAGCTCCTAATTCCTCAAAAAAGTACATATTGGCTTACGACAAACATAAAATACATGGCATAATTCATATTGGCACACCGGTTCCTATTATATCACCGAAGTTAAGCAACGTTGAATTTGGTCAGTACTAAAAGTGGGTGACCATTTGAGAATTCCAGGTGTTGTGTGTGCTCTCTGCTTATCTCGACAAAAATTTCAGTCGTCTATCGCTTCCTCTTGCGATTGGATTCAAGCAGTGTCGCTGACGGAGATGTGTGATGAAGGTTGCATATCCCTTGTCGCATAATTACACGCGCAGTAACTTTTACAAGGGGTATCCATTGTCTCTTGAGACTGACTGGAGTCATCTTTATCTTAATAATAAACATTACCTTAGTCTAGGATAATTTCTCCTTCACTGATGAAGGACGGAACAGATAAAGAATAGAAATGTTTTCATAAACATTTTTATACGTGCGTGCGCGGGCTGGCCATACACGTTGAGTTATCATATGGAGTATCCTTGAAGATAATATTACTAACGCTAATTTTAATACAAAAGGGGGTTTCTTATTCTTTTCATTGTCATAGTTTTTGTCCTCGCCGTCTAGTAGCCGTTTCCTGCCGATCGCCTCGTCTGTTTTATTGAGACAAAAGACTTTTCATACAGAAAAGACACAAGGATATGTTCGCTGAGTTTTCCTCAAGTGTTTATTTGGAGAAAATGTTCTTATATAGAGAGAAGTTAAATATGTATGACTATATCTAGGTGTGTCTGTCCCTATTTTTGTCAAAATATGTCTCCTTTCGTAATGCAATGGCAGACACGACAGGAAGACGAATGAACACATTTCTAAAGAAATGGCAGAAAAACTAGAGGAAGACCTCCAATCTGTAGTGGAATGGGGACAAAAGTGGTTGGTCGCGTTCAATGCTGCCAAGACTAAACTAGTTTCATTCAATAATTACAAGAAACCCTCTCTACCACCCATAGCAATGGCCAATGACTCTTTATCTGAGAGTCCATCTTTCAAACTCCTTGGCCTAACGTTCACAGGAAACATGAGTTGGAACAATTACATTGAAGGCATTGCCAGGGCCGCTGCAAGAAAGGTAGGCTCTCTCTACCGTGCTAGAAAACTACTAACACCCGAAAGTATCCTGTACCTCTATAAGGCCACCATTCGCCCATGTATGGAGTATTGCTGCCACATCTGGGCTGGTGCATCTGCTACTAGTCTCTCGCTCCTTGACAAGGTTCAAAAGAGAGTCTCAAACCTGATAGGCCCTGAACTGGCATCTAAGCTTCAGCCTCTGTCCCATCGACGAAATGTTGCATCCCTCTGCCTTTTCTACAAGTATTTTAGTGGTGAATGCTCTGACGAACTGCAATCACTTGTGTCCCCACGACGCGAGCACCCTCGACAAACCCGACAGGCTACTAGATCCCACCCCCACACTGTAGAAATCCCTAGATGTAAAAGATCTTTTTACTCCAATAGTTTCTTCCCCAGAACCGCAAGACTCTGGAATTCCATTCCAGGTCCCTGCTTCCCCAACAGTCCTGACGTGCAGAAGTTCAAGTGTAACGTGAACCGACACCTTGCTGCCCAAATCCCTACATAGTACCCCAGTAGTTGTTTCCCCTGATAGTAGCCCCCTACACCAAAGTGGCAATTTGCCTTATTTGGGGTGAAAATGTAATAAAAAAAAAAAACCTTACGCGAAGTAAGACGCGTGTTTCAGCAGTCAGTTATACAGCTGGTATACATTCAAATATTTATAAAAAGGTAGCGCTGAAAAATGAAGAAATAATTGCAACTTCTTAATTTTCGAATTTGTAATCATGCCCATACGCATTTTAACATTGATAACTGCTTTTTCTTCTGATGTGTTAGGGGCTGAATAAATTCAAGAACTGTCATCATAATTGCACAAATGATTCTGCGCTACGAAACAGGTGCTTTCAAGAGTTGTGCATGCGAAGATACTTAAAGAAATAAACAGTAAGATGGTCAACATCTTGGAATTTGAAATATAGACTTTTGTCTTTTATTTGAATAGTTCCCCAGCCAAACAACGTCGTAGCTCACAAGAGCCATGACAATCAACATACTGGGCGTCCAAGATTCGGGTTTTGCCTTCATTTGGGCTCATCAGTTTTTCTAATCCCGGGTTCGGATATGTGCAACTGATGAACCCAAATGAGGGCGACACTCGAATCTTGGACTTCCGCTTTGTTGGCTCTTGTGAGCTACAGCGTTGTTTCGCTGTGGAAATAATTATATAATCTTTCACATTCTGGATATATATATATATATATATATATATATATATATATATATATATATGTGTGTGTGTGTGTGTGTGTGTGTGTCTGTGTGTGTGTGTGTGGAGGCGGGTTTTGTGTGTAGTATCTATTGGAATACTGTTATATATTATGAACCCTACGTCAGTAGCGATTAAGTTAGTGTGGATTTTGAGAATTTCACTTCATGCCATGATGATCTTAATCAGCAAACAGAATCGTAACCAGAGAATAATGCCGTAAGGACAAGGTAGGGTCAACAGATGGCAAAACACTATAGAAACAACAAGTTGACCGATCATAAATTACAAATGACGTGACGTTTTTCAAGTCTCTCTGTTGAAAGCCATACAGCTGGGGCACGACACTATGATATAAAAAAACCCTGATAATCTCAGTAAATGTTACCGATGTCTCTGTCCGTCTGCGTCACGCATTTCTTAAGTTGGAAAGAATAAGTTAAGAAGGAAATAATTAGTTCGTTACTATCTGGGCGCCTGGCATTTTTTGGTCGTAAAATACACTGTAATATGATATTTAATTTATGTGGATTTCGTATTTATGATTATAAAATTATTTTTTCTATCGATTATGTTATATTGTACTCAACATATAGTATTGATTTAATAAGTTTTAAAAAAATATTTCTTGGTTGCTGTCAGCCAGAATCAAAACCTCCACTTGCAAAAACCCGGGCAACGCTGGGGTCCCAGACTAGGTATTTATATAGGCATATTAATCAATGCGTTAGACACACCACATTAATATCTTACATATATGTACTAGCAACGTAACTCGGTCATAAAATACGCTTAAATAAAATATTTTAATTGATGCAGATTTCTTATTTATTATCATAGAGTCAATTCACTATACATTATATTGTATGTGCCTTAAATAAGTTCCAGGCACTTTTTGTTTGGGCATTTTATTGATAGTAAACGCATGTAATTCTAGTTTCTTTCGAAGTAATCTTCTCCCACTGCAATGCACTTGTACCAACTGGAAGGTCCAAGAGACGTCTTCTTTTGAGAGCGTGTCAATGAGCCTGGTTACAACCTTTGTATCTCTGCAATTGTCTCATAATGATAGTCTCTAAGGGTTTCCCTGAGCTTAGAGAATAACAACGTTACAGAGAGCAAGATCTGGATTATATGGTCAAATAGTCTGTGACAAGGATGGAGTTGTTGACTGTTGCATTGTCTTGGTAGAAATGCAACTGACCTGATTTAAAGAATGCTGGTCTATTTCGAGGCAATCTCTTCCTTGTTGACTATCTTTCCACTAGGAACTCAATGCATGTTGATCATGCAAGTGCTGTAAAAAAGGGATCATTGTAAGTTTCCTGGTGTATTTGCCCTGTCTGACATTCTTGGATCTGAGAAAGCCAGTATGCTTCCACTGGAAACTCTGTCTCTTAGTCTTTGGATCATAGCAGTAGATCCACCTTTCATCGCAGGTCACCAGAGCATCAAGAACTCCAGGATCTAGATTGATTAGTTCGACCATCTCCTTTCTGTCATGACAACGTCTTTCTTTCTGATCTTCTCGAAGCACCCATGGGACAAACTTCGCACAAACATCCTGCATCTTCAATTCTGCGCGAATAATTGTGTCTACAGTTCCCACACTTATGTCAAAATGTGCACTTATTGTCTCTATAAACACATGACCGCCTTTATCTATGAAATTATTTATTTTGTTCAGTCAATTCTAGTGTTCTGACTTCCTTACTCCTCCCAAGGCTCACATCATCCTTCACAGGATCCCTGTTTGCCTTGAATCTCTTATATTATTCAAAACCTGATGCTCCATTGATGCAAGATGGGCTAAAAGCAGTTTGAAGCATTCCATACGTTTCTATGCCATTTTTTTTTCAAGTTTAAAACTGAACTTTATGGCATAGCCTGCTTCTAAAGTGTCCTCACTTCACTTAGATTGCATTTTTTAAAATTCATCAGCAACTATGCTTTAGTACAGTGTATTCTAATTTCTCCTGTATCTGTTTATTTGAACCTGGAATAATAAAAATTAGTCAGTCATCCCATATAGCAATAACATACTGAAGTTTCAAGCGTCTACGAGAGTTTAAAAGGCCACACTAAACAAATTATCTTGAACATTATTGGAGGCACCTCATATATATATATTACATATATATTTATATTACATATATATATATTACATATATATATACACATTACATATATATGTATACATATACATATATATTATATATATATATTACATATATATATATATATATCACGTATATACATATTACATATATATACATATTACATATATATATATATTACAAATATATACATATATATATATATATATATATATATATATATATATATATATATCACATAAAAGTCACTCCGGAACATTTCACAGAATGGTAATTTATATGCCTGGCGGTGTTCTTAGATATGTTTTGTACAGAAATTTATCTGCAAAGTATCGAAAATCGAAAAAATTCGATCTCAAAATATTTTTGTTCTCTTATAGATAAAAAAGAATTTTTACCAGAGAATATTTTATGTTACACCGCTGCAACATAATAACGTAGGATATTCCCATATGCATTCTTCTTTACATCTATAACAGAAGGAAGTCTATTTTAAAGATCGTCAATCCCAAATATCTCGTGACATGCTATTGTAAATAAACACAGACGAAATTTGGTTAACGATATCATTATTATTATTTATTATTATTATTATTATTATTATTATTATTATTAGTAGTAGTAGTAGTAGTAGTAGTAGTAGTAAGATGAGGAGGAGGAAAGGAGTAATTTTTCTTTTCTTTTTTTTGCCAATTAGTCCACCTGGAAAATTATTGCCCGTAATATATAATATTAAGTAGAGCATTGATTCTATTATAATACATACGTAATCTGTATTAATTAAAATATGTTTAAGCGTATTGTACGGAAGTTCTTCAATAAGCCCACTCTCCCCAATGGTTTACTTCTACATGCGCAGCTGCCATCGTTCAGAGACAACATGCTTACCGTAGATTTATCCGGCATAAGTCCTCTACATACAGACAAAAGTATATAGAAGCTAGAAATAATTGCAAGAAAGAAGTAGCAACAGCTAAGAGTAAATATACTTAAACCAGCAACGCATTGAAGTGCAAAAATAAGAAACTCGTGATTTCTGGGAAATCTGCAATAGTGTAGTAAATAATGTGCAATCGGCAATACTCCGCTATAACACAATCATGAAGTTGTTTGCACGGCAACCGAGAAAGCTAACATGCTTGCCCGTCAGTTTCCATCAAACTTTACCTTGAACCCAGCAAGCCATTCCCTCCCTGGTTTTCCTCTGCGGACAAAACCCATGCTAGATGATCTGAAGGTCACGCCTTCTCAAGTAAAGTATATTATAAAAAAACTTAGACACCTCAAAAGCATGTGGACCTGACCTCTTCCCAGCTGTGCTATGAAAAATGCTTCGCTGCGGTCGCTCCTGTTCTCTCTAAACTCTTTAACAAATGTTTTAACGAATATTGCTTTCCTTGCTGCTAGAAAATTGCTTCTGTGGTACCAGTTTACAAAAACTCTGGCGAAAGAACCGACCCATTAAATTATCGTCCAATTAGCCCACTCCCTCTTTTCGCCAAAATATTGTAGTCCTTAATTAATAAAGTTTTAGTCCAACACCTCACAGCTGCTAAACTTCTGTCAGACCACAAATATGGATTTATGCAAGTCGGCTCTACTGCAGATATTTTAACTGTAATCTCTGAACGTTTATACATAGCACTGGATAAAGCAGAGGAGGTGAGGGCAGTAGCCCTAGATATATCTAAGGCTTTTGACAGGGTATGGCACGATTGTCTTCTGATGAAAATAAAATCATATGGTATTATTGGACGAATGCTTAGCATAATTAGATCTTTCTTAAATGAGAAAAGATCCAGGTTGTTCTCGATGGGCATATGTCCAAAAGAGGTTTATATAAATGCGGATGTGCGAAAGGGATCGATTCTTGGACCTTTGTTATTTCTGATATTCATAAATGACTTACCTTATAAAATTGTCTCTGAGATGAGTATATTTGCCGACGATACCACACTCTATAGCAGGCACGTGGGGAAAACTAATGAGCACATATCTAAGGTAATGGCCGAAACCCTAGAGGAAGACCTTCAGTCTGTAGTGGAATGGGGTCAAAAATGAATGGTAACTTTCAACGCTGCCAAGACAAAGCTCTTTTAATAATTACATGAAACCTTACCAACCACAAATAGCTATGGATAGAAATACTTTACTTGAGAGCACTTGTTTCAAGCTCGTTGGCTTAACGTTCACGGGAAACATGAGTTGCTAAGGCTGCTGCAAAGAAAGTGGGCTCTCTCTATCGCGCTAGAATGTTTCTTACGCCTGAAAGTACCATGTACCTCTACAAAGCCACCATTCGCCCATGTATGGAGTACTGCTGTCACATTTGGGGTGTTGCATCTACTACTAGTCTCTTGCTCCTTAATAGTGTTCAAAAGAGAATCACCAACCTAATTGCTCCTGAACTGTCATCTAAACTTCATCTTCTGTCCCACCAACGAAATGTTGCATCTCTCTGCCTGTTTTACAAGTATTTTAATGGCGGATGCTCTGACGAACTACAAACCCTTTTACCCCCTCGACGAAAATACCTCTGACAAACCCAACAAGCAGCAAAATCCCACCCCTACACAGTTGAGATCCCTAGATGTAAGAAAGCCTTTTACTCTAATAGCTTCTTTCCCAGAACTGCAGGACTTTGGAATTCTCTTTCGGTTTCCTGCTTCCCCAACTGAACTGACATGCAGAAGTTCAAGTGTAATGTGAACAGACATCTTGCTGCTAAACTCCCTACATAGTACCCCTACACCTTAGGTCCCTGATAGTAGCCCCCTTGATCAACGTGGCGACGTGCCTTGTTTGGGATGAAAATGTCATAAAAAATACATCCAGATTAGCGTTTGCTTGCACATAATAAGTTTATGACGCAGTTTTAAAAAAAAAACAACAACAAAAAAACATATTCATCTCTTTAGGGTTGCAAACTTTTAAGTGCTATCGTACACACACCCATATACATTTATATTTAAGATGAATCATTTGGTATTTGATTGATCTTTGCGTGTTCTTATGTACTTTGGTCTTAATGTATCTTGCTTTAAGTCAACCACTTCATATGTTTGTTAAATTATTAAATTATCTACATTCCTTGCCATATGGACCACCCACGCCGGCGTTCACATGGCGGAACTTACGCGCTTTATAGCAGGGTAATAGTTAAATGTCTGTTAACAGAAAATACCCCCCACACTTACATACGAACATATGTGTATGTGTCGTTCACACATACACGTAAAATCGCATATGCACGTAGGAAAACACAAATACTGCAAAGTAATTTTCTTTTTTTTTTTTTTTTACTCAACTTTTTAAAACTACATTAATGTTCGCGATTCTCCCGTCCACATATGCATATAATATAAAGATAAACTATATATGCATATAAATTTAATCTATGGATATTCCGTATTAAATGGTGGATGCCTTTACTCTGACGAAAAGCATTTAATCCCAATGTCTGCATAGAAATTTATTCCCGCCTATGGTTTTATTATGTTTCGGAATTTTTGTAGATGGGAATTGATAATAATAAACTTGGAAGAACACTGGAAAGCCGAAAGACGTAGAGATATTGAAAATTGAATAGACCTGACGACATATGGGGGGAAAAAAGGGAAACCATCTACCCTTATGAAACAAAGTAAAAAAAAAATAGAGAGAGAAGAACGACGTAGGGAAAGTTGACTCAGCGAGGCAGCACCTACGTTGGGTGACAACAATCTAGTAAGCAGACCTAGCATAGAATTGTATATGCTATGAGAACCGTTAATAATAAATAATAAAGGTGCATTTAAAAATATTTTTACATATATATATATATATATATATATATATATATATATATATATATATTTAAATAAGGGAGTAGTCACCAACAATGTGTATTTTTTAACATTATTTTATTATTCCGTGTCTTGGTTTTTCATTGAGAATTATGTTTGGATCATTGTAATAATGTTTTTAAGTCATTGAAATCGTTTACGCGCGTTTCAGACGGTCTGTGATGCGTCCTCGTCAGAAATTATTTTCAAATGTGTTGGAGATGTAAAAATGGCGATTTTCGTAGTTAATTTGAAGTTTTTTCCAAGGGGTGGAGGCTTGTAAGTGTTTATTATTCATTGGTATGCTGAATTTTTATTAATAATAAACACTTACAAGCCTCCACCCCTTGGAAAAACTTCAAATTAACTACGAAAATCGCCATTTTTACATCTCCAACATATTTGAAAATAATTTCTGACGAGGACGCATCACAGACCGTCTGAAACGCGCGTAAACGATTTCAATGACTTAAAAACATTATTACAATGATCCAAACATAATTCTCAATGAAAAACCAAGACACGGAATAATAAAATAATGTTAAAAAATACACATTGCTGGTGACTACTCCCTTATTTAAATATACATCTTTCTTTCGTTGGAATTTCTTAACCCAATTTATATATATATATATATATATATATATGTATATATATATATATATATATAGAGAGAGAGAGAGAGAGAAAGAGAGAGAGAGAGAGGGGGGGGGATTATGAATTAAATTATGTAGACATACAACAAAACATTGACGTTACTTTAATTGTTTAGATGACCCGTGCGCAGTGGTTAGAGTATTTAGAAAAATCAATTGTAAAAAGTGGTATTCTCCTGAAGATTGAAGGTTCAATCCTCAGTGTGGGCGACTGGAAAAAACAATTGCCGATTACTTAGGACCTCTACCCAGTCATGGTTGACGAAACAAGAGCACGCTACCCCCGTGAAGTTAATAAAGAGTTCCGCTCGAAATTCCGTCCAAATTCCTGAGTTCGCCAGAAACATTCCCAAGTTCGATAAGATACACCTGAACAAGGTCGAAGGTTACATCGACCGAAACATTGTAAAACTCACTCTCAAGATGAGAACAGTAGTCCAATGAATCGAAATAATACGAAGAAAATATATTGTTTTACAAAGGAGTACAAATTCCTTTTAATGTTATTTTCCTTAATCCATAGATTTTTTAATGAATGACTCATCTCATCGGAGGAAATGTAAATAGCAAAATATATATTGGTAATTACAAATTGTTATTAGTACATAAATTGAAAATTTAATTTGAATTCATAGTGTAAAAAGGATACTCCGACGTTGAATGTATTAGGATACAAAACAGTCGCCGAATCCAAAGCAACGAATACTAGTATTTTTCAAAATGAATTGCGTGTTGTTGTTTTTCAAAGTATATTTCATGCTGGAAGATAAAATCTTCGGATATCCAAGACATACACATGTGGTAATCCATTATTTTCAATGTGTCAAAATCCTTTGAAAAGTTCTTTTTTTTTTCTTATAGTAAAGCAGTGAGGTTCAGAAAAGAGGGATGCGGTTAGTGATTAAGCAACACTTGGTTCACCACCGACATATCAAACAGTGATGTTCAGTATAGGGAGTGTTGTTAAAAATTAAGCAACAGTTGACTCATCGAGCAATGAGGTCGGGAAATGAGAAGTGCACTTGTTTCACATGTAAATCATCAAACAAGTTCCACAGAGCAAATTATGGTTGGGAATTAGGCATCACTTGCTTCACTATTAACTCATAAACAGTGAGGTACAGAATGGAGAAGTGTGGTAATTCAATGCGCAACATTTGCTTCAGTTTAACTTATCTAGTGAGGTTCAAATAAGGGAAAGTGCGGTTGGGATTAAGCAAGAGCTGCTTCATTATTGACCTATCTAGCAACGAAGTCCAGGAAGGAGAGTGCGGTTAGTGATTAAGCCACATTTGCTTCACTATTGGCTCATAAAACCATGCGGTCGTATGGGGGATTTGCGGTTAGGAATAAGGCAAAACTATAGACTTACTAGAAGATGTACCCGGCGTTGCCCAGTATTAAACGTAACGTTAAATTCCTTAAAAAAAAACGGAGACATGTGCATGCGAGTATTGTTTTTTTCTAAACTGTTCATTTCTTTTGAGTAAAAAAAATCAGGCTGAGATCGAAACCAAAACCTAAAGTCAAGTACGATAACTATTAAGCTAGTTTTTCACGTCTTTAAAAAGTGTTTTCAAACCTTCTTAATCTTGATATAATGTGAAGGATTCGTGCATGCGCAATTGTAAAACAGTTGACAAACAGATGAAAAGACAATGACCCCCCCATACAACTATTTCAATTTAGACTCCTTAGCATCTCTTTGTTCCGGATGAAAACCGATTAAAATTTGTTTCACATGGATAGAGATCCTAAATAATTCACATTTGTATTTTTCGGCTGCCTACACTGTGAATTGAACATTCACTCTTGAGAAAAATATTACTTTTAAAATTGATTTTACCAATTACTCTAACCGTTGCACCATGGGTCCTTGCGATTTATTTGGGATATTTATCCAGTCCTAGCTAACAGTACAAGTGCATGCTACCCCTGTGAAATAAATAAAACGTTTTGTTCGAAATTCCGTTCAAATTCCCGAGTTTAGCAGAAACATTCCCATGTTCTAGAAGATACACCTGAAAAAGGTCGAAGGTTACATCGACCGAAATCTAGTGAAAATGACACTAAAGACGAGAACAGTAGTTTGAGGAATCCAAATAATATAATTAACCTCTAATGTCTACATTGCATACATTTCGTAAGATATATGTGCTACGCGCACACGAGAGTATGATAATATATTTAGCGGTTGAGAAGAAGGGATAGAGCATAAGTCTGCGTGTGTCCTCCTGGTCGCAAATCAAATCGACTCTCATCAACACGAGAAGAGGCCGGCAGCTGTGTACTAAGTGTAAATGGACGTTATCAGCAAGGGGTATGCACACATACACAGCGTTGCGTGCCACTTAGCCCCACAAGTGGCTCCCTTTTAACTTCTGTCGCCTTTACACATTCTTCGACGACAGCTGCGAGTCTGTGCCTAAATTTGACGACAAGCATACATACAATAAGCGTATATACATATACATAAATACTAACAAGTATGTTTGCACATATATATATATATATATATATATATATATATATATATATATATATATAGCGAGAGAGAGAGAGAGAGAGAGAGAGAGAGAGAGAGAGAGAGAGGGAGAGATAAGTTAAGTTAATTACTCTGAAATAAAAAAAAAACTAAATCCAATGTGCGGAACAATTTTGTTCTTGTGTTTAGAGAAAGTGGTGTTTAATCCACACTGCTGAAGAGTCATATTTTGATATACTGCTTTGTTTATGAATCCCAGAAAGACAGCATATTGCAAGTTAAAAACGCGAGGGACTATTATTTGTATGCTGTCATAGTTCAGGCATTAACGGCAAAAGAAAAAGTAAATCGTAAGCTAAACGTTTAGATTTCGATTTTCGGTGGGGGCGCATAAGTCCTCTTTTTAAAAAAAGTTTTTAAATCATTACTATATATAAGGCCCAATACAATATAATAATAATAATTACGATATCTGTGTTAATTATTAAATAATTAAATTATATATATAATTAATTATATATATATGAAACTCCCCCTAATCCCTTACCCCTCTCTTTTTTCGTTACCATCCTCTCTCCACCTCCCGCTTTCTATATCCATATAACTCCACCCACGCTTACCTGAATCTGCAACCCCTCACAAACAATACAATCTAATGTATTTTAACCTTCAAAACTGAAATATTGCTAATACCCGTCTCCCTCCCACTTATTATCTCCTACCCCCTTTTTCCGTATTTCTTCTAAAACACATCTTCCTAATACTAACAACAATTTCTATAAGGTCTGACGAGGCTGTTGGATCGTAAACATGGTCAAACATCCGAAACATATGTAACCAAACAGATAAAACGGTAATAAAAAAATAAAACATATATATATATATATATATATATATATATATATATATATATATATATATATAATTAAATTATCTCCTTGAAATGTAAATGGCTAGATTTTACAAGCAATTGATGTTCTTAAATATAAGATTATAACGAATTAAACTACACTATAGAGATATTACGGGTAGACACGATTTGTTTTACGCAGATCAAACTAAAGAAAGATTCGCCGGATGTAATGTTCGACCTTCTCTTCTGTTGAACTCTGAAATCTGCATATAATTTAGTACAGGATTCTTTATTTAATCCATGGCGGTATCATGCTAGCAATTCGTCAACCATGATTGAGTAGAAGTCTGAGGTAATTTGGAATTGTATTCATAGTAGTGATTCCACTGAGAATTGAACGTTTAACCCGAAGAAGAGTTTTACTTACAACTGACTGTTACGGAGTAGTTTATACTGTATGTCACCGTCCTTGCGGATAAAGGAAAGCCGGAGATTATATCGAGCGAAATGTTATGGAAATTACAGTCAAGATGAGAACTATAGTCCGAATTAACAAAAAAAAAATCAAAAAATTAAAATAAACTTGTGAAAATGTGATTTCTCCAAAGACTCAAAGAGTCTTACAATAAGATACTTCAGAATATTTATAGGTTAAACCAGAGAAAAACTGAGGCAACTTGACCAGATTAGAAAACTAATGATTATGCACAATGCACTCACTACACGTGAACGATGATATTGACCGACTCTACGTGAAATACAAGATGTACTGTTTGAATTCAACTTATTAATGTTAAAATAAAAATCGTTCTATACAAGGCATGAAACCGTTTGATGTAAGAAGCTTAATGATAATACTTCTAAGTCCAAAACGTATTAACGATAAGTGTATGGTGGAAGATATTCCGAGGCAGAAAACAACAATTTTTCTTACCTTGCCATAAACGTCGTTCGTACAATGTGAGGACTAAAGTGAAGTTCGTACAATGTGAGGACTAAAGTGAAGTTCGTACAATGTGAGGACTAAAGTGAAGTTCGTACAATGTGAGGACTAAAGTGAAGTTCGTACAATGTGAGGACTAAAGTGAAGTTCGTACAATGTGAGGACTAAAGTGAAGTTCGTACAATGTGAGGACTAAAGTGGAGTTCGTACAATGTGAGGACTAAAGTTCGTACAATGTGAGGACTAAAGTTCGTACAATGTGAGGACTAAAGTTCGTACAATGTGAGGACTAAAGGAAAGCAAGGGTTACAAGGCTGCTGAAAGTAAAACCAAGATCTAATTTTTACTCTCCTCGCTAGGGATTTTATTCGTATGAATTTCATATTTTTCAGCTTTTTTTTCCAAACCTCGATTTCTTTAAGATGAATTGACTAAGAAATAAAAAACGAAATCAGATTTTTTACTGGTAGCCTGATATAGATATAAGCAGACACCGTTAAAATCACAGAAGCAGACACCATTAAAATCACAGAAGCAGACACCATTAAAATCACAGAAATGAAAGAAAAAATTGGAAAGGAAAACCCCCTCGAATCTAATAAATCTAATAAAAGATATAAACACATGGACAGTTTTACAATAAGATACTTCAGACTATTTATAGGTTAAACCAGAGAAAAACTGAGGCAACTTGACCAGAAGATTAGGAAACTAATGACTATTCAAAATGCACTACACTCGAAGGATGATATTGACCGACTCTACGTGAAATAGAAAGACAGAGGAAGAAGATTTGACTGTGTAAATAACACGGAAAAAAGAAGTTAACAATTAAATAATTCAGAATACCGGAAGAATAATTACCGAATCAAGTCAAAACGTACCAACGATAAATGTTTGATATAAGAGATTCCGAGCCAGAAAACAGCAATCTTTCCTTCTTTGACAGAAACGTCGCTCGTACAATGTAAGGAATACAGTGAGGAAAAGTGAAAGCAAGTGAAAGTAAAACCAAGGTCTATTTTTTACTCTCCTCGTTAGGGATTTTATTTGCATGAATTTATTTATTTTTCCAAATCACAACCGCTTTCTTTAAGATTAATTGACAAAAAAACAAAGCAAAAAACAAACAAAAAAAAACAAACAAAAAACAACAACAAACAAAAAAAAAAAGAAAAAAATGTTTGTGATAATCTATTCTTTGGCTTCAGTTACGATCGGCGTTGACAGACATTCTTTCCAAATTGGAACCATTTTTTTTACCTCAAACTCATTATTCGTGACGAAAATGCCGTCTGACTCATGGCGATGCAATTTGTCACGATAACGACCTGTCTGTCAAAACTGCAGCAATCAGCTGGTCTATTGTTGGAGCAGCTGTCCCCCAATATGAATGTCATCGCCATCGAGTGCCGAATTTTACGCCATTATGAAATGTTTGTGAATCCCATTATCTTCTATTCGTTGGCTTTGCCAACTTAATGATGCGAGAAAACGGCCATTTTTTTAAATAATGAATTGTAGGCAGACAAAACAAGAAAACGATGTGCGACGCAAATTGGTTTAAAGTAACGTCAATTGTTATACAGAACACACACGTCACATTTTTCCTATTATTCCTTTGCTTTACGAGGTATCACATACACGGATATTTGCCCCACATTTTCCCCCTCGCATATATCGAGGTTGTTCTCCCCAACAAATCGGAGTTAAAGAAGCTGTCGCATAAGAGGATGATATTTGGTTTAAAAAAACTATGGCGAAAGAACCGACCCATTAAATTATGGTCGAATTAGTCTCCTCCTTCTTTTCGCCAAAATCTTTGAGTCCTTAATTAATCAAGCTCTAGTCCACCACCTTACAGCTGCTAAACTTCTGTCAGACCACAAATATGGATTTAGGCTAGCAGATATTTTAACTGTAATCTCTGAACGTTTATACCAAGCACTGGATAAAGCAGGCGAGGGGAGGGCAGTAGCCCTAGATATATCTAAGGCTTTTGACAGGATATGGCACGGTGGTCTTCTGATGAAAATAAAATTCTGTGGTATTACTGAACGAATGCTTAGCATAAGTAGATCCTTCTTAAATGAGAGAAGAATGCAGGTTGTCCTCGATGGGCGTATGTCCAAAATATTTGATATAAATGCGGGTGTACCTTAGGGATCGATCCTTGGATCTTTATTATTTCTGATATTCATAAATGACTTACCTGATAAAATTGTCTCTGAGATAGTTTTTTTGCAAGAAGAGCTACAGCAGAAACAAAGCATGAAACGTTATATGAAACCAAGAGCAATGAAGTTTCATACCTATAAGCTCATTATCTCCTGCCCATCCCCTCCCATTCCCTAATCACCCCCACAAAAAAAGAATGATGCCAAATAGCAGAGAAGTGTTGTGGAGGATAGAAAGATCGAATCCCACTTATCAGTTTAAGATCATTAAAACCATTTCCTCTCCAAACGTTAAAAAAACATAAGGCTGGCTGTTTAGAGTTTCAAATTAGCTATTTAATTTTATAATTAAAAAAAGAATATGATGTTGAGAGGAGACTAAGTTTTTTTTTATTATAGTTTCTTTTTAATATAAAAAACTGTGCTAGTGAATGTGCTTCTTTATGATTTATATACAAAATTATTCAGAGAAAAATAAACAAAAAATATGTATTGTTTGTTTAATTTTCATTGAAAATAATCACTATTTTTAAAGAAATTTTTTCTTAGCAACTTAAAAAATTTTTACAATTCAATTCATTTGAACATTTTACTAGAAGGTGGATTAAACCAAATGCGAATCCGTCTCCCATTGTCCCGATTTTTTCTTTTTATGGATAATTCAATTAATAATAATAATAATAATAATAATAATAATAATAATAATAATAATAATAACAACAACATATTGTAACGATAAAACAGACGAAAAAATAAGAAGAAATATCATACATAAACACATTTCAGCCACTGAACAATACTCATTCATTATTCATTTAAAAAATTGAAAAACAAGTCAATTATGTCATGTAAATACCCGGTAAAAGAATGTGTCTCCAAAAATAACATGGACATGGGTATGACTAGAACCAGTATCGTTTGCCAGGTAATATGCAACCTATCTTCCTAGAAGAGCTCCATTTACTTACAGCTTACAGCACACGATTTCCCCAAAACCGAATTTAGGGATATATTAACTAAACACACAACCATTTTAGCCGTCTCATACTGATATCAACGCCCCCAAATTATTGAAGCCCTACTAATCCGTATGAAAAAAAAATCAACCAGACTCAATATGAAAGGGAGTGCACGCTAAAGTGCTTTTAATTATTTTAAGTACTTCAGTATTTGAAAAGATTTAAATCGTCTTCTTGTAAAGCGTTTTTTTTTACATTTTATTTCATCACTCGCCTGAGGACGACATATGCAAGTTGAAAACGTTCGCGAATACGGCAAGTTTTATTTCATACTTGAACAGAATGTTCAAACTAAACAAAATGGATTGCAAGAGAAACAAAAAGGAATTGCCGCTGCTCTTCAATAATATATATATATATACATAGAGAGAGAGAGAGAGAGAGAGAGAGAGAGAGAGAGAGAGAGATAGATGGTCTCTTCAACTAACGAAGGGATTGTTATAAGTTTTTGAATGTATATTCTAGAAACAACTGATGAGTAATATGTGAACAGAGAGTTGTGTTCATCCACCGAAACCCTTAAAATAAAACTTATTTTCTAAACTAATGAATTGATCATTATGAATTCTGAGATATATATTCTGGAAAATACGGTAAGTACCCTGAGATTATTATTCTATTTTTAATGTTAAAATTTAGAGAACACACACACACACACACACACACACACACACACACACACACACATATATATATATATATATATATATATATATATATATATATATATATATATATATATAATATTATATTACGATTCTATTAAACAAAATGTTTTATACTTTGGAGATACGTTTGGCTTATAAAACGCAGAATCTCCACTCAAAAACGCCCTTCCAAAACAAGATCCTTTAAAAACCAAACAGCTTTAGCAAAATATATTTGTCATCTCAAAGATATGAATATCCCCTTTAATTTAAAATGGAAAACACTATGCTTTTGTAAAGCATATAAGTCTGGTGACAAATTCTGCACACTTTGTAGATTTGACGCTCTGTCTATAGCAAAATTCAATGACAATAAATCAACTCGTTTGAACCGAAGAGACGAACTATTTTTCGGTTGAATGCATAAACGTTGGATAAAATTTCACCGCTTTAATCTCCCCTAAAATAATATATTGATTATTAATCTGATTATTATCGTTCATAATAATTAATATTATGAGTAATAAGTTAATAAATATTATTATATTACTTATTTACTTCTTCTTCTTCTTCTTCTTCTTATTATTATTATTATTATTATTATTACTACTACTACTACTACTACTACTACTAATAATAATAATAATTTTGTAACTATCATTATTATTTTATTTATTATATTATCACCAATATTATTAGCGTTATTGACATTGTTTATATTTTACAATGTTACACTTCACAATAAATAAAAAATTTGTTCCTAAAATAATTTTAAGTTATCCCCCTTTTATCACTAAAAGTTTTTTTTTTAATTTCTATTTTACTTTTCAAAAAATTACAGCTGTATCCCTTGGACTTTCATTTTACACTTTAATTTAGCGTCCAACGACAAAGACTATTTAACCGTACATAAGAACAGCGTTTTTAAATTATTATTTCAACCATTCGAAGACAGGGTATAGCAGTATGCCCAACAATATATTGACTGAACTTAAAACAAATTTTCTAATGGAGATCAATACGGTATTTCTTTTATTTATTATAAAAACATTTTTCTCTTAATCTTATTCCTAATTGTCTATTTTCTATATCAACATAACATTACTAACCTCTTATGTTTTAAAATATTTGCAGGGATATCCGCCTTACTTACAACAAAGATGCTAGTTTTATTTTGGTGTCTTAAATTTCTTCTCTCCCCCCTATTGTTGCTGTTGAGGAGATAAGGTTCCAAGAAAAAAACCTTTGTCAATTATTGTCAATGATTTTAATAAAATGAACATCGTTTCCGACGATCGTACACTCGAGTTGATTTTTCCATTCACAATTATTAATCGCTTTTACTCAATATATATATATATATATATATATATATATATATATATATATATATATATATATAGCTCTAGGATATTGAGCTTATTATATATCTACAGTAATATGCAAACTGTTTCTTTTTAAATTATTAATATATTTACTAATATATTAAAATAAACTCTGCTCTTTAGACTCCAGGTCTAATTCCGTCCAGAAAATATTATAAATATATATATATATTTATATATATAAAGGGTGACCCCCAATAAAACAAAAGCTAAATGGAGGCCATCTAGAACATATGCTGTAGAACGGAGAAGAAAAGGACAAAGGCCCTTGTGTTTTGATGTGATGTTTTGAATATAATAAACTAGTTATGCCCAAAGTTTCCTTTCATTCGGACAAAACACTAAGAAACGGGGCATAATTAGAGTTGGGGCCCGTTTTTTTTGTCACCCTGTATATTTATAAATTGTCACTGTATTCAAGAAAGGAGACAAAGGAGATTGCAATAACTACCGTGGTATCTCTTTACTCAGTGTCACCGGCAAAGTCTTTGCAAGAGCTCTCCTTCCAAGGCTCCAGCGGATTGCAAACCGCGTTTATCCAGAATCACAATGCGGCTTCCGCAGCGGATGCTCAACCACGGACATGATATTTTCAGTGCGTCTAATCCAGGAAAAATGCAGAGAACAACGTAGACCTCTCCATATCGCATTTGTGGACCTCACGAAAGCTTTTGACATGGTCAGTAGAGATGGTCTGTTTCCCATCCTACAAAAGTTGGACTGTCCACCAACTCTTCTTAGTTTGATAAGATCGCTCCATGATAACATGACAGCCGCAGTCTTCTTCGAAGGTGACATGTCTGACAACTTCCCTGTGTGCAGTGGGGTCAAGCAAGGTATTTTGTGGGCTCCCTCACTGTTTGGCATCTTCTTCTCAATTCTTCTGCACCACGCTTTTAGAAATCACGAGGACGAAGACAGTGTGTTCCTTCATACTCGCTCTGACAGAGAACTTTTTAACTTGGCTCGCCTACGCACCAAAACCAAGATACGAAGAGTCCTAAAACATGAGCTGCTGATGCAGACGATGCTGCATTGGTCTCGCACTCTGCAAGTGGAGTCCAGCGGCTGCTTGACAAATTGAGCGCTGCTTGTGCGGAGTTCCCACTGGTAATCAGTGTGAAGAAGACAGTCGTGATGCACCAAGATAACGCATCACCAATCACCATCAATGGCCACGAACTAGAGACTGTCGAGAACTTTTCGTATCTATGATCCAACATCAACAAGGGAGTATTCATTGAACAGGGGCTACAAACGCGCATAGGTAGAGCAGTGTCTACTTTCAACCGACAACGTGAAAGTGCATGGTCACATAAATACCTCATTTCTCGCACAAAATGCCGTATCTACTAATGCTGTGTTCTGAGTACCCTACTGTACGGAGCAGAGACTTGGAGCACGTATGCTCCTCACGAGAAAAGATTGAACGTCTACCATCTCCGATGCTTGCGACGTATCATGGACATCAATTGATGGGATAGAATAACAACGAAGAGGTGCTAAGACGTGCCAGCAGCCGCTCCTTGTTCCCAACACTAAAGATCCGACGATCGAGATGGCTTGGACACCTGCGCAAAATGCCAAATGGCCGTCTCCCTAAGGATATCCTCTCCAGCGAACTGGTAAATGGAAGAGAAGCCGCGGTCGCCTGGTGCTGCGCTTTAAAGATGTGGCCAAACGGAACCTGATCGCTCTTGGCATCGATATGAATGTGTGGGAGGAGCTAGTCGAAGATACACCAGCATTGAGGCGTGCCTTGAGTAAAGGTGACGAAGACACGAGAACCTTTGGTCTAGAGGCTGGCACGGAGAAGACAAAACTAGTGTCTACGTTTACTGTTGCTTGCATTAATCTTTCGTAGATTGCTTGCCATTATATATATATATATATATATATATATATATATATATATATATATATGCTAGCAGGACGCTCAGAGGTGTCCGGTCGTACAATAAGCTTAAACATTATGTTTTAATATAAGCACATTGCGCATGTATTATTATAGAATAAAATTCTCTATTGATTATTATATCTCACGCGAAATAATTTACCCGGTGGACTAATTCTCAAAAACAAACATATTTTTAAATAACAAAATAATTATGATAATGTCGTTCATCAAATTCCGTCTATGTTTGTTTACAATACTGCGTCAGCTGATATTTGGGTTTGACGATGAATGACCTAGAAAAGCTACATCTGATTAAACTTTAGTTTAAAAATATTCAAATATATATACACGTGTATATATACATTTATTTAAAATTTTCATTGAAGAACTGATCATTATAAATATTTTTAAATATATTCTCGATGATTCTATGTGTAACGGGGGTGTATAGTTGTGCCTTTAAACGTGAAACGTTTAAATATGAGTTTAATAATATTGATAAAATAATCATTCTACATTACAGTTTTCCTAAAACATTTTTAAACGCGTGATCATCAATAATTAATATTTACTTGGTTAAATACTAAACTATTTAACTTATAATAATCATGAATGATAAAATATGTAATCCAACCAAAGAGGAAGTAATGTTGGTACATCTTTTTAACTTTACTCTTTTCGTGTGATATAGAAACCGTATCATAAGCTACCCTCTCCCCTAAAAAATAAAGAAAGCATAAAAATTTAAAACTAATTAAGTATTTATTGCTTGAGCACGTTATTGGATGGGTATTCTACTATTATATATATATAAGTAAAAATATAAAGATAGAAAGAAAACAAGAGTGTCAATGTAACTGATAAAGTATAAACGCTATGATGCCATCCTGGCAATAAAACCTTTAACAAATGTAGCTGAAGCGACTCATGACAAATCTAGACATCACAAAGAATTACGTTTGACACGACGATAGGCCTGCTCTTTTGAAATCTAGCGTAAACACGGGAATATTTGATTGCCCATCTTGTTATAGGTTCAGTCACGTAACAACCCATGTCATTATCGACGCAGCAGAATTGACCTCCTAGCTCATTCCTACGAATCTATTTTCCTTCCCTTTTTTTCTGCTCTTTCGCTGGTTACTGCCATGACATTTGATGTCACTTGAAAATGATAAAATAAACGAAACCTACGGAGTTAAATCTCATCAATTTACTAACATTTGTTAACAGATAATTCGTTTCGTGTTAAAGTTCACCAGTCAAGGTTTTCATGGGACGCGAAAAGCATTTGTCTAGTAACAACCACTACCAATAATATTCCTCACTCTTTATCTATGCTTCAAAGTAAACGAAAATTTCATGAGCAAAGTTTATTTCCTAGAACTCTCTGTCCGTGGAACACAATACCGCGGGGTTGTTTCCTAGCTGACTATAACATGTTTGTTTCCAAGTCAAACTTAAAGAAGTTCTTACTGCGCCAACTTCTTAAATAATCAACTACTTGAAAATTTCCATCGTAACTGATTACAAAATTATTGTTTTCGCCGGCCATCTGGCACTTATTATTCCTTATCCTCGCGTAACTTTTGGACTTTTATAAGTGTAAAAAATGCAGTCTAAATGATTGTCGAATGCAAATTTTCTATGCATAGCACGCACCGTCATTATCTCCCTTGGTAGGCTGTTTGATGAAACTTAAAAGACGGACACAGAACGTTTTTCTTTTATTAAGATAAAAGCGTCTATCTTACATTTTTGAAGGGTTCCGCAGAGAGCACAATTCTGCGCGGAATTGAAACACTCATTGAAAATAAATTAAAAATTAAATGCTTTTCTATGCCATAATCGGCTATTATTTAATCCCCACTGCTAATATAAAACATACTCATCAAAATTTAAAGGCTTTAATGAATTCTGCGTAATGTTGGACGGTTTACTCTATGCATACTTTCAGCATAAACTATAATAATATTTGTTTTTGGTTGACACACACACACACACACACACATATATATATATGATTTGCATTAAAACTAATTCTCATGAAGAAGACCAACGTGCCGTACCCGATCAAACGCCTTAAATATATCTAAGACTACTGCCATAGCCATTTCTGGCCTTATTCAGTGCATGTTATATACTTCAGAGATTATGGTTAGGCTATCTGCAGTAGAACAGGTTTACCTTAATCCATACTCTTGTGCGGATAGAAGTTTAGTAGCTGTGAGGTGGTGGACTCAAGGATTTTAACAAAAAGAGTGGGGAAGCCAATGGTGGAATAATTTAATGGGTCACTTCTTTCGCCAGAATTCCTGTATCACAGAAGCAGTTTTCAAGCAGTCAGGAAAAAGAAAGATCCTTTAAGGCATTTCTTGAAAAGTTTCGGGAGAAACTGAGCAACCTTAAAGCATTTTTTTTAATAGTACAGCCGGGATGAGATAAGGTTCACATGTTTTTGAAGTGTCTAGGTTTTTTATGATACTATTTACTTGAGAAGGGGTGATTTTCAGATCATCTAGTGTGGTTTTGCCCACAAAGGAAAATCTGGGAGGAAGTGGTTTGCTGGGTCCAAAGTAGAGTTAAAAGCAAACTGACGCGCAAACAGGTTAGTCTTTTCGGTTCAAGATTGTTGGATAATGGAGGAATTGTTGATTGGCCATTATTTACTACGTCGTTATAGATTTTCCAGAAATCACGAATTCCTAATGTCCGTGTTTTGGATATATTCCTTCTTAGCTGAGGCTATTTCTTTCTTACAATTACTTCTAGCTTCTATACTTAGTATAATCTACATTCAGCAAATTAAAGCAACTCCTTCTACATTAGTAGTATGTATCTGTTCACATTGCATTTCAACTTCTGCATGTCAATACAAACAAAATAGCAGGAACCAGGGAAGAAATTCCGAGATCTAACAGTTAGAAGGAAGTAGATATTAGAGCAGAAAACTTTTCGACAGCTACGGATCTTAACAATGAAGGGGTAGGATTTTGTTGCTAAATAGGTTTGATGGACGTATGTACACTGATGGAGTACAAGTGTAATATGTTTATAAGAGCACATGTCATCAAAATATGTGTAAAACAGGTACAGAGATGCAACATTGCGAAGATTAGACAGAAGTTGAAGCTTGGGTGATAGTGTGGGACCTATTAGATGAGGGACTGTTTCTGTCCAAGTATGAGAGATTAGTGGTAGATGAACCAACCCAGATATGACAATAATACTTCGTATGCAGGCGAACAGTTGCTTGGTAAAGATTTAAAATTCAATCAAAGCAACTTATAACTACAAAATAAAATCACACACCTAAAAATTTCATCCTAAGGCTCACCTAACCTTTACAGGATGGTGTTGTCTTTTATACTAAGATAAGGATACGTCCTTGACAATCGATCCGACAGAGTTGAGACATTTGAGTTCGGTAGCCGTTTTTACAATCACCTAATAAGCAGACCTAGGAGAGAATTTAACACGTATATATATATATATATATATATATATGCCTCAGTATTATTATTATTAGTAGTAGTAGTAGTAGTAGTAGTAGTAGTAGTAGTAGTAGTAGTAGTAGTAGTAATTAATGAATAATGATGTATATTTATGAGTAATAAGATAATAATCTTTTCTATGGAACTCGATCCAGATAAAATATGAAGCCACTTGATGTAAGGAGCTACAAATAGTTTAGATGATGATTCTGGCCCACAAAAACGACAATTCATCGTATTTTGTCATAAATATCGCTAATGGAATGTGAGGACAAAAGGACAAAATAAGGGAAGCGAGAATTACGAGGCTGTCGAAAGTAAACCCAAGATCCGCTACATCTGCATCTAAAAAACAAATTTAAGGCTCCAAATATTCCTACTAGAATTGTCCAGAAAGACCCGGGTTGTAGAAGATAAAGTTTTTAGTAAAATTCTATTTAAGTCACAGTATGACTCGATTTCAACCCAGAAAATAGCAATGCATCCCTTTTCGTCAGAAATATCCATCATAGAATCTAATGACTAAATAGCAAAATAAGAGAACAAGAAGTACGAGGAGCCGTATAAAAACACACAGTTCCTTTCTATGCTCTTCTGTTTCCCAGAAACATTCAAAATATCCCAGGTGATTAAACAAAGAGATCCGTTCGAAATTTTACGCACATTCCAAAGTTCGACAGAAAGATTCACATGTTTGAAAAGATACACTTAAAAAAGGTCGAAGGTTACATCAACCGAAACGTGGTAAAAATAACTCAACAATAGTACCAAAAATCTAAATAATACCGATAACACATCTTAAAAAAGTATAAATTCAGGAGAAGTTAAGAGTTTGAAGAAAATAGAAGCATAAAGATAATGTGTATGGCGTTTAAGGACATTCGATGATGAGGTCCAATTTGCTGGCTATGTGAAATGTAGTTTCCTCTTATTTATCATTGTTCCCAGATCCACTTTGACTTTAGAGAATCTGGAGCTAGCACCGAACATTTATGTTATTATTTTGTCTTATCCTCTGTAAAACTCAATTCTTCAAATTTTTTTTACAAGGTGGTCACCACATACCAAGGCCCGGAAGCCACTCAGGGATAAGGGTTATTCTAAGCACAGTACGTTAGTGTGGATATTTAATAAAGTGTCTACTTGAGGGGGCGGTTCATCAGGAATTTGTTTCCGTTGGACTTGAAGACATCTAAGTTGTAGTCAGGAGGGAAGCAAGCAGACGTGCACTTCCAAGAAAGAAGCTTTGTTCATGGAATCTACGTTTTGATTTAGGCATAGATAAAGAGCGGGGAAAATTTTTGACAGTGGATTCAGCTAAACGGGTGTTTTTCGTAATAGATTGGCGATGGGGTACCAGAGATTGGAGTTCAGACGAGCACCTGCCATGGAAGTAACGATAAAACAAAGATAGGCTTGCAACGTCTCTTCTGTGGGAGAGAGGTTGCAGGGAAGAGAAAAGCCAGGAAGTCTGTTTTGTACTCTGTCAAGGCAGGATAGGCTGTTTTTACTAACTCCTGCCCAGATATGGCAGCAGTATTCCATCCTTGGACGTACTTGGCTTTTATATAGATAGAGAATTGCATCAGTAGTGATATATCCTCTGGAGCGGTAGAAGGATCCCACCATCTTTTCAACGACCTTGGCAACAGACTTATGTACGTGTTCCATTTCAGATCAGGAGTAAAGGTCCAGCCCAGAAGCTTATCAAAACATGGGGCTTCTCCTAGACGAGAGCCACCCATTTCAATTGATGCCAGATGGAGATCAGAGCGTTGATGATGTAAGGATGGGTTTTAGATGCATTAAAGGTAACCAGCCACGTCTTCCCCCACTGAACCACGCGCTCGAGATCAGAGGAGAGAGAATCAGAGAGAACTTTGTCATTTACAGCCTTTGATGTGTTGCCGTAGATGGTCGTGTCATCAGCATAGATGTCAACGAATGATTTAAGTATGTGTTTAGCGAGATCATTGATGTAGAACAGGAAGAGATTTGCGCCCAGTATTGACCCTTGAGGGACTCCAACATTAATACTGCAGGCCTCTGATTTTTGTCCATCAACCACTACTCTTATGAGCCTATCGGAGAGAAATGATTTAATGACAGAGAGAATATTTCCAGTTATACCGTAACAAGAAATTTTGTGAAGTAGGCCTTTATGCCATAACTTGTCGAAGGCCTTTGATATGTCAAGAGCAGTTGCCCTAGAAAGGAAGCCTTTGTCAAGAGATTCACTAATCCTATGAGATATAACAGTTAGCACATCTGCGGTAGATCTTACAGAACGGAAACCATATTGCGTGTCACCAAGAAGGTTATTTCTGCTGAGGTGGTTTACTATTTCTCTATTTAATATGGATTCCAGCAACTTACTCATGACACACAGGAAACTTATTGGTCTGTACTGAGAGGGAGATGATTTATCACCTGAGTTCTTAAATACAAGGCATACTGATGAGGTTTTCCGGGGTGTTGGAAAGCACTTTTTCTTAAGGCAACGTTTAAACAGTTTCGTAAGTATGTGAGCAAGTTCTGGTTGAAGCTTTTTTAACACTATATTTGGGATGCCGTTAGCGCCAGTAGCTTTACTGGAATCAAGGTTCTTGATTAGCTTGGCAACCTCGTGCACAGATATTTTTATGTTACCTTGCGTGTTCTGTGTTATAGGAGGAAATATGGGGAGTTGATGGCCTTCGTCGCATAGGGTAGAATTAGCTGAAAAGTTCTTGGCAAATAGTTTAGCCTTGTCTGAAGCTGCGGAGATGACCTCTGGTCCGTTGATAATGGTTGGGATAGAACGCACACTTCTGTTCAGGATCCTATTGGTTATTTGCCAAAACTGGTAGGAACCAAGCCGCTGATCACCTACTTTGGATTTAACAGACTGGGCATATAGCTCTCTTGCATTTTTTATTACTCTTTTACAGTGATTGCTGGCGTTCCTGAAAGCAGCTTTAGTTTAAGTGCATCTATTACGTTGGTAGCTATGGAAAAAGTGATTTCTGTTCGCGATGGCAGCAGCACATTCTGGGAGAACAATGGCTGGCTGGTAGGTTTTTGTTAGAATTTTTTAGATGGTATATCGGTCTATGCCTACAATTAACCAATTTAAAAAACAAAGACAACCGTTTTCTTCTATAAAACAATGAAACTACACAATCAATAAATATTTGAAACTATAGATATCTTAAAGAATAAATTGTTATTTTTTTTTCAAAATTATGGATTCAGCATTAAAATACCAAAAAAAAAAATGGTATACCGTAAACTAAATTCCATGAATAAATATTTAGATATAAAGAACTTGAAGCATATGTCTTTCAAAAATTGCCGGATGAGGCATTAAATAAATTGAAAAGGATTAGCATACCATAATACAAACTACCAAACTAAACCATACAGCTTTTACAATTGATTTTTTTACCAAGCACCGTAACCCATTGCGTCACAGGTCCGTTGTAAAAGTGATATTCTTCCGACAATTGAAGCTTTTATACTCAGCGTGGGCGACCGAAAAATACAATTGTGAATTATTTCAAACCATATCCAGTCATGGCTGACGGAATGAGAGCATCCTTCCCCATGAAGTAAATAAGGGTTCCGTTCGAAATTCCGTCCAGATTCTCGAGTTCGACAGACACATTCTCAATTTCGACAAAATACACCTAAAGAAGGTTGGAGGTTACATCAACCGAATAGTTGTGAAAATCAAACTGAAAATGAGAATAGTAGTCCGAAGAATCCAAATTATACGAATAACCAATCTTCATCTAAAAAAATTATAAACCGGAAAAAGGGTTTATATGCGGTAAAACAAAACAGTCGTGAAAGAAAGCTTAAAATCTGCGTCACTATTTAGCTTATGCATATCTTTTCTGGAAAAGGCATGAACAAGTGGAATCGTGAAGGTCAACGAAAGAAAGGATCAAGTTTACAATGGGGTTTGGCGTCAGTTATTTTGTTCGGCAACTATAAATAAAATAAAACGTTTAAATAAGATTTGCTTTCAACCCCCCGACCCACCCAGAAGTGAGGGGTGCCGTATTGGCATCCGCGCCAGGCTAGCAAACATCAAATGAAGTTTTCAAATATATTACAGCGAAGATTAGTTTTAGTCGTTGTTTTATTCCTTTCTCTCGCCTCTCATCTTAAAAAAAGAATTCTATTATTAAATGCCGGGGATGTTTAGTCTGTGCATTCGGAGAGGCAAGTACCCCATGACGTCATTCATAGATCACAAAACAGACCTTTGTTATTGCGAAAGGAAATGGATTCCACAGAGTTTGTAGGAAATAAACACGAGATTCATTCTAAGACGTAATATATACCAATCCTAAATGTACCATGAGTAAATAAATAAATGTTACTTTTTTATAAGAAAACGAGCGGGGGGGGGGCTTAACATACGCTTAAATATATTTTACTTCATTCAAATTCCGTAGTCATTGTTGCAGAACATATTCTCTATTATATATATATATATATATATATATATATATGTATGTATGTATATATATAAAGAGAGAGAGAGAGAGAGAGAGAGAGATAGAGTGAGAGAGAATAAATGACAAAGACTATATTACAAAAGTCATGATGTTGCCCATCTTATAATGTTGCATATTGGTTTATATTTGAGGAGATGATATATTAAAACGTGTCATGAGTTATCTAGTGGATGTGAGATATTGTTCTTTTAACAGATAATAAACGTATAAATCGTATGCATGTTGTTTAGCCAGGAGGACATGAGGACTGCTTTAATATTATAAAAAACACGATGTTATAAAAAATTGGAAAAACCAAACAAGGCAAAACCGCGAACAAATGTAATAAAAAAGGAAAAAAAAAGGTGTAAAAGAGGAAAAAAGATTTAGGTAGGAAGACAGGTTCGAACCCAAAGCATCGAGGCTTAGGCGAAAAAAAAAATGCCTGACATGTTACCTCTACACCAAAAGAGACACACAATTGAGAACGGATAAAATTAACTCTTTAAAAAACTTGAAGGTGGTTGAAACTAACGTCAACGTTTTCTAGGTCAAATATGACGTCATTTTCGTAGTAGCAGAAGGAGGCCGATTTTAGGGTGAAGGAACATCCACACTCACACACACACACACACACACACACACACACACACACACACACACACCTCCACGCCCCCCACACATTTTAGCTTTTATATTTATAGATGCCCTCCGTCCTGGTTTAATTAAGATATGACGCGTAAAATTGAAAGGAATAAAAAACGAATGTGAAAGAATACCAAAGGAAAAAAGTAAAAAAAAAAGAAAAAAAAAGTTATCGCGTAAAATGCGAATACGTTTATTTAAATCTAATTTTTTTGTTGTTTTTTTAAATGGAAAAACAAAATTCAAAAAAATAAAACATACTGTGTATAATAAAAATATGTTTATTAGATTTTATTTATTTATTTTTCTTTGTATCAATGAAAAAGAAAAAAATGAATAAAACTGACCTTTTTTTTTTTAAAAAATTTAATGTTGGTTTGTTTTGGTTTATTTTGGTTTCTTTTTTTTTATTGTTTTCTTTGTTGTCGCTGTTAACCAATTTGGATGTTGTCTGATTCCAATATCGATAGCGTAGTAATAATCGTGCTAATGCAATGTATAGACATAAATAATAAATTCGAAAATAAATAATAATTCGAAAATAGGAAGTCGGCTCCTCCCTGGTATCACGAATGAAATCAGTGCAAACATAATAGAAGTATATAGACAGTAAATAAAATATTAATTCTACTATTCGGTGCAAGACTTTAAGAACGCTGGCGGCTAACTGTTAAAGTGTCTTGTAAAAACTATAATCCAATGTTAGTTCGTTTCGTTTAAGTAATCCTTCGAATCGCAACCCGAAAAATATGAAGAGAGGAAAAAAAACGGAAAGAAGAAGAAATATATAAAATGGCACAAGTAACCCACAGAATAACTGGAATGTAAAATCGCGTTTCACCCGAGGGAAAATGCCAATCCATATTTTTTAAGTAACTAAGAATTCAAACCGATGTTCCTCGTATATTCCTCTGTGGACATATCCACAGCAGTTAAGTGGTCGCAGGCGGAGTATGAATCGAATAGAGAGAAAAGATTATACAACTTCCGTTGATTCTAACCGATTGTGGCAGTGAACTCTTACCGGAAAAAAAACTATAGAAATGTACGAATATCAAGGAACTGTAAGACTAGTAGGCCTATAGCACACCTCAGATCATGTGCTAAAGTGTGAATGTAATGTCGTGATTTTTAATCCTATTAAAGTCAAACTCACACGGGAAAAATGAATTCCTTTTTTATATAGAAGAGAAGATATATACACACACACACACACATATATATATATATATATATATATATATATATATATATATATATATATATAGTAAGTTATAAAATATATCTGGCGATTAAGCTACACTGAATATTCAGCGTTTCATCCACTCTAGGACTCTTTAGGCTTATACGCATAAGCATGAAGGTTCCTAGAGTGGATGAAACGCGGAATATTCAGTGTAGCTTAATCGCCATATATATTTTATAGCTTACTAACTACCTCTACCTACGTATTGAGCACTTTTGAAGTAAACACTTAAAGTTTGCGCATAAATTTGTACTTTCGTATATTAATTTTATGTGAGTAAATTAAGTAGTTATATATATATATATATATATATATATATATATATATATATATATATATATATATTAATGGCAAACCTCTGTCTCTTGAGACAATGACATTCTGCATCAAGATATTGCAAAGCATCATCATTCGCTTATCGGAACACTAGACCGGATTTTTTGTCGGGGTTTACTCCTTAGCCTTTGCCTTTCCCAAGGCATCCACAACATAGTGAGGCTATTTGCCCGTAAGTGAATAATCCTTCATGGTACACAACAAATAACGAAATAACCAAAATAAAAACAAACTTTGTCACTATTGTTTTTGTTGTATTTTTGAAAATTAGTGACGTTAAATATTTCCAAAGTTACGAATATAATAAGGAAATAACCAAAAATAATATATATATATATATATATATATATATATATACATATATATATATATATATATATATATATATATATATGCGTGTGTCTGTGTGTGTGTGTTTACACATATATATAACAACTGAATTTGAAATAGAATTGTTGTTTCTGTGTAACAATTGAATTTGAAACAACATTGTTGTTTCTGTGTAACAATTGAATTTGAAACAACATTGTTGTTGATGTGTAACAATTGAATTTTAAATAGATATGTAACTGATATGTAACAATCGAATTTGAAATAGTATGTTTGTTAGTTTATAACAATTCAAATTTGAAATAGTATGTGTACTAGTGTATTACAATCGAATTTGATATAGTATGTGTATTAGTGTATAACAACCAAATTTGAAATAGTATATGTATTAATGTATAACAATCGAATTTGAAATGGTATGTTTATTAGTATATCACACTCGAATTTGATATAGTATGCGTATTAGTGTATAAAAATCGAATTTGAAATAGTATGTGTAGTATTGTATAACAATCGAATTTGAAATAGTATGTTTATTAGTATATCACACTCGAATTTGATATAGTATGCGTATTAGTGTATAAAAATCGAATTTGAAATAGTATGTGTATTATTGTATAACAATCAAATTTGAAAAAGTATGTTATTAGTGTATAACAATCTTATTTGAGATAGTATATGTATTATTGTATAACAATAAAATTTGAAACAGCATGTTATTAGTGTATAAAAATCGAATTTGAAATAGTATTTTATAAGTGTATAACAATCGAATTTGAAATAGTATTTTATAAGTGTATACCAATCGAATTTTAAATACTATGTGTATTAGTGTATAACAATCGAATTTTAAATAGTATTTTATAAGTGTATAACAATCGAATTTTAAATACTATGTGTATTAGTGTATAACAATCGAATTTTAAATAGTGTGTGTATTAGTATATGAACACCTAATTTGAAATAGTATGTGTATTAGTGTATAACAATCGAATTTGAAATAGTATGTGTAGTAGTGTATAACAATCGAATTTAAAATAGTATGTGCATTATTGTATAAGAATCGAATTTGAAATAGTATGTGTATTAGTGTATAACAATCGAATTTGAAATAGTATGTGTGTTAGTATATAGGATTCAAATTTGAAATAGTATGTGTAGTAGTGTATAATAATTAAATTTGAAATTGTATGTGTATTAGTGTATAACAATTAAATTTGAAATTGTATGTGTATTAGTGTATAACAATTAAATTTGAAATTGTATGTGTATTAGTGTATAACAATTAAATTTGAAATTGTATGTGTATTAGTGTATAACAATTAAATTTGAAATTGTATGTGTATTAGTGTATAACAATTAAATTTGAAATTGTATGTGTATTAGTGTATAACAATAATATTTGAAATTGTATGTGTATTAGTGTATAACAATTAAATTTGAAATTGTATGTGTATTAGTATATAACAATTAAATTTGAAATTGTATGTGTATTAGTGTATAACAATTAAATTTAAAATTGTATGTGTATTAGTGTATAACAATTAAATTTGAAATATTATGTGTATTAGTGTATAACAATCGAATTTGAAATTGTATGTGTATTAGTGTATAACAATCGAATTTGAAATAGTATGCGTATTAGTGTATAACAATAAAATTTGAAATAGTATGTGTATTATAGTATAACAATCGAATTTTAGATAGCGTGTGTATTAGTGTATAACAATCGAATTTGAAATAGTAGTTTATTAGTGTATAACAATCGAATTTGAAATAATATATTTGTCAGTGTATAACAATTGCCTTGTAAAAAGCATTGCATTTAGTGTAGGAATTGAATGTTTAATAGCATTTTGGTTGGTGTATAAGAATTGAATTTAAAATGGTATATCCGTTAGATAGTAACCATGTAAAGTAAAGTATATTTGTTGGTTTGTCATACATGAATTTTTAATAGTCACAATAAAATTGCATTTGGTATTTTATTGGTTTGTTACTGTTTAATATGAAATGATATCTTAAAAGTTTGAAATTATACGTTTTCGTTCTCTATCAAGCTGAATTTTAAACTGCGATTAAATTTTCATCATTAAATGCGCCGATTGAATTAATGCATTTATGAATCCGACTATGTTTAATAAATGTTATTTATACTTGATTATAAGTTTTTATTTTTTATTTCTATTGATAACTATTTTTGCCTAGTTCAGTTTATATATATAAATAATTATTATATAGTAAGTAAGTTATAAAATATATATGACGAGTTTATAACTTATAAAATATATATGGCGATTAAATATATATAGCGATTTTATAACTTTCTACCTAGCTCTACCTACGTATTGACCATTGTTGAAGTAAATACTTAAAGTGTAAGCATAAATTTATACTTTCGTACATTGATTTATGTGATTAAATGAAGTAGTTATAATTATATATATATATATATATATATGTATAAACTGCGTCGATCGTTTTATTGTATATTAGTAAAATATCAATATTTCCCTAAATATACATCACAAAAAATGAAAATTTTACCATCAAAGGGTTGCTTAGTTATTTCCCAACATTTTGTTTAAATTTATGCTATATTCACGAATTTATTGCATTTTATTTATTATCAAAGAAATTGTACTGTCCATGGCTTTATTGAAGATCTCGTACAATGCTAAAATATCAGGCGAATAAAGGTTATCGAAAAGCAAAGGATAGTTGATGGACTCGTAGAAGGATTGTCCATCAAAAAATAGTTACGGAGCTGAAATGGGACCCAAAAGCCTAGACTGCATTCTTGAAAAACCCGAACATCAAATCCAAAAAAATAAGAGCATCAGGAGAAATCCTTTAGATAGTGATATTCGGATAATTCGTAGGGAAGTCAACCGAAAGACAAACAGCACCAGTGCTTTCGTTTTTGCAAAAGCTAGAATCGCTCCAAGAACCAGGCATGCCCGATACAATGTGTTGAATGAGATTGCAAGGAATATCAAATCTCTTCCAATGCTTCCAGTGAGCAAACAACATAGGGAAAAACGAAACGCTTGGGCACAGAATTACATGAAAATGTGATTTTCAACGGGTCCTATTTAAGGATGAGCCTCAGGTTACCCTTGACACTCGGGAGAAATCGACCAAGTTTGAAACCCGAATGGAACTCCGACTCGTTACAGAGTTCATCGCCAACAAGGAGGTAGAGTCATCATGTTTTGGCCGGAAATGATTGGTGATAAGTTGGTTAGATCATTCCGAGCGCCGGAGGGTGTAACCCTTACCAGCAATGGGTACCTGGCCTTTTTGGATAATCATTTGTTGGCATGGCTAGATGACCTACCATTGTCGCGTCGCTTTCAAATGATTTTTATATATGGCAATGTACCATCCCCTTCTGCTTGGGCGACTGCAACCTTCCGTTAATCTATGGAATTCATTGCGGAAACTCTCAGAAATGCCCGCCGTGTTCTCCAAACCTTAACCCCATTTAATATCTCTGGTCCATATAAAAAAATGAGTTTTTTAGGAAGGAGAGTAATTTACTTCAAGTTTTGCCTTGTGAAGGAACATAGTTGATAGTACTAGAGCCAAGACTCCATTTTAAGATGAAAGAATTGACTTTCTCAGGGGACAAAAGGCTGTTTAAGTTATTTTAAAACTGGTGGATATGTCGAGAAATAATTTATATCAGGCCCATTCCTATAAATATAATAAAAGGTAAAGTTCGCAAGATAAGACATTGTATTTTTGCCCTAAAACAACATTTTAAGAAACCTGCAATAAAGCGATGTGCAGTGGAATTTTTTTTGATAAAGAATGAAATGTCATAACTTCGTGAATATCGCTTGAATTTGAATAAAATTTTTGGAAATAATAACCTTAAAGGTGTCGTTTGATGATACAATTTTCATTTTGTTGTAACGTATATTTAGTGAAATATTGACATTTTAATAATCTGCAATAGAGCGATTGACACAGTACATATATGTATACATATATATATATATATATATATGTATATATATATATATATATATATGTATATATATATATATATACTGCACACATTTAGGATTACATTTATAACTTTATGAATTTCATTTTTTCATTAGCCATGAGAAAAAACTCACCACAATATTTCAAGTAGAAGAAAAAGGTCGTTTTGTTTTTAATATGATTGTAAATACAAGATGCCTTAAATCAGTCTCCAGACTTTTTCGTACTGACATTTAATTTGCAGACTCTTGAAAATTCAGAATGTTATTGCTATACATCTTATGTTATGACTGGCTAATTTTTATGATTTCAGTTTCAAATGAACAGCTACAGAAGGAATTGAAATAAACCCCACTGATTGTCACAGCTGGTGAATTTAAAAAATGCCGTCTGGACGTGAGGAAAATTTTGAAGAACGATATACAATAAAATTCTGTGTTTAACTTAAAAATATGCCATAGAAACGTATGGAATGTTTTAGACTGCATTGAGCCATCTTGCACGAATCGATCATCAGTTTTTGAGTGGCATAAGAGATTCAAGGAAGGCCGGGAGTGGAGATGAGTAGAAGTGTGGGAGGAGTAAGGATTTCAAAACACTAGATTGATTGGCAAAATAATGAATTTCATGAATAAGAACCATCGTGTGTCTATAGAGACAGTGAGTTGATGTCACAGTGGGAATTTTACGCACAATTATTATTAAGGAACTGAAGATGCGGAAGATTTGCGCGAATGCCTCCGTCTACAGCTCTATGCTTGTCACAGACTATTTGAATAAGATTGGCATCAAGACAGTTTCTCATCCTCCCTATAATCCAGGCCTCCCGTGACATTTGGCTATTGCCTAAGCAACTTCAGAGGTTTTCGTTATGCGACAATTAAGGAGATGAAATAGGCTGTGACGAAAGTCATTGACCTGTTCATACAAGTGGACTTAGAGCACAATTGGACCTTGAAATTGTACTTTTGTACGTTTAACTATAATGCAAGTGATTATGTACAAAGAATTTCATAAAATCAACAGTTGGTTCTTTGATAAGACAGGGGTGCGTTCGAAATGAATGTTTCAGTTCATAGCACAATTGAAGTAAAATACTTGGCTTTTTCATGTAAAACTTTAATGAAGACATTATTTGCGGATAATTTTATAAAAGCAACAGTAGATTCTCAACAGTGCAATGTATCGTGGATGAAGTCACTGTGAGAAGGCAAGTGAAGCTCCCTCCCGGTACATTGCTGGGGTGCATCACAAACTAGAGCAGGTTGATTTAATAAAAATTGGGCGATTTCGATTACAGTGAAAGTATTGGAACGTGGAACATTTTTTCATCCCCTTTCAATCTCGGAAAACATCGAGTTACATTGCTAGAAGTACATTGATGATGATGATGATGATGATGATGATGATGATGATGATGATGATGATGATGGTGATGATGATGATGATGATGATGATGATGATGATATACGTGGTATATTGATGATCATGATAATAATATAGATGATGATGGTGATATTAATGATGATGATATGGTATATTTATTATTATGATCATGATGATGATGATATACATGGTATATTGATTATGATGATGATGATGGCATTAATGATGATGATATACATGGTTTATTGATTATGATTATAATGATATGCATGACATATTGATGACGATGATGATAGTGGTGAAGATGATATACGTGGTATATTGATTATGATGATGATGATGATGATATACATGGTATATTGATGATCATGATAATGATATAGATGATGATGGCGATATTTATGATGATGATTTACATGGTATATTGATCATGATGATGATATTAATGATGATGATGATATGCATGGCATATTGATTTTGATGATGATGATGATGATGATGATGATGATGATATTAATGATGATAATATACATGGTATATTGATGATGATGATATGCGTATATAAGTACATGTTAGGAACAAAGAAGGACAGAGAGAGAAAGATAACGAAGTGTTCGATAATATCGAACAAAAAAGAGATAGAAAGTAACAGAAATGGACGTAAATAGCCACAGAAATAGTGAGAAAGAGGGTGACAAAGGGGTAAAAACAGTTCATAAGAGTAAAGAGGGGGGGGGAGAATATTTGAACTGAGTTCGAGACAAACAAACGTATTATACGAAGAGATTACATGTTAGAAAGAAAGAGAACAATACACAAAGATGGAAAAACTACAAGAGATTGGCAGGAACAAAGAAAGGCTGCGGGGACAAACAGACAATCGGAAAGTTTGATAGAGAAATAAATAATAAGAGCGAAACGGGGGAAGGAGGATAGAAAATGAGATAAAAAGGCAAAGGGGTAATTTGAGCAAGGATGATATAAACATATAAACTAAGTAGTTGCACTCGGTTACAAGTGAAGTTCTAGATGGTTCAGTTCGAACGCCCACAAAATCCAACGGCTCAGTCGCATCTACTTCCACGTTGACAGAGTGGATATGACGCTGCGGCCCGGATACTGGATGCGGTAGTTTTGCAAACCATAGCGCTGAAAAAGATCAGTCAATATGTTTTTTGTTTTTTTGTTGTTGTTTTTTGCCGCTTAAGTTAGTTCACAATTTAACAACGACGAATACTCGACCCAATCGCTTGTTTTAGTTTTCGTTATAAGGATTAATTATTACAAGAAGAAGAAGAAAATAATTAGGTACAGTTTATCAATTAGAAAAACTAAAATAAAAATATCGATTATATTTTCTTCTTTCTGACAGTAGTCAATAGTCACTCAACGTTTTCAACAAGCGATTCTCCTCGCTTATCGATCTGTCAGTGAACGGCGTTTTCATGTTGGATATGGTGTAGTGGATGAAAACGCGGGCTCTCAACTCAAAACTGCACACTTCTGACTTGATTTTTCCTTGGTCTCAGTCCTTTTAAAATGGAGGTGTTGAGGAAGGTCTGGCCAAGATGGAGTTCCCCATCTCATCAACCTTTGCTCACTATGTCATACAATGATTCGCCTTGATTGAATCATTAGCCAGATCACCTATGCATATCAACCAACGGATTTTCGTTAGAGAAAAATAATTCCATCAACGTGTTTTTCAAACACCGGCCGACTCTCGGCCGTGACCTTTAAAAGGTCACCTTCTAACCAAAACATAGTTATTAAAACAATCATTTTCACAGTAATAATGTTTAATGTTCCCGAATTTGTTTTTTCCCTTACCCTGAAAATGTGTTTCATATCGGCGATCCAGCTGTTTTCTCTTTTTTTTTCAACTAGCAGTGTTACTCGACAATACCCGGGGATTGTTACATAAATAAAACAAGCTCTAATTCAGCTCTCATTAGCCCCCTTCCCCTACACACACACTTTGGGTCAATTTTCGGCCATCATAGCTGGTTGGGTCACAACATACAGAAACGAAAATAGTATAATAAATAGAAAAAAAGAATATATAATTGGATGTGGGATGGAGAAAAAGAAAATATGCCAGACATAGATGGAATGTGATGGAGAAACATGAAGAACAGGAAGTAAGAACTAACGAACCTTCTCTCTATTCTATCTCTGTTCTCTCTCTCTCTCTCTCTCTCTCTCTCTTTATCTATCTATCTATCTATATATATATGTGTGTGTGTGTGTGTGTGTGCGTGTGTGTGTGTGTGTGTGTGTGTGAGAGTCTCTGTGGGGTGTAGGGAGAAAATGCGAAGGAGGAGAATCAGTAAATACAAGGGACGCAAAAAAGATGAAGGAAAGCAAGCAGAAGTTTTCCACGAAATGGCAAGGGCTGAGCGTTGTTATCGGCATTGAGGTGATTGCATGTCCATGTCAACAAGAAGACACGTGATTAACATCTGAAGAAAAACACAGATGTGGACCGACGTTGTTCGCTACTTATGAAGCTGATAAGAGCTTTCGCAACAGGAAATGCAGAGAAGGGGAAAGAAAATATTAACGCCGGAAAATATGGCGTAAGGGGCGTTATTAGATAAAGGATGATACTAAGAGTTATACACACAGACACATACACACACACACACACACACACACATATATATATATATATATATATGTGTGTGTGTGTGTGTGTGTGTGCGTGTGTGTGTGTGTGTGTATGTTATATGTGTACTTATATGAGAATATATTTTTGTATGCGTTATACAAATTCAAATAATACTTACACACGATTTACATATTTAAACATAAGGGTTACAGGCTAGATATGCTAACATGTGTATTGACTATATATCTATACTGTAAAATTAATGAAAGCAGATTTTCGAAGTCAGACACAAGTAGCAATACGTCTGGCATATTGATATTAGATTCAGACCAAACTATCTTTTTTTGTTTTTTTCTTTCTTACTTTGTTATTGGTGTGAACGATTTATTTTACTTTATTTTTTTTTTATAATTCAAATAAATATTCTGACTTAGTCGATTGTCTGGGCTGGATGCGTTTTTCTGTTCACCGCCTAAAACAAGGTAAAAGTAACAGCTTATGTGACGTTGTGGCTCTCTGGCTATGATCACAGGTCAGTATCCGTGTTATGTTATGGCGAGCAATAGTAAGGGTTAGAATCATTATAATAATTGTAAAATTGTTAAGGTTTATAAACTATTCCGAAAAATGTTTTAAAAGAAAATAATGATAGTTAAAATATATGTTAAATATTTAACACTAGCGAGAGGTACGCGGCGTTGCCCGGGTGTTTGGAGGTGAGTTAAAAAAGTAAGTATGAGGATCGAACCCGAACCGTTGAGGCAAAGTTGTAAATTAAAGTGTGAAAAAAAAAGTGCGAGGTTAACCATTGCCTCACCGCGAGATGCTAACGGAAACACGTTTGAATTCATTTAATTACTTGGATTTAGCAGGTGTTCGTTTTAATGATTTAATGAGGTCAAGTCTAACTGCGGGATTTCATTTACTGCTGAACGCTATTTTTCCCCAAAAATGTTATAGGAAAAAGACTAACCGACATGCGGCGAGCGACAAATATTGAATATTTATCTTCCCGAAATCAAGCAAATTAAATAGACAGGCCGGCTTCGTTGTTAACTGTGAGATATTACGATTTATATGTGATATAAAAAGTTTTAAAAAGTTGTGAAGCGAGCGAGCGACCGCTTCTCTTAAAAAAAGCCTTTTGTAGACATTTTCTTTTACACAGTGGTCACCACTTATCAAGGCCCGGAAGCCACTCAGGGATAAGGGTTATTGCAAGTACATTACGTTAGTGTGGAGATTTGATGAAGTGTTTACTTAAGGGAGCGGTTCATTAGGAATTTGTTAACGTTGGACTTGAAGCCATCCAAGTTGTAGTCAGGTGGGAAGCAGGCAGACGGAATAGAGTTCCACAGGCGTGAAGTTCTAAGAAAGAAGCTTTGTTGTTTTGATGTAGGCACAAATAAAGAGTGGGGGAAATTTTGCATACAGAAAAAGCGAACACAGATACATACATACATACATACAGTTTCGCTTTTATATTTATTTAACATGACTCAGCAAAAAATGTTTTATATGTAAAGGAAACGAATAAACAAAGCTTCTTATAATTGTTAAAGGTTAGGGTTAGAGTTAGGGTTACTAACATTAAATGTTACCATCCATTTACGGTCCAATTACACTATTGTTTGGAGGCCATTTTCTAAGGAATCAGCCATTGTCTTAGATTTGTCTACATCCGTTCTCCCTTCATACAAGTTATAGAGCATTGTATCATCAGCAAATATATCCACCTTTGACACAATGTTATCGGGGAGGCCATTAATGAATAGCAAGAATAATGGTCCAAGGATCGACTACTGAAGCATTTCCTCAAGATTAAACACAGGATTACGTATTGGTTTGATGAACGTCTTAATGTGCAATGAACAAAACTGCAAACTTTTCATTCCGTGTCATTTAACATATATTGCCAATATTATATAATGATTATAGTATACATGTATATGGAGATAAAACATATACGTGCTGCATCAATTTAATATTTATTTATCCTTTACTAGCAACACGAAAAGACACAATGGAAACCAAAGCAAAAAAGAATGGTACAAATGACTATAAAACGGACTTCATATTGAATGTTAATTATTAAAGTTAGGAATCAAATAAAACATACCTTGTTTGTTTTGAATATGATTCACACTGTAGAAGGCACCGACGTCAGCAAAAACAAAAATATAACACGTAACCATGTTTTTCGTTTAACACACTGACAGGCGGAGAGGTCTGTTTTTATTAATACTAGGATGGGTTCCTGGCTTTGTCCGGGTGTTTGGAGATGTGTTTTGAGCAAAAAAAAAACGTGGTAGTAGGCAGGCAGGCTCGAACCTGTGAAGCGAAAGCCGATAAAAAAGTGGAGGTATGTGTAAGGGTGTTGGTTGAGCAAAAAAAAAACAAAAAAAAAACAAAAAAAACAGGAAAATCGAGAACGCAAAAAAAAGAAAAGAAAGGCAGGCTCGAACCCGTACCGTGAAGAAGGGAAAGACAGTGAAAAAAACGTGACGCGTTAGCTGTTGCGCCCATCGCCAAAGCGGAAGTGACGTATGCTTGAATTAATGCTAGACAATCGAAAAGAGGCGATGGCTTTCGAAAATATCGGGGAAAAAAACGACCCCTCCCTGTAGAAAAGTACCCAGTTGAGTTAATATTTTAGCTAATTGTTCGATATTTGTTGTCCGAAGGGTTGAGCCTCAAAACGATACAAATCTCGTTAAAATTCCTCGCTTCTGTCCAATGTTTTAGGCAGATATACAAACATTACAAACTATAATTTATATTATAGATGGGCACGAATAGAAAGAAAACCTGTCAACCTCTCGTTTATATTGAAGCATATCATACCATTTTCATACACGTTATCAAACAATAAAGCAAGGGAACCAACCCTTTACATAGTCCTAGACAGACAACTCTTTTAATGTTCACAGTATTAAAACCTAAGTTTCCATTGATAATTTTCAACACGTATCAAAACTAACAACTAGACCCATCAACCTACTAATGCCAGAAAAGATATTATTGAAACGCTTTAACAATGTGTATAGTTGCTGTTTTGTGTGTTCTCTGCTTATCCCGGCATTGTATCCAATCGTCCTGAACTTCTTTTTGCTATTAGAATTAAGCAGTGCCGATTAAGGAGAGGAGAGGGTAGGAATTGCGCAACCCTTGTTCATAATTCAGTGCTTCTTATCCATGGTAATCAGATGGTTCTCGTCATTACATCGTTTTCGTTTTTTCTTTTATTTTTTTATTTTTTAAATTTTTTTGGATTTTTGTTCTGTTTTGTTTTGTTTTTTTGTTTTTTTGTTTTTTTTTTTTGTTTGTTTTGTTTTTTTGTTGTTCCCCCCCCCCTGTTATACTGCATTCTGATCATCGAATTTTTGAAAAAAATCACCTTCGAAGATACGAAACGCTGTCTTTCCAAACCTCCAGACTACTTTATGCGGCCTTCGGGCTAAGATCACAGTGTAGTATCTGTTCTGATGCTACACTTCATCTTTTTTGTCCTCAATCAGTGACTGCGACAATTTTTATTTTTGTTCTATCCAGAGTGCATTTTTTTAGGGGAACTGGGCTTTTTCCACTTAAAAACCGACCTTGCGTCTAACTCTGCCCTCGTGGGAAGGCAAGTCAATAGGGACATCGATGCCAAGTAACACGTCAAAATCAAGATTTCCTCCTGCATAAACAGCACGTTGGTCGCAGCAACAATGTCAGCTTCCGTACTGATTCTAATATCAATGTCGTTTCCGTCATTGTTTCCTTCTACAAAGACCAATATAGTTTTGCGCCTAAAACGGAACGTAAGAATCCACGCAAGAAGAGCCCAGCATAATACATCATAAAGATAGTAATAATAGGTAAAGTCGAATTCGCATTCTAACTGGGGAACAAACCTGTCCTAATGTTTTGTAAAAATCCTCGTTTCCTGGACAATCTTTGCCTTAATAACAGCGGTGATAGGTGGTCTGCCTCATATGTACATAATCTCAGCAGTCACATTGTTCCAGCAGTAACAGGTGCGTTGATCGGGTTATATATGCCACATGCCTGATTCACGGCTCCCAAAACAGCTCCTTTACGGTAAACTGCTTATCCTGCCTTGATAGAGTTCAAAATAGATTTCGCAGCCTCGTAGTGGATGTCTTTATCTCTTTCCTGCAACCTCTTTCTCACAGAAGAGATGTAGCGAGTTTCTCTGTACTTTATCCTTATTTCCATGGCAAGTGCTCAACTGAGCTCTAATATATGCCCCCCTCGCCAAACTCTCACAAGAAACACCCATATAGCAGTAAAGACTATAAAAAATTCCCCCCACTCTTTATCTGTTCCTAAACCTAAACGTAGATTCCATGAACAAAGTTTCTTTCTTAGAACTGCACGCCTATGGAATTGTCTTCCGTTTTCCTGCTTTCCCACTAACTACAATATGGTTGTCTTCAAGTCTAACATAAACAAGTTTTCGATGAGCTGGTCCATACCAGTTAACAAATTTACCGAATTTCCATTACTAACAATTACTATATTGTCCAATTTCTACTGTACACTTTATAAACCTTATCCTCGAGTGGCCTCTTGACCTTGATAAGTGGTGGTGTCTATGTAAAAAAAAGTGTCCAAAGGAAAAAGACCCGTAGAAGGATAGCTGAAAGGGTTCAAGGACAATCTGAAGATCTCCAGCAAACAGTTCGGTTTATATTCTAATTCATGCGAAAAACAAACACAAGACAGATGTTCTTGGCCTGACGCAACTCACAAAGGAGTTACACTTGCTGAATCCGTACGCAATGAAGAGCGCAGGAGAAAATGTGACATTAGTAAAGACAGAGCAATCAACATCTCTGATATAGAATTATCTCACCAGTGTATAACACGCGGAATATACTTCAGAACTCGAATCGGTCTTACAAGCCATCTTCGAACAAAACAATTGAATGATCACGGTTATTTTCGCAAGCGATGGACTAACGTCATCACATAATCTTTTGCGAAATGGTTAGCACTTATAATCGGATCGGTCCATTCAGGTCTGGCTGTTTCGCAAGCACGATTGCGTCGCATGAAAAGTTTTTTTCATGAACTCTTTAGCTCGACCCATTTTTTCTTCTAAGGTCAGCTCACTCACCGTGGACAAGAACTGCAACATCCTTTCACAGATGTTAGATATTATAGATTCTACGTCAATAGTGATTAAGTTAGTTAGTGTAAATTTTAACAAGGCTCGCATTCAATGCTTGATAACCCAGATTTGTAAAACAGAATGGCTGCCAGGGTTAAATGAAAGATGGGAGATATAACAGGGGTAATAGGTAAAGCGTAGACAAGACAAAGTCGAGCAATAACGAATGACGTCTCTCCGGAAGCCATGCGAACGTGACACGGTCACTAATATAGAACACTCTAAGGCGAATGTACTCTGATGTCTATCCGTATGTGTTATTCATTTCCTTTTTATGAAGTTTAGTTTAAGAAATAAATAGTGATTAAGAAAACACTAGTATCTTTTTCCTGGGTTAAGTCTTTCAAAATAAAACATTTATGAGAACTCAACAGACGTTTCCTTGTATTGGTTTCTTCGTGGAAAAAAAAGCTTATTTCTATATAACTACTAGAAACAACGGTGATGATTACAATAGTTTTATTCGTCATTAATAGGTCAGGCAGTTGAAGATTACTCATAAAACGAGACAAAGAGAAACAACGTAAAACAAGACGATGAAATACCACGTCTAAACTCTAATAGAAAACAAAAACCTGCCCTGGATTCTTGGCAATATTCTCCGCTCTAACACGTTCAGTCCGGCTCTGGAGAACTAAACTCGACTCAACTCGATACCAACCTCTTCACTGCCGACCTTATATTGTCTCATTCATGCAAATTAAGACGGGATCGAACCTGGTGATTTGTCGTCTTTCTGTGTCCCGTCGGTCGGATTTCGAGCTTGTACATGCCACCCTTAGCAGTCCGCTTCCATGGCTGCAGTCACACCAAAATATTCCCTAATAGCACATGTGTGTATAAATAACTTATTTATTATTGGTTCATGAATCCCTCGCACAAACATGCACAACATCACATTATCTGGTATTTCATCCAAATACGACAGAAAGTTTCTGCAAATCCGACATATACACAACTACGGTTTCACTCGAAAGCATAACACGTGTCTCGAATTTCTTATGCGCCATAAATCTGTCAGCAACAAATGCAGTAAATAGTGACAGTTAAATTCGTGCTGCATCATATTTCTCTGTGTTAAATTATTAAGGTTAAAAAAACTATTCCGAAAAATATGTTGCTGAACTGCAGACGTTTCCCCAGTTATTCAAAATTTGATGACATGACAAAGCTGCCCGACTCCAGAGAAATCACACACTAATTCCAATTTTTAAATACATTCAACGACTTCAGCAGTCCCGTCAAACACCGAGTAGAATTATAGTCGAAACAGCTGTCTATTGAACGCTGAAATATCTTGTAATCGAAGGTCAGCTCTGACCTTCTTCTCTTGCTCATTTGTTAGAATATTCGAACTTTTTTCCAGTTACTCGAAGTTATTCATCGATAGTGAAAATTAAATATATATATATATATATATATATTAATGTTACAATTATGGTAAATACGCTAAACAGGAGCTAAGAACACAAACATTTTTATGGAAATAATTTAAGACAAGGCATTGAGCCACTTGATGTAAGAAGCTAAAATAGTACTTCAAAGTCAAAAACTTGTCAAGGATATGCGTTAGGTGTAAAAGATTCTGAACAAGAAAACAACAACTCTTAACTCTTTGTTAGAAAAATCGCCCCGGAAATGTGAGCATTAAGGAGAATATAAAGGAAGCGATAGTTGCATCTAGGCCTGAGCTGTCCAAAGGGCAGCTTTTTCTATCTCGATAGTGTTTCAAACCGACTTCGAAATTTAGTAGGCGATGTCTTTTCTCTTTTTTACATCCTATTTCTCACAGAAGACACGTTGCAAGCCCATCTTTATTCTATTGTTATTTTCATCGCAATAGCTCGACTGAGCTTCAATTTATAATTCCTATATAAATGATTCACAATAAACACTTGTCTCTCTGCGATCACTGTCAAACATTTTCTAACAGCGCCTAAAAATAAACGCAAATTTCTAGAACTGTCACTGTAGAAATCTATACAGCGATACTGCTTCCTAGCTAACTACATAGTATATTTTCAAGTCTCATGTTAACAAATTATTGCTTAGTCGTCCTCTTAAATGATCGAGTTTTACACAATTTTTACCTCTATCGATCAGGACAGTGTTGCCCCACCGACGACCTTATATTCATTAATCTTTATCCTCGAATGGAGATGCAGGCCTTGCTAAGCCGCGAATCCCTTACAATAAATCGAAATTATTTTTTAAATAGCGTTAAACAAAAAAGAATACACAGAATCAAATATCGACACGTTATTGCTTTATAGGTTTATGTTGGTAAATCTGACCGATTACATCTGTGTATAAGATTTTTAGCTTATATATATATTTTTAAAAAATCTTATGTTGATAACATAATTTTCAAATTTGGTGACAGTTGAAACGTATCCGTCCCGTAAAGCACGCTTTTCGGAAAACTGACATTCGGTGAATGGGTACAAAGTAGGAATTCTGCTTGTCTCATTTAAATATGGTATGTAAATTAGGCGGAGAAGAATGAAGGCAAAAAGTAAAAAAAAAGGGGGGGAAAGGAAACACATTTAGAACATTCAAAGGTTTACGTCTCCTGGAATGTTATGCTTAATTTACAATATGAGTTAGGGCTCTAAAGAAACTAAGAGGCTGAAACGACAGTGGTACTATTAATATATATATATATATATATAAAAATATATATATATATATATGTGTGTGTGTGTGTGTGTGTGTGTGTGTGTGTGTGTGTGTGTGTGTGTGTGTGTGACTATGAGTAGGTAAATTATAACGAATGGACTGGGAAAGTGAGACAGGAAAGGAAGGTAGGATAGAAGGTTAGTATAAGACGGGGACGGAGAACAGACTAAACAGAGAAAAGATAGGGGGAAAGAGCTTTATTGTGTGCAAAGGATGGAAAACATAGGAAATGTGATGTTAAAGCAATTATTACGGGTAACTTAAAACGGAAAGAGAAACAGTTGGAATTCGAAATACATATAGTTGATTTTCAATATACACACACACGCGCGCGCACACACACACACACACACACACATATATATATATTATAGTAAATTGTGAACATGTATAACTATTAAGATACACATAATCTTCTGCGTTTCATTCATGTAAGAACTCGTAGGCTTAAATGACCTGGCCCTAGGGAGTCGAAATGCCGTAGATTTTATGTAGCCTGTATTGCTATATAATTTCGTACGTTATTGTTTAGGTCTACTCATGTATTGAGCACTGTTTAGGAAAATACTTCACATTAATACATAATGTTTTATATCTCCATATACATTCTATGAAAAAGTATATATACATATGTATGTATATATATATATATATATATATATATATACGTGTGTGTGTGTTTGTGTGTGTGTGTGTGCATGCATGTTTGTGTATATAGTCGTTCACTCATAGACTGCTTTACTATATGGCAGGTCTTCAGTGCGGCTAAACTAACAACTATCTAAACTAAGGTTTAAAACTCGACCGCCTATGCGACAGTTGGCATTCCTAACCGTAGCACTCTTTGGCTGCTGCTAAAGTTGGTATGTTCGAACATTGTCCAAAACGCCTAGCTCCATTTGTTTATACAAAAAAGGGCATCGCTAAATACGCTAGTGGCAATTTGTTTATCACTTTCCAATATACTCAACCCAAGATAGTGAGCATTTATATATATATATATATATATATATATATATATATATATATATATATATATATATATATATTCTTAGAAGTTTTTAACCTTTAAAACTATACAAAAAAGATTATTTTTTATCATTCGTTAGAAATCTATTTAATCAGTAAGTCATTCAATCACCTACAATCACTGCATCAACTTTCTCTCTCGAATTCACTATAGTACCAGTAATAATTTATTTTCTAAGGGATCATCAGTTGTTTACCATGAAAGACTGTTTCGGGGATTTAATATATATATATATATATATATATATATATATATATATATATATATATATATATAAAGAGAGAGAGATTAAGTTTGTTTAATATGATTAATTATAAGGTAATAAAATGGAGAAGCTAGCTAACCGGGTTTACAAACCTCAATACAAAAGAGCTAAATCAATTAGGAAATTACGATTAAAAATATTATTAAAAATGGAAGATATGGCGGCAACACTAAAGAACGCGGAAATAATCAAATAGAAATCACATCAACTCCTAAAAAATTGCTATTTGCTTATAAAACAAATCTCTTCGACTTTATGTAACACTTTTCAACTTGAAAGGGCGAGTACGACTAGTTTATAATCGAAAATTAAACACTGAACTTAGAGGCGCAAGCACGGTTATCTTTAAGATGCTCGCAAATGGCCGATCTGAAACATCAGCTCGTGAATAAGTTGCATATCGAATTTTGTTATTTGAACGGGATGTCCAATCTTTGCGACGTCTGCCCGACGTAGTGTGAACAGTAGTTAGATTTAAATAGATAAACAGTAGATTTTTATTGTGTAGCGGAATATATTTTCGAATTGAAGGCAAAATTCGTCTAATGGATGAGAAGAACACAAATTCGATGCAAAATAATGCTGCTGTGGAGATAGTGTCTTTTGTTTGGCAAATCGTTCACTTATTTTACCTTACCAACTTTTTATTTTAGATTCAAGAATATCTGTAGTATAGCTCGTGTTGCGAAGGGTTTTTGTAATAAAATTAAACTGGTTTTAGAACAAAGCATTAGTACACTATGCGTAAGGGTGTTTATTAAATGAAATTTTTGTTTATGGGGAAAAATGTCCCAACGTGTATAAAGATAGCCACAAGTGGAAAATATGTAATCTCGGAAACTAGTACATCCAAAAATATAAGAGTATAATTAACTTCTTTTCTTAAAGTACACTGAAAGACAAGATGAATAATATTAAGGGTCGAAAAAAGCGCCCGCTTTGATTACGTTATTAATTAACTTCTTTGTTTAACGCACACTGTAAGACTGGATAAATATTATGAAGGGTCAAAAATGGCGTCCGCTTTGATTACGTTTCTCATTAACTTCAGAGTGTACCAGAGAGTAGCATTATTCCCCATCTTTTGATCTCGTTTAACAAGGTAAAAAGAATAATTCTAGCATAACATGTGGCTGTAAAAGACACCTGGTATTACTTTTCTTTTTTATCTTACCGATACTCGCCGTACAAAATATTTAATTTTTTATAAAAATTGCTATTGCATTTGAAAAAGTATAAATACGTTCTAGGTGACCTGAAGCAGTTTATCTACAGCTTCGCACTGGGCATTGGATAGAGACTAATTTGAATGCTTCATTGATTCTCATTCTTAACGCAATGCTAAGATGATATGATTGCGTCTAAACATTGTGTTAGTTAAGTTTCACATTTGTGAGGTCAAGTTTCCATCTGCAACGAACTGGTTCACACACAAAGTAAGTCAAACAATCCGAAAGTTTTTCACGTTTTCTTCTTTGACATTGAATGTGTACAAAGTAGCACATTATTCAATCAGCATTTGGCCAAATAACGGTAATGCATGGTGATATTCTTTAAAATGCACCAAATTTTATGAGGTACTTGAAGTATCTTGAAAAAATACCGTAAATAGTTCCCCCTACCTGAAGATGTAACAGAGTCATGTGCCATCATACTCGTTGATTAGTTACAATCAGAAGCTTTAATCCATAAAGGTGGGGTTGGTTGGTTGTTTTACGGCATATAAACCCCTTTCAGGTTATTTAATGCCGAATCCAATTATTTTTAAAAGCCCGCAAGCTGGGGCCTCACCATCGGACATAGTTTAAGGTCATATCCAGGACCTAATCCCTAAGCGTCAAAATTGTTCTCTAGAAGTGTATTAATTGTAATATGAGGCCTCTCAGCCCGTTGCCTAAACTTTAGCAACCACGAATGTACTGAGGATCGTTCATCGTTTAGGGTATCGTTACAGCCAGTACCCGAAGTATGCGTTGAAGATAACCATACCTCATTTTGCCTCGCTACGATGTATTGAAGAAGGGTCGTATCAGCATAGTATGTCATAATCATATTGACACATCGGTTCTCATTAGATCATCGAAGTCACGCAACGTTGAGCCTTATCAGTACATCATAGTTGACCATTTCGCAATGCCAGGCGCTGTATGTAAGAGAAAGTCGATACATATCTGCAAGAGCTGCAAAGACTTGACGTCGCCATCTTCTATGTAATCGATATATATGCAACTGGAGAATGTGTGTAAATTTCCTACTCTCATAAAATACCCCATTTCGAAAGGGCCGGTTCAACCCGCTTAGAGCGATTATTACATTAGTAAAGTACGGGTTATTGGACAGTGTAAAATCAGATGGTCTGTGTCCCAGGGGGCTTCTTTACAGTTTGGCCAGATTGGAGAGCCTATTTGTCTCTACCTGTGTTTGTTTACTGCAGTCCTGCAGTGCTTTTTTCTGCTTCGGTTCGCGGCTACCCTCTACTTCATACTACTTTTATAAAAAGACGTGGGAGTCTTAGGTCTTCAATGATGTCATCGCCTTTGAAAGCATTGTTTATGCATTCCTCCTTCCGTGCCTCGACTGGGTCGAAATTTTTGATTTTTGAGTTGTACAAGTAGAAGGAATTTTGGGAATTGAGTCTGGAGGCATCGGAGGCATATTTTAAAATGTGTTTGATTGGTAAGATCCTGGTGTTCTCCTCGACGTTTGGGCCCCTCCATGGTATTAAATTTATTTGACGTTTGTTTTATTATTAATCATTGTATTAAATCTATTAAACGTTTGTTTTATTATTTACCATAGTGTTAAATCTATTTAACGTTTGTTTTATTATTAACCATAGTGTTAAATCTATTTAACGTTTGTTTTATTATTAACCATAGTGTTAAATCTATTTAACGTTTGTTTTATTATTTACCATAGTGTTCAATCTATTTGACGTTTGCTTTATTATTAATCATGATATAGAATCTATTTGACGTTTGTGTAATTATCATTGTATCTAATCTATGTAAAATTTGTTTTTTAATCATAAGTATTAAATTTATTTTACATTTGTTTTACTATTAATCATGGTATTCTATACATTTGACGTTTGTTTTATTATTTATCATCGTATGAAATCTCTTTGTCGTTTAATGCATTTGTTAATCATAGTATTAAATCTAGTTAACGTTTGCTTTATCAGTAATTATGGTATTAAATCAAGTTGACATTTGTTTTATGTTTAATCATGGTATTAAATAAAGTTTAGCTATATTTTATTATTAATAATCAGATAAAATCTAGTTGACAGTTGTTTTATCATTAATCATGGTATTAAATCTATTTTAATTTTGACTTTTATTAATCATATATTACATCTAGTTAACGTTTGCTTTATTATTAATCATGGTATTAAATCTAGTTGGAATGCGTTTTATTATTGACCATGGTATTAAATTTAGTTGACATTTGTTTTTTTTATTATTAATTATGGTATTTAATCTAGTTGATATTTGTTTTATTATTTATCTTTGTATTAAATCTCTTTGACGTTTTTCATTATTAATCAGGGTATTAAATCTATTCTACGTTTTGTATATTAATCCAGGTATTAAATCTATTTGACATTTGTTACATTATTAATACTGGTATTAAATCTAGTTGGCATTTTTTTATTATTAATCATGGTATTAAATCTATTTGACATTTGCTTTATCATTAATCATAATTTTAAATCTAGTGGACATCCTTTTTATTAATCATATTAAATCTATTTGACTTTTGTTTGATTATTAATCATGGAATTAAATCAATTTGACGTTTGTTTTAATGATAATGGTATTACATCTCGTTGACATTGGTTTTATTATTAATACTGGTATAAAATCTACTTTACGTTTGTTTTATTATTTATCCTGGTATTAAATATATTTGAGGTTTGTTTATTTATTAATCATGGTAATAAATCCATTTAATTTTTGTTTTATTATAAATCATAGTATTAAATCTTGTTCACGTTTGCTTTATAATTAATCATGCTATTAAATCTAGTTGCCATTTGTTTTATTATTAATTATAGTATTCAATCTATTTTACGCTTGTGTTTTTATTAATTATAGTATATAATCTAGCTAACGTTTGCTTTATTATTAATCATGGTATTATATCTAGTTGACAATTGTTTTATGTTTTATTATCGTATTAAATCACTTTGACCTTTGTTTTCTTAATAATCATAGTATTAAATCTTAATAATCGTGGTATTAAATCTAGTTGACATTTGTTTTATTATTTATCATCATATTAAGTCTAGTTGATTTTTTTCATTATTAATCATAGTATTAAATCTATTTTAAGTTGGTTTTATTATTAATCGTATGAATTATCTAGTTAACGTTTGCTTTATTATTAATTATGTTATTAAATCTAATTGACATTTGTTTCATTATTAATACTGGTATTAAATCTATTTGACATTTGTTTCATTATTAATACTGGTATTAAATCTATTTGACGTTTGTTTTAATGTTAATCATGGTATTAAATATAGTTCACATTTGTTTTATTATGAATCATAATATTAAATCATGTTGACATTATTTTATTATTAACATAATATTAAATCTAGCTGACATTTGTTTTATTAGTAATCACGTTATTAAATCTAGTTGTCATTTGCTTTGATATTAATCATAGTATTACATCTTTAGACGTTTGTTTTATTATTAATCATGGTATTACATCTATTTGTCTTCTCTGTTAATGTTAATCATGAAATTAAATAAAGTTGGCATTTGTTTTATTATTAATCATGGTATAAAATCTAGTTTACGTTTGTTTCATTATTAATCATGGTATTAAATATATTTGACGTTTGTTTGTTTATTTATCATTGTAATAAATCTATGTAAGGTTTTTTTTAATAATGAGTAATTAATTTATTTGACATTTGTATTTTTATTACTCATAGTATTACATCTATTTGTCGTTTGCTTTATTATTAATCTGTTAATGTTAATCATGAAATTAAATAAAGTTAGCATTTGTTTTATTATTAATCATAGTTTTAAATCTATTTGATGATTGTTTTATTATTAATCATGGATTTAAATCTAGTG